>NC_080546.1:40099695-40408813 GCF_028640845.1 Ahaetulla prasina
ACATTATGGGGACAACATATTCTTGTCTCTCCCTTTCCTATTTTGAATTATTCAGTTCAAATTCAGTTCTTTGAGCAGCTCTTTGGTGATTGAAATATATTTTCAAAAGAATAAGCAGGTATTCCTGAACATCCATTAACCTTAATATGTTCTATATTCTGGCATAATCAACACAACGAAAGGTTTTACTGTAGTCACTAAAGCAAAAGTAAATCTTCTAATTAGTTTCCCACCCTTTTCCGTTTTTCTTTTCTACCCAATCTTATATTATCTCTTATAATAATAATCTTTTATTATGACTTGCCTGCAGAAGTTGTGAATGCTCCAACATTGGAAATTTTTAAGAAAATGTTGGATAGTCATTTGTCTGAAATGGTGTAGGGTTTCCTGCCTGGGCAGGGGGTTAGACTAGAAGGCCTCCAAGGTCCCTTCCAACTCTGTTGTTATATTATATTATATTTCTTGCTCCGTCTTATATTATCTATCTAACCTCATATCACACTATTTTTTATAAAATGCGCTTGTTCTCTGCCAACTCTCTCCATGTGTGACTCTATCTTCTTTGTAAAATATTAAGCAAATTTTCCTGTGTGCTTAACCAGTATAATGACTTGATAATTTACATATTCTTTTCTTTCTCCCTTCTTCAGAACAGAGTAGATATCATCACCTGTCCTTTCCAATCCGTATGAAATAAATAAAATTTATTTCATTAAAAATAAATAAAATTTATTTCATTAAAAAATCTATATTTGTTGAATGTGACTATTAGTGTTTTAACATCTCTTCTGTTGCAGTTTTAAATAGTTCAGTTGGTATTTTGTCTGTGCCTAGTGCTTTCCTACTTGACAGCTGGACAACAGTCTGTTGTACCTCAGTTTCCACAGTAGTTCATTCCTGAATTAATTTCTATGCTAATGTTTCTGTCATTCATTCTACAATTCCAATTATAAAGGGTTTCACGATGGTTTATCCATCTTTAACCTCTTTTGTCTCTATTGAACCTCTTCTATAATTATTCTTTGTAGACTTAAATTTTATTCTTTGTAGTCCTACCTTACCAGCAAATACTTTTTTTTAATTTTTGTGATTTTCATAAAGATGTTTCTCATTGTCTTTTTCTTGTTATTGACCTTAGTTCTGGAATATTCTTCACTGAAATATTTTTCTTTGCCCTGTCTTTCTGAACATTGGACATCTGATAATTAATTTCAGTCTGAACGATTTTAACTCATCCCAAGTATCTGTTAATAAATAAAACTAAACTTAATGGGCATATCATTATTGCCACAATGATATGTGTGTGTGTGTGTGTGTGTGTGTGCGTGTGCGTGTGTGTGTGTGCGCTGAATTTTCATGTCAATCATGCGATGAAGAAAATATCACACATTCAAGAGATATAGTTTCCCCAATCCCTTAATACTTGAATATTTACTGGGACTCTATCTTCCTGCCCCATAGTTAACCTGAAAATAAATATAAACTGTGGGTAAGGAATTCTGATTTGTAAATGAATGAAAACAAATGACTTTGAATAAAGTTGTATAATTTATATAGCACACAAAATATGATCTTATTACGGTTAGTTGGAAAAGTAAATCTTTTTTATAATGGAATACATGTTAAAACTAGCATCTATTATTGAGAATTAGTTGTGATATTATGAGAAAAACAAGTTGTTTGAATTATCTAGTGGAGCTGACAGAATTGAAAAAGAATATGCAGAAACAAATGGCATTATGTCTCAAATCTTAGTGATCTGTGGTCTCAAGCTGAATCATATTATTGCTTAAAATGAAATGTGTATCCTTTATCATATGGCAGTAGTTTCCTAATATACTTATATAAGATAAGTACAGTTTTTATAAGGATAATGCTAAAGAAAGAAAAGAAATCTGCAAAGCTTACATTGATCTTCTTGTTTTCATACTCTGATCTGCATAGTACCATACTAAGTTACCTTCAGTTTCAAAGTGAAAGAAACTAAATCCAATAAATGTACACTGCTCAAAAAATAAAGGGAACACAAAAATACTGTAAGATATCCTAGATCTGAAGGAATGAAATATTCTTATTAAATACAGTACATTGTGTTGTTTAGGTGTTCCCTTTATTTTTTTGAGCAGTATATAAAGAAGACAATATAAAAGAGCAATGTTTATCAGGAGTTGTAAACATACAAGATTAAAGATAATTATTTAAAGACTATGTCAGTAGTTGCTTAATACTATTGTGTCATCCCATCAGCAACATTGTGCATGGACTGGACAAGAATGTTTTTTTTTCCCAAAAGTTTTGCTTCCTGAAAAAAGTTTGGTGATTATGTAGACCCTGCTTCAAACTGAACAGAAACATAATTTCAGAATGACTGTATCACTATGAATTTAACTTTTAATGGTTGTTATCTATTTAATCACATAATGATTTCTTTATGTTGCATAAATTCAACAGCGCTAGAAGTGTTTTACTAATGATTTTCATTTGTACTCAGTGTCCAATGTACTCACTGTAGTGTCCAACAATAGTCAGCTAATATTGATGGATTCCAGTTGCCCTGATACCATTTTTTTCATTGTGACAATTTCTTGTGAAACCTTTCGCATGTTTGTCAGTGACTGCACCTAAATTTTCAGCAAAGGAGCCCAAGTATGAATGCAGAAAATGAATCTTCAATGACATATTAAACTTCATGGTCTTGTATATTGTAATAAGTTTGTCAACCAGCTGAATATAGTTTGATGTCCTTTAGTTGCCAAGATAATTCTCAATAACATCCAGATGCTTTCCAGATATTTTTCTCTGACCCCACTAACAGATCTTTGAACTGTTCATCGTTGTAGCTATGGACCAACAAAATGTCTTCCTTGATCTGTTATTTTTGGAAACATCTGTCTCAAATAACCCAAACCTTTACCTTCCTTGTTCATCGCATTCACAATTTTCTTTTATCAATCTGGATTTTATGTGAAGTGAAAGCAAAAATATCTGTGTCAGGTCTATAAGTGATTCATATACCATGTTTTTCTGTCTTGGAACTTAATGCCTTTAGTGGCCATTTTTAAAAATGTAATGTGACTCTCTTACATGGTTGTCCTATTCACATATGTATATGTACAGTATTTGGCACATTCAACCTGCATTCAAAGCAGCATGGCAGTATTTTATATCTCCACATATATTCCAGTTGTATTTGATATACTGGATGTTGTGCTTCCACAACTGTTCCATCTTTTTGTATGTTTTTTTCATGTGTATAGCATGGCCAGCATGTCGGATTTGTAGCCACACACAAGCAATAATTCAGCAGGATTCATTATATAGAAGAAACTTCTTTATATACAATAATATAAAACATATGCATGTATACAATACCCATGCAGCTCTTGCAGTGTGGTAGAGAGGAGAAGAAGAAGAAACAAGTACTCTCAAGCAAAGACAAACGAACTGTCACAGCACAGAACAGTTAAGCTAAGCCATGCCCAGCTCCAAGCCATTTCACATGGCTCACACAACAAATCTTGTGTCTCAGTCATCAGTTCCCATTGACTGACTTGTTGCTATGACTATTCCAGTTCACAAATTCTTACATACTGACACAACATACTGAAGTGTGTATATTGCCATTGTGTAAAAACACATTTCTATTAAAAGATATGTGATAAGTCAAATAACAGGTTATTTTCATGATTAGCAGCCAAAAATCTATAAGATATACTCCAAAATGTTCAGGAATAAAAATATTTGTTGCCAAGTGTTATTTAGAGTCATTGAACATAAACAAATGCAGAATTGGGTATAATGAAATATAGTATCTGTTTTATGCAGGCAAAAGGACAGAACAATAGAAGGCAATGGTACAGTCAGATCTATGTATCATTTTAAGTTGCCTTCCAAAAGTTACAACTCAAAATGGGAGTGATTTCATTTTTATTGTTCTAGAAAATATTCATTTTTTTATACTTATAATACCATAGCCCATGAAAAAATTGAAGCTATAAAGGAAGAAGCACAAATCAGAGAAACAATGCTATGAAAGCAAATTGGAAAATATATTAGAAAAGAAGAGGGAGAGAAAGATGTTCATAGATGAAATGAAATTAATTGGTGATCTTGAAAACAAGATCTTGGATTAGAACAAATAAAGAAAATAAACTAATGATAGACAATATACTATTATGGAAATGGAAGTCTTGTCCCAGTGTGTTCAGGAATAACACTGAAGATGCAATCATTCTTGTTTGCTATACAGCAGTTAATGAGGTTGCATGCTGGCTATTATCAAGTAGCAGGAAGAAGACACTGTGTTTATTGGTTCTGTTCCTACCTAAGTGGACAGTTTCAATAAGTAGTAATGATGAAGCACCAATTTTGCCTATGGCTTCTACACTATGACAGTTTATTTATTTATTATTTATGTCTTTATTTTATTTGTCACAACAGTATATATAATCATAAGCATGAAATAACTATACGATATATAAGCATAAATATAATTGTAAGTATGTAATAACTATATGAAATTGGATACAATCTAAGGGAACATTAGGACAGGAACGGTAGGCACGTTGGTGTTCTTATGCACACCCCTTACAGACCTCTTAGGAATGGGGTGAGGTCAATAGTAGATAGTTTTTGGTTAAAGCTTTGGGGATTTTGGGAAGAGACCAAAGAGTCTGGTAGTGCATTCCAGGCATTAACAACTCTGTTACTGAAGTCATATTTTCTGCAATCAAGATTGGAGCAGTTCACATTAAGCTTAAATCTATTGTGTGCTCATGTATTGTTGTGATTGAAGCTGAAGTAGTCTTCAACAGGAAGAACGTTGTAACAGATGATTCTATGAGTTAAACTCAGGTTGTGTCAAAGGCAGCGGAGTTCTAAATTTTCTAAATCCAGGATTTCAAGTCTGGTGGCATAAGGTATTTTGTTGTAATCAGAGGAGTGGAGAACTCTTCTTGTAAAATATTTCTGGATATGCTCAATTGTATTAATGTCTGAAATAAGGTATGGGTTCCAGACAGGCGAGCTATATTCAAGAATTGGTCTAGCAAATGTTTTATATGCTCTGGTTAGTAGTGTAGTGTTTCTGGAGAAGAAGCTACGCAAGATTAAGTTTACAATTCTTAAAGCCTTTTTTGTGATGTAGTTGCAGTGAGCTTTGGCACTTAGATCATTTGATATGAAAACTCCAAGGTCTTTAATGGGGTGGGGGTTATCTACAAGGTAATGTCCATCGAGCTTGTATTTAGTGTTCAGATTCTTTTTTCCAATGTGTAATACAGAGAATTTGCCAAGTTTTTGACCATTCCGACACAAAGTCAAGGTCTTTTTGAATGGAAGCTGTATTGTTGGTAGTGTTAAATAGTTTAACATCGTCAGCGAAGAGAACACAATTACTTCTTGTGTTCTACATGAGTTCTACATGGCTTAGGTCATTTCCCCATGTTTTTTAACACCTATGTACAAAGACCGGCAGAGATCACTCATCATTTTTTGGATATTTTTGGTACTTACCAGGGGTGAAATTCACTTCCTTCCCTACCAGTTCGCAAATGTGCGTGTGCTTCTGTGCATGTGCAGAGGCTGAACATCGTTGCAAAAGAGGGATGTTATGATGTCTGCACAGGTGGGTGGGGCTTCACGCATTTGGCCCTACTGGATCACGCGATCCAGATAAAACCGGCTGAATTTCAACCCGGTACTTACCTATATAGTGCCATACCAGCTATGAAATGTTATGAATGTCTTGAATAGTTGTCCTTGTAAGTTAAGGAATGTGGAGAACTAAGTTCAATATAAACTTTAGCAAGGGAGAATTTCTCATTACCAGTAAATATCTAGGTTTTCCTGAAATATCAGCCATGGTAGATTTTCTTGGCAAGATCTGTTCCTTTTGAAGGATTGCTCTGTAATCCTCATGAGTGGTCCTCCTAAACTTGTAGAATATGCTACAAGAGCATCTAGAATGAACATAGGATATTTTGATCAGTGATGTTTGTTTATTTGTTTATTTATTTCCATAAACAAGCAAGCAAACAAACAAATAAATAAATACATACAAATACTAGAAATACTAGAAATACTACCACTTGGCCCACAAGACTTTGACAACAGAATGCATGACCTCTCTGATTGGATTATTATATTTCACTCAAAATAGAGTTGCCTCTGAGAGTATTCAGAATCTAGACTGCTGGATGTGGAAATCTAATGCTGAAGAGTACCATCCATTCTGCTGCTATTCCACTGGTTACTGATAGGTTTCCAGATCCAATTTAAATAACTGATGATAGCCTTTAAGGTCATAGTATAGTATAGGGATATATAAGAGGTGACTCACAAATTTTGAGTCTTCTTACAAGCCCAGGACATTGGGCTGTTCAAGCTTGAACCTGCTCTCTTTGAAGTACTTGTAGCATTTTGCTTACTTGATGATACAGGAATGTCCTAAAATAAGATGGATTGTCCCTTAAACTTTAATTTGACAATTCAATTAACTTCTTTGTATTCTGAGCCCTGATCAAAGTGTAATTCAACCACTCTTATCTTTACATATAAAGGAATGTAACAGAAGAATAAGTCTGGCATCCTGACAGAATAGAACTAGGTGTCCTGGGGATTCTGATATGACATTACAAACTTCTAAATTCAGTCACACTATTTAGAAATAAATCAGGTATACTTTATGTTCCCTTGCACTTATACTTTAGCAAACAAGCTTTATCTACCAAGTTCAATTTTGTAAAATCAAGAACAATAGCTTAATATTACAAAAATATGTTTCCCAGCATAGTGGTAACCTTTCTATGTGTGTGTCCCTTTGAGTCAGTATTGACTCCTGGCAACTGCCTGGATCAGTTTGCACAGTTTTCTTACAAGGCTTTTTGGAATTGATTTGCCATGGTCTACTTCATAGGGCTAAAAATGACTGATTTAAGGTCAGTCAATTGGCTACTTGTCTAAGGCAGCCCAGAGGTCAATCTCCCATTTTCGAGTCTGATGCCATACCCACTAAACAAAACTAATTCAGGTGTATACTTTAATAGAAATAAGAGCCATTAGTCCAATAATGTTTATGTTATTTCTTGAGTATGCATTTAAGCATTTAGAAGAGATATGTGCACTTCCTATGTACAATATTTAAAAGAGTGGTTTTTTTGTGGAAGTACGGACAGCTAGAGTGTCTTATTCATGAATTCATTAATACAGTCGTGTTTTTATTTATGGTCACACACCCCTTTTTGGATACCCATTGAGTAAATACAGATACTTTATATGTGTGAACATGCATGCATATGAATTCAAATACAGAAATGTACCACAGAATCTCTAAGTTTTATTTCACTGGAAACTTCCTGGTGGTACACAAATTTCCATGTGTTTTCTTTTTTTTTTTTCAATTTAATTTTATGGGAGGGGTCATCCTAAATTTAAGAAGATCTTGACATTATATAAATATAGTAGCTAGTAGTACTAAGCACCTTTTCTCAAGGCTGTAACCATATATGCTATAAATTTTACAAATATGTAACTTTCAAACTTGGCAATATATGAAATAATTTGTATTTGAAAATCCATGCAATCATATACACATATAAATACACACATTGTAAACCGAGCATTAGTCCTCTGTATGCTTTAATGCTTTTTGACAGAAGAGTATTGGTAAATTCACTAAGCAGCTTACTTATGAACTAGATTTAACTGCATAAAAGTATCAGCTTAATTGTAAATCTGGGGTTGTAACTGGATGTAGTCAAATAGTATCCAATATACAATGCATTGGTTGGGTTGAAAGCCAAAGGAGTTTTAATTATTTCTGTTTTACCGTTTGTTTCTAAGTCAATGGCATAAGTTAAATTTCAATTCTACCAAGCATTTGATAGTTTTGCAGTGTTTGTAATGGATTAATGAAGAAGGACTAATGAATTTAAAACAATCATAAATAAATGCAATTTTCATGCAAAGTTACCTTTATTACAATATTAAACAAAACAAAACGTAAATCCAAATGAAACAAAGCAAAACAAAATCCAGCCTAATTCAGATATAGCTTGCACTGATGTTTATGACAATATAGTGGGGCAAAGAGAAACAGTTTAGATTCATTTCCTGCAAATCTTAGTATATTGTTAATAATTTTAAGAAAATCATGTTCATTTCTTAGTCATGAAACTAAAAAGCAAAAAAAAATTAATAGGATGATTAACCCCAGTCAGAGTTATTTGGACTACTTTTAGAAACTTACTCTATATTTTTGTGTGTATACTTTAATAAAAATTTAAAGAACCTAATAAAAATATTTGTAAATTTTTATCAAACATAATGAAATGAAAAGTAGCATGGCCGTCTCTTAAGAAATGAAATTACTGCTTTGGAAATTCACAAGATATTGTCTTAACATCTTTTTATCATACTTTTCCTCATTATTTTATTCTCATAATACAAATGTACCATGATCCAGGACTCACCCTCATATTCCCTGAATGGTGATGAAGTCATTTTATGCCATGTCCTCGTGAGGAAGTTTAAAGTCATTTTATTATTGTATCTTAATGTAATGTTTTCCCTCTTGTCTTGATACTTTTCACTATAGATACTATGGAACAAGCTCAATGGACAATGTGATTGCTAACATAATAAGAAATAAGATCTGTCAATATTTTTTTTCCATTAAAGGCTATTGCGAACATTTTCCTTCTCCTTCAAACACTGGAAACCCCTCCATGGGCATTTTGGCTTCAGCTGTAAGAAATGCTGGACTCCTGGATTCTGAAGTTATCAGCCCACATAATGTCTGTCAGTTGCTGAAGTTATAGGTTGTTATGAATGTGGATTTAGCACTCTTCTTAAGAGGATATTAGTAACTGAACTACATCAATTTAAATGGAATATAGCCTTGTTCTTCTAGTTGTATGATAGTAGTGCATGATTAAATGTGTTACTTTTTGCTCATGCAAAAAGAGTTCCTTGTAGGTCTTTTATTATTTACCCAACTTTTATCTTTCCCTTCCTTATGACTTATGCATAAGCAATATAATTGCTGTCCTGACCATTCATTGATCCTGGAAGCAGTGACTGTTTGCAGATACTTATATCACACTTGAGAAAGGGCACCATTCTGGCTTTGGAAATACTAAAGATAAAGTGATTGTGGCTTTTATTACCCTCAAGGCAATCACCATTGTATTTACCAGCTACATCCCAGGGCTGCTGCCCTAAAAGTCAGAACTGGGTTATTTGGTTGATCACTCTCAGCAGTTCCCCATTCTGACTTTGGTAGTACTGAATGCTGAGCCAATTACTATTATTACACATGTTGGCCAAATAAAATTGTGCAGTTCAGAAATCTAGTCTGCTACATGTGTTGTGTGGACATAGTGCAGCCAGACCTGCAGTCGGTCCTTTGTTTATTTGCTATGGTATTGTTATTCCCTTGTCATCACAGCATTATCACTCGTACCAGCAGAGTTCATTTGCTCATTTGTATATTCATTATCAACAGTTCCTTTGATTTTCTTTCTTCATTGTTAAGAGTACAAGAAATAATATTTTCGTTCTTATTATAAGCAACCAAGGAATTCATCTGATAAAGTGAGAAATTACTGCTGTAAATTTGGGCCAAAGTGAAAGTACTACAGGAACTGCGGTTCAAAAACTGTCATATCAACCATGATATGAACAAAGAAAAAAAAAAAGACAGAGACAGAGAACACTACACTACAAGCATGGATGTAATCAATTAACAAAGAGATCTAAGTAAAAATGAAAATGCTGAACATAAGGTACTATACATCATACTCACAATAAGAAATTTGGAAATGCTCATCAATGGCCTTAATTTACATTTTCAGAAAGATGCTATCATACCAGTTACCAACATGTAATATAAATAGCTCCCTGTTTAAATGAGCAGATCTATGGAGCCTTATTTTCTACATCTAGTTTGGCATGCAAGCTTGGATTATGAGCAGTGGTGGGTTTCAAAAATTTTTACTACCAGTTCTGTGAGTGTGGCTTGGTGGGCATGGCAGGGGAAGGTGACTGCAAAATCCCCATTTTCTCCCGATCAGCTGGGACTTGGGAGGAAGACAATAGATGGGGGTGGGGCCAGTCAGAATTTTTACTACCAGTTCTCCAAATGACTCAAAATTTCCACTTCCAGTTCTCCAGAACTGGTCAGAACCTGCTGAAACCCACTTCTTGTTATGAGATATCTGCAGGCTAAACTTTGGAATAGATGTTTAACTGAATTTACTTAAGTAAGTTAGGAATGTAGTCAGGAATCCAGGGGCAGACAGAATGTTGATGGATAATTTCATGTTGCTTTTCACAGGATGCTTAGTTGTTGGACATGAAAGCCAATTTGAAACTGTATAATACCAACTTAATGATTTGAGTCTCTCCAAATATCAGTGCCATATCTATTTTCCAAAGTTGATTGTATAAGGAAAGATAGTAAGAAACCAAAAGTGGTGGACAATTTAGTTTGAATAAGATTCAGTAAACAGGCTTGTTAACAATCCAACATCATATGCATTCCATGAAACTTTATTTACTTCTGGACTGGAGTAATTATATAGGAAGAAACAGGCCTCAAATGACCATATGGCAACAATTTTCTATAATTGTTAATAAAATATAATTGCCTCTAAACCAGGGTCCCCAACCTCCAGGCTGTGGCCACTGCTGGGCTGTGGACAGTACAATATTGGGTCTAGTGAGTGGTTGTCTAGAATGTGCATGCATTGCAGCTCAACTTGTGTGAGCAGTAGACTGCTGGTCAATTGGACAAGTTGAGCTACGGACATGTGTGCTGGTCTGCCATTTTCACAGCCCAATCCCCTCCCCCAGCTAGGTCACCAAGTCACAAAGGTTTATGACTGCTGCCCTAAACTAAATTCTGTTAGTTGCCAAGCAATGAATTTCACCACTGGATTACAGAAATTCTTCCAAAAGAAAAGGCAGTTAGGAGAAAAGCAAATAATTTCCATCTTGTTTTGCAGTTTTTCAGGAACATAGAAAAATTCAATGCAGGTGAAATGCATAGCCATGCATGCCAAAGGGTATAGTTGTACCTAAAGCACATATGCATGGTGCATGCGCCATCTGCTTCTGAATGCTACTTTGCTGGTCTCGTGCAAATGACAGAATTCAGTAAGTGCCCACAGCCACAATTATCAACAGTTTTCACCTCTATTTTGCCAGATAATATCAGAACTACTTTGGCATTTGGTCCTGCTGGTTCATGTTTGGTTCAGCTAAGGATGATGAAAACACTGTCATCCTTGCCCATCTGCTGTCTTAATGCTGGTATCCCTTGGCTTTAGGACTGTGGTTTGTGACCCAGTGAAGCATATCCTAATATTGAATATAAGTACAGAAGCCATATGGAAATTCAAAAACAGTTGAAATGTCCTGTTTCAAGGTGAACACGCTTCACACATCAGTATCATGCTTCAGCATAAACTAAATTGATGGTAACTAGATAAATAACTAGCACATTGAACATGAAAGGAAAGGATGTATAGGTATATGAGTGTATGATGCTTAGGCTCTCCTTCCTCCTTCACTTTCTTTTGTCTCATTTCTCTGGATTTCCTCCCACTTCACTATCTGCCTTTCTCATCAGAATTTCCTAGATTTCTGATGAGTAGATTCCCTCACCACACCCCTTTAGTAACTTACACAGGGAAATCCCAATTTACACTCACAATGTCTCTTGCAACTACCCCACACTAAAATGTTTTTAAGTTCATGTTAAGCCCATATATATTGTTGGAATATAATGTAATATAATATAATATAACAGAGGCTAAAACTTCACTTTGAAACAATGACTATTTCACTCGGTAGTTTGTTTGAAAGATATTCTATCTTAAGACACAATTGACACTTCATAATAACAATATTCACTTCATTTTTGTTTTCTACAAACCTAGGATCAGAGGTGGGTTTCAGCAGGTTCTGACCAGTTCTGGAGAACCGGTAGCAGAAATTCTGAGTAGTAAAAATTCTGACTGGCCCCACCCCCGTCTATTCTCTGCCTTCCAAGTCCCAGCTAATCAGCAGTAAATGGAGATTTTACAGTATCCTTCCCCAGCCATGCCCATCAAGCCATGCCACACCCACCAAGCCATCCCCACAGAACTGGTAGTAAAAAATTTTGAAACCCACCACTGCCTAGGATGATATTATCCATCTTATCTATTTGGTAAATCTGTATTTTACTCTAAGTGTTCTAAGATTATATTAAAACTGAAAGGGGAATCTGAGTTTTATATCATGTCAATTTCTTGCTGAACATTTAAATAAAAGATTTGAAAGGTTTAGAAAGTCTTTTGTGGTGAAAAGATGCGATTTTTGGTTTTGCAGTTTCCAGCGATCGCTACCCTACTGTTTTTTACAGAACAATATCCACAGAATGCATTCAGAAAACTCTATCAGAAACCAAAACTCAGTGTAAGAGTTAATGATCTGAATCTTTCTCATTACAAAAGGGCACCTGGCAGGAGTGTCCTCTTTTCCTCTATTATTTCCTTGTGATAACTGAATTACTAGCAGTAATTATTAGAGGTGAACTTGATATCAAAGGTTTTGTGATTGATTTCCATAGCAAATAGAATTTTATTATACACCACCAATGCTTAACGACAGTGCATTTATCCTAACACGGCCAGATGTTGCTTCATTTGACCTCTGTTCACTCCTTTCTGTCTAAGGTCCTCTGTTTTAATAGTTTATGAAACCTGTTACATTCATTGAACGTAATTCCGACACTTTTCAGTTTTCCTCCTAGTTTTTTCCTATTACCCTACCACTTTTATGTTTTAGCACTCTTTACCACCTCTTATTTCTATATTTATTTAATAGGACATTCTATTCCAAATTATTCTGAGAGGTATAGAAATGTAATAAAATAATACACAACATACAGAAACAGATATGTCTTAAACAAAATGTACTCTTCCAATAGACTCACATATTAATCTTATGCATAGCCATTGTATCACATGGTGCATGACTTCAAGTTAACTCAATTATCTGGCTTTAAATATTTTTTCCACAATACTAATTCGTAAATATTTTAGCCAGAGTCAAAGCAATTTCTTATGAATCTGCAGAATATTTAAGTAGCTGAAGCCATTGACCAATTACACTTAGGACACCTATTATTGAAGAGGAGGTTCTTGACTTTCTTAAGACTTTATCCAATTAGAGTATTTAGAGATCAAGGTCCAGTTCACTACTACTAGAAGAAATATACTGTTAGCTGTTAGCCAAAAGAATAACAAGAAAAGAAAGAACAAAAACAAAGCAGCCAATAAACAATGAAAGAGATAATAGTTTGCATTGTCCTGTGATAGAGTCATTTTTTGTCACACAAAGTTCAAGTAAACTGAATATGTATTCTGCAGTTCGCCCCCTCGGTAAGCTGTGATAAATGAAGAAAAGCATCTCTTATTTAAATTAGAGCAGATTAAGGAAAAAATACTGTTGCAAGTTAGGTTGTCAGCTCAATCATTAATATTATTTCTTCAATCAACAAGAAGCTACTGTTATAAATAATGGAAAATATTTCTGGGAGGTACTGAATAGCATATATTGGCAAATGATTATTCTGCGTTTTAATCAAGGTTATAAAGAAGATGCACAGTATAAGGATAGGGTGTAATTTATCAAAGATACAAAGGGTGACACAACAAGGTGAAGTAGAGTAGAGAATAAAATAGGCTGAAAAAAATGACATAAAATCAATTTTTCATGGTTTTAGAAGATGGTTAAACATCCTTTAAAATGTGCCTCTTGGATCAAGAGATATAATAGATCTTTTAGAATAATGGAAAAGCGAAATTAAAAGGCAACAGTACAGCAGGTATGAATAACAGCCTGGCCAGAAACACAGCAAGCAAAAATCAAGAATAGGAACTTTATCACAGATGTTCAATGTTCACTTATTGCACAGACAGTAATGTACTTAGCTTCCTACAAACTGAGAGCATATTTTCACTCCTCAAATTATATGAGGCAGCTTATATCATTCAGAGAAAACTATAGTGGACAAACCAATATGGGGTATCCTCAAGAAATATGTTAATTACTTAGCAGTCCATTGGCTATGAATGTAGTGGAATGGAATATAGCTAGATGTTAAGAAGAAAGGTGTTATAAAAGGTATATGTAGTACATAAGCTTGAAAAGGACAATAGGCAAATTAATTATTTTTGTTACATCTCGGTTATATAATTTTGTTAGATTTTGTCACCATGTATCCCTTTAATAGTACCTATAATTCTGAGTGATTATTTTGTGATTCTCAACCCATATTTTTCCCTTCATTGGTTAATAAGTAATGCCAGAAAAGTTGGACCAAAGTAGAAAAATGATCCCAATTTTGTATTCTCACTTCATCAGACATTTCTTACATTTGCAAGCAGTTATAATATTAGACATGGTTCAAATGATACATTTTTATATCTTCGGTGTCAGTAGTTTTCCTTTAAACTATAAGGAAGGTAATATCACACTACAAAATCCTGAAAAAATATTGGGTATTAATTTTGTTTAACACAAATGGGTAACATCTTAGACTTAATTTAATATTTCAGTTTTGAGGCTGCCTAGCTCCACAATTCTGGCAGCCTTAAACTGAGAAAAGAAAAGAAAACCAATCTGAAACATGATCTCCCTCCCTTTCAGAATGATATAACAATTTATTTCATAGATCCTTTACAGCAGAACAAAAGACAATAAAAAGAAGCTGGAATCCACACAACTAATTGACTGTGCATGCATCTACATTAAAAGATCTATTGAATGTTATAAGTATCGAAGGGAAAATACTATTCAATTACAAATTAATTGATGATTTTAACAAGACCATATAAATATTACAAAAAAAGGACCAAAAAGATATATGATTTAAAATATTAAAGACATTCAATGCTAACAATTCTGTTGTTTTCTGACTAATTAATAATGGGAAAATGATTTTTTTTGTTTTTAATTAAACTGGATGTACAATAACTGCAAAATATTTTATTTAGTATCAGATAAATTACTGGATATCACAAATCTTTAAACCCCTATGATCTCAAAGATACCTTCAGCAATTGTTATATTAATCAGTGAAAAAATGAATAGAGGAGGGACCATCAGAATTGTTTAAAAAAATAGCACACATTTATGCCTTAAATATTTAACCCATTTTCTACATGAATCCAAGAATTAGAACTTGCCTATCATCAACCCCAATATTTAATACATATTTTAATTAGGAAATCCAAAGCAGACATTAACTCTGAAAATCACTTAACTGGTAAGTACTTCATTCAGGACTGATTCCTGGAGAGGAGAAAGGAAAGATCTAACCCATAGCTCTTGCTATGTAGGGTACTGCACAGACTGGTGCTATCATCTTCTCCTCCTGGTCCATATCTACATGAAGCTGGATAGGGTCATTACCACAGATATATCCTGTACACAATTTAAAATTCTTAGTTGTCTCATTGGTTCTGTTCAAAGACCAGGTAGCAGCCATGGTTAGGTAGGCCTTTATATAGCTTTATTTTATATACTGCAAACATTTCTGGATCAAGGGGCATGCATAAGAGCATCGACGTGCCTACCGTTCCAGTTCTAATGTTCCCTTTGGTTGTATTCAGTTTGTATGGTTATTTCATGCTTATACTTATATATATTGTTGTGTTTGACAAAATAAATAAATAAAAAAATAAAAAATAATAATTGGTTCACTGCAATGCATTCTACATGAGTCTGTCCTTGAACAGTATTGGGAAGCTTCAACTGCTGTAAAATACAGCAGCATGGGCAGTTATGACTGCTGATTGTTTGTAATATGTGACATCTATGCTACGATTCAAGGTACCACTGATTACCTTTTACCCCTTTATGTCTTAGGCTGGATTGGTTATGACTGTCTCTCCCTAGTGTCTAACCAACCTGTTAGATCTGGCAGAAGAGGTCTGCTCTAACTCTGTCAACAAGGGAGTGTCAACTGGTAGGACCCTTCTGCTGAAGCTCATGCCCTGATAGTATGGTTGAGCTTGCTTTTTGATTATAATAATTATTTCGTGTCTCAACAATTCTAATCTGCTATTTTATGCTGTATGAAAGTGTTTGTGTTTTTAATTTAGATTCTCTTTTTATTTTGTTAGCTGATCAGAATTTTGTATATGAGATAAGTTATGTATATGATTTTAATGAGTTATGAGTTGTTATAACGAGTTATAAGTTATTGTTAGTTATGAATTATGAGTCATGTATATGCTTATTAGAGTTGTGTATATTATTTATTTGTCTTGTATCTGTATTATAATCTTTAATTTGCTAGTCTTTCATCTTAATTACAAAGAAAATAAACAAAAAGTAAAGTATATTGTGGGCTATGTTACTGTAAACAATCAAGAATGTGCCATTAAGAAGCAAGCTAACAAAACAAATATAATAATCTTTTACAAGTCAAGAAAGCCTACCGTGATTAAGAAAGGTGTATTTTTATTGTGAGAGCATCTGTTTTGACACTACTATATTTTCCTATTATTCCAGTACTTTTTAGAGAAATAAATGTTAAACAGAGTGTTTTAAATATGGTTAATTATTAAAATTATAAGATTAATCTTAATTATATTTGCTGAATGTGAAATGTTAAAAAATGACACATCCTTGAAAAGTAGTAAATAAAGTCTAATGGTTTTCAGTAGAAGTGATATCAATTAAGTTACACAGATAAAGATAACATGTCCCTCAAATCAAATTTAACTCCTGGTGGGTAGATGTATTAAAGTGTTAGTTGATGTATTTTGGGGAATTAAACTGATTCTGAAGCCATTCAGCATTGATATTAGCCTGAAAGATCTAACAATTGTGCTTTTTTACACAATCATTTTATTTTATTTTTCTACTAGTAAGATAGCCAAAATCATCAAGAAAAGAAAATGGCTTGAGGTTTCTGATGAATGCTATTGCAACATGATGTCCTGTTGGCAGTGAGACTGTGAGGCAGTCTATAATTGGATGCTGGATCTGGACTTCTGAAATATCTCCAGAAGAAATTATTGAGATAACTCACATGAGTTTGCTCCATGTGAGTTTTAAATGTGGTTTTAAAAGTTCTGGAAAAATACATATTTAGAGATTAAACAACAAAAGGGTACCTATAATATGGGTTTTAGAACTAGATTAACAATAGATTAAAGATTCAAATGTATTTGGAATTATAGTTTTGAATTAAGTAGAATAAGTCTCTTACGGAAAATGGCTTTTTGTTTTTTGTTTTAAAGAAGAAACATAAAAATGATATTAGATGGATATAGAAGAAAATAAATTCATATTGTTAGGAAAAAGTGGGCAAAAATATTTGATGGATTATTTGGATTTTGCTCTTCAAAATTTTTTGCTATGATACATAGAATGTGCCTCAATTAAGTTACAGAATAAGGACCAGCTTCAAGTCTGAAGTTAATTTGAATGTAAGTTTAAATATGGTAGGAGAACAAGAAGGGATATGAAGAAAGATATTATAAACAAAACTGATGAATGTTTTATTACCTAAACATTTACAATTATTAAAGTGGGAGAGTGATTAAATAACTCTAAGTGAAGGGATTTTTTTTTTAAAAAAGGACAAATTTTACTTACTATATACAAAAAGTATATATAAGAAGTTTGTTAAAGTTTTGAAAACTATTTGGGTTAAAAACAAGATAGCAAAAGCACCAGCACTTAGACTTATATACAGATTCACAGTGTTTTACAGCCCTCTCTAAATGATTTACAGAGTCCCATATTGCCCCCAATAATCTGGGTCCTCATTTTACCCACCTCGGAAGGATGGAAGGCTAAGTCAACCTTGAGCCTGGTCAGATATGCCAAATTTCAGTCAGCCAGCAGTCAGCCGAAGTAGCCTCCAGTACTGCATTCTAATCACTGCACCACCCTTCACACAGACAGACCGAAACGAGCTTTGGGACTATTTAGGGAGTTAAAAATTAAGATTGTTATGGAAAGAAAAAGGGTTGGGTTAGTCAATCAGAGTTAATTAGTTATATCTGGTTTTTCTAACTGAACTTTTGCTGATAACAAACAAAGACGGTACGCAACTTAGGCGTTCTCCTGGATGTACAGTTGTCGCTGGAAGAGCATTTGACGGCCGTTGCCAGGGGAGCTTTTTATCAGGTGCGCCTGATACACCAGTTGCGTCCCTTCCTGGACCGGGATTTGTTATGCATGGTCACTCACGCCCTCGTCACTTCTCGCCTGGACTACTGCAATGCTCTCCACATGGGGCTCCCCTTGAAGAGCACCAGGAGGCTCCAACTGGTCCAGAATGCGGCTGTGTGGGGGATAGAGGGAGTAGCTCGTAGCTCCCATATAACACCTCTCCTGTGCAGGCTACACTGGTTACTGGTGGTCTTCCAGGTGCAATTCAAGGTGTTGGTTCTCACCTTTAAAGTGCTCCATGGCTTGGGACTGGGTTACTTACAGGACCACTTACTGCCACCAATAGCCTTCCATCGACCTGTGCGCTCCCATAGGGAGGGCCTCCTCAGGGTGCCGTTGGCCAAACAATGCTGGCTGGCGGCTCCCAGGGGGACGGCCTTCTCTGTGGGGGTTTTGTGTCTCGCCCACCCCCCTCTCCGCAGCCGGGCCCCTCTAATCTCCTGTTATCTCAGCCAGAGACTGATAATGCAGACGAAGGGCCTGGCATGCCTCCAGCCCCCAGTCCTGGCACCATGCCCGGACAGACCGAGCAAGACGAATGGCCTGGCATGCCTCCAGCCCCCGGTCCTGGCACCATGCCCGGACAAACCAAGCAAATAAACCCCTCCCCCACAGCATGTGAACATGAGGAATCTGAAGCCAGTCACGAGCTGGAATTGCCAGCAGCTGGAGGGTGGATGGATCCATGCTTCCGGAGAATGGAGAGGTGACGTCAGCAAAAGGAAGGGAGGGGCAGGTATGGATAAGTGCTGAGTCATGGAGCCACACTCCATGGCCTCTATAAAGGATCTGCTTTCTGGCATTCTTTGAGTCAGGCAAAGTCTAATTTGGATTGCTGAAGTCACATCTTGGACTCCTGCCTGCCCTGAGAACTCTGACAGAACTTTGGCAAAGCTGCAGAGGCTCTGTGGCCACACTTGATACAGACTTCCCCGACCCGGCCATCAGAGGAGGAGTGGGACACGACAGGGCTCCTGCCCTGTGGAATGAGTTACCTCCGGGGCTATGCCAACTCCCCAACCTACAGACCTTTAAGCACGAATGTCATGGTTCCAGAAAAACTTCTTCTGCATAAAAAAAACTCAGAAGCCATTGTCTTTCAAAGTTCTTTACTAGCATGAGGAAACTGGCACACGATGAGTGAAATTCCAAAACTGAACTTCTGGATTCTTTTCCCAGTTATACAAACCCCAAGAGTCCCACCCCCCTGACCCCTTTGCTGGTCACATGGTCCCACGTTCTCCCAGTTCATTCGAATATCTTCTCGCCACTCCTCCTGCAGATGTGAACACCATCCGACCTTGACCGCTTGAAGAATGTTACCATACCCCTCAACCCCCCTTCTTCCCCTCAGGGGAAAAATGTGGCAGCGTCTGGAACCCTAAAGTCTAGTATGGTTTCCAGGCCTGACTTAAGACTTTCTTATTCCATCATGCAGGATTGGCCTAATTTGCAATTTTAACAGGGGTGGTTTTATTAGGGTCTATTTTATATTTTATTAGTTTTAAATTATGTGGCCAATTTTGGAATTAGATTTTTAAATACTGCTCTTAATCGTTTGTTTCTGTAAAATTTTTACCTTGGCTGTAAACCGCCCTGAGTCTTCAGAGAAGGGCGGTATAAAAGTGTGATAAATAAATAAATAAATAAATAAATGGTGAACAGTAAAAAAAACTAGGACATCCTAGTGAATTTGGCTATTGATTGATGCTTTCCATACCGTGAAGAAACACATTTTTTTTCATTTGAAATAGAATAATACTTTCTTTTTTCTTTAGCCTTTATGATGCACCTTGTTTTCCATTTGTTGTAGTGATTATGGTAGGTGAAGTTTTAAATACACACATTTTTATTATATCATTGGCTTCTAGCCAAAAACCGCAATGAAAAAAAAAATCAGCCATTCGCACTAAGGAAGTGCTATTATATAAATATATAATAGAAATGCCTAATGGAGGGAAATTTCTAGTGATTGTTCACTGAATGACAAATTGAATATACTATTATCATCAAATGGAAATTCCATGGAAGAAAAAGAAAAGTGCATTGGTAACTTAGATAAGAAGCAACTTTTATTTTTCCAAGGTAGTTCCATTTATATTAATAAGTGATGACTGATTCTTAGATAAAATGTACTTCAAGGTTACTTAATAATGCTCATAGAAGCTAACATATATATTTTCAGGAAGCTTAACATCTTCAGCCAAGTACTTCATTCTGCAATGTAGCCTTGTGAATACCTAGCAGACTTTTACAGAATGTTCCCTGTGTGAAAGTAAATACATGTTTACTTCAATGGCATTTCAATGCAATATGTGGTGTTCTCTCATTTAATAAATATCTTAGAGGTATTTTAATACTACTTGCAATAATGCCATATAAATAGTCCACCGTATATGTGTTACCTGATTTGAAGTAGTCTTTCACAGTCTGGTTTTTGTCCAAGAGATTTTTGCTTTATCCAGGAAAGTCTTCTGAAGGAATTGGAGAACTAGAGAAAAATCTGGAGAAACTCAGAATGATAAAAATGTTACATAAGAGTCATCTAAATATTGAACCAAACTTATGATGGATCTATTCCAAAATCAGTGCTGTTAGAACAATTGAGGGATAAAAAAAGCCCAAACAAATAAATAAATGAGTTAAATTTTATTTTTTACAACATTCAATACATTTTCAATAAACTAAAGTCTAATATTTTGTCAATAAAGTAATGAGAACTTAAAATGTAGAATTACCAGATTCTAAAAATTGGAATGATCACTATATGGCATATAACACTGATGCCTAACCTTTTCCAGACCGAGTGCTCAAATTACACTCACTCAAACCCCCAAAATGCAATGCAAGTGGCCCCCCTGTGCATTCACCCTACCCCTGTGCATATGCACACGCTCCCCCGCATGCGTGCACCCCCTAAGTGTCCCACCCTGTGCATGCGCATTGGCCCTGCCCCCACACATGCATGCGCAGCCCCCACACATGCCCCGCCCCCACACGCATGCACACATAGCCCCCCCATGTGCCCCATCTCCCACGCATGCATGCATGGGCTCCCTGCATGTGCACTGCCCCCGCACATGTCCAGCAGAGACCCAATGACCAGCTGGCCATCATGAGGCACATGCCATGTCTGGCAGAGCTGTACTTGGGCAACGGCTTGTATGCCCACAGAGACGGCACTATGTGCCACCTGTGGCATGTGTGCCATAGGTTTGTCATCACGGGTATATAAGATATACAAAAATATCTATTTTTTTGCTGCCATCTAAAATTATTCATTTGTTACTGGCAGCCCAAATAAAGTATGATGCTGTTAGGTAAAGTGATGAGATGCATACATATGTAGGTTTCAGGAAAGAGATGGCAGTCTGAAGACAGGTTTGTTAAAACCAGAGTGCTCTTCAAATTCTTCTCTAAGATAAGGAAAAGTCTTTGGTTCACCCACAAATGCTCCATACCATTGTTCATCTTGAGGAGACTGCAAGAAGGCAGTCTTTAGCAGATTTAGAAATCTGGGAAAGAAGGAAATTTGTAGAGTGGATGGTCACTAAGTGGCCATCCTTGCCCATCTCATACTTTTAGCAAAACTTGCTTCAGCAAGAGGACAGGAGATTGTGGAAACCACCCTTGATGCTTCAACGCACATCAGCATAAACTGTATTTTTAGCTGTTTCGTTCTCTCTTTCCTACATACGTATACTTTCGGTCATGCCTGGGTGGTCTGGGTAAAGGTCAGTTAAAGTGCATATCTCACACCTGTGATTTAGCCCTCCTCATTGTGCGATATAAACTTTCCCTAAATACAAATGCTTATGTGTATAAAAGAGGAAGTACAAAACTGTGTAAACTGGGTGGAAACTCACGCTTGTTTGAAATGAATGCTTGAACATGCTGAACATGCTGGAACAAACTCTTGCTCAATAAAGGATGTGTGAACATGCATTTGCTCACACACTGAAAAACATTTGTGTGCACTCTTGTGTGCAGACTTTGTGTGCAATCATTGAAAACCAACAGCAATTGCCGTAATTTTGGTAAAACTATGGTTGGCACTGTCAAAAAGGACACTGAGTTCCCATTCTTCCTTTGATAATCACTTCCAGAAATTGTTTGTTAACTGATTTTCAGCTATTAGGAACTTTTGAACCAATAAGTTTTACAGCATCGTGTAAGTTTTAACTTTCTGAGCATATAATATTAATACTATGTTCCCAAGTTAGAAACTATAGTAAAGTAACATTTTTTAAATTTATTAATTATTTATTGTTTTATTGTTTTATTTATTGTTTTATTTATTTATTCATCTTACCTATACATCATTTAAATGCTATACTGTATATGGTTGATTATACTGCCACAAAGTATTTAAAATAGTCAACATTTTATGCAAGCAGAATATATTGTTGGCACAGCAAGAACTCAATTCCACTAAAAATCAGAAAAAACTTCTCACTGCTGAGAACTTGGACATTATCTGAACAGAGTCAAAGGGAATGATAAGGGTTCACTTAGTGAAGTTATCTGGAATAAATTTGATCCTGTGAATCTTAACCAAGTCAGCAGAGTTCTTAACATCAGCTTAACCATTAACAGTCTGAATTCTTGTTGTTTTGGGTCAATAAAGGCATCCATAAAAATGATCTGGGTCAGGTGGCAGTGAAGGAACCCTTGAAAGAGGGACGATTTTTTTGGAAAGAGATGGTGTGAAATTGTCTCTTTAAGAACCACATTGTAGTAGCATGTGAGAAAGGCCTTAGGAGACTAGGCAAAGAGATTCTGTTCTTCGCCTTCCAAAAATATAAGGCCAGATAAGAGACAATATATTCCACATCTAGATAATGTGTCAAGAAGCACAGGAAAGATCCTTCCTAGTTACTTAGACAATAGAGGAGATAGGAAGGAATATTGTATTTTGTACTTGCAAGATTGTACTTGTATATTGTATTTGCAGATTGAACTTCAGACTTGTAAAATTCTGAAATTAAGTAGAAATAGCACATCTGGTTGTGGTACCCATGTGCACCCACATGTACCCACATGTACTACCCACATGTACTCCTGTGGCAAACCCATGGTTTGCCACAGGAGGCTGACTCATATATTGCAGCTGCAGTGAACCAGGAAGAAATAGATTAATTTTAATTTTAATCAAATTATTATTAAATTATTATTATTTATAAAATAATTTATTTATAAAATGATTATTATTAAATTATTTTTAAAATAAGATTAATTTTCACCTTTTCAGCCAGACTTCAACATCAGATTTAGTATAGAGATAGCATTACCTATGATTGTAATTTCTGGTGGGACTTAGATAGAAATGGTGCGATTTCCCCAGTAATACTTTATCTCTTAGCAACTTTCTGTACCACAAATCATGTTGTTATGAGCACATTTCATTGCACACTGAAATCCCTCTACTGCAAAATACATACTGGTTATCATTTGTCTTCTAGGTGCAATTGAATGCCCATGTTATCACTTTTAAATGTGTCAAGATATAACATAACATAACATAACATCAGAGTTGGAAGGGACCTTGGAGGCCTTCTAGTCCAACCCCCTGCCCAGGCAGGAAACCCTACACCATCTCAGTCAGATGGTTATCCAACATTTTCTTAAAAATTTCCAGTGTTGGAGCATTCACAACTTCTGCAGGCAAGTCGTTCCACTGATTAATTGTTCTAACTGTCAGGAAATTTCTCCTTAGTTCTAAGTTGCTTCTTTCCTTGATCAGTTTCCACCCATTGCTTCTTGTTCTACCCTCAGGTGCTCTGGAGAACAGCCCAACTCCCACTTCTCTGTGGCAGCCCCTGAGATATTGGAACACTGCTATCATGTCTCCCTAGTCCTTCTTTTGTTAAACTAGACATACCCAGTTCCTGCAACCGTTCTTCATATGTTTTATCCTCCAGTCCCTAATCATCTTTGTTGCTCTTCTCTGCACTCTTTCTAGAGTCTCAACATCTTTTTACATCGTGGCGACCAAAACTGGATGCAATATTCCAAGTGTGGCCTTACCAAGGCATTATAAAGTGGTACTAACACTTCACGTGATCTTGATTCTATCCTCTGTTTATGCAGCCCAGAACTGTGTTGGCTTTTTAACAGCTGCTGCACACTGCTGGCTCATATCTAGATGGTTATCCACTAGGACTCCAAGATCCCTCTCACAGGTACTACTATTGAGCAAGGTACCACATATACGGTACTGGTGCATTTTGTTTTTGGCCTAAATGTAGAACCTTACTTTTTCACTGTTGAATTTCATTTTGTTAGATAGCGCCCAATGTTCAAGTCTGTCAAGATCTTTCTGTAACTTGTGCCTATCTTCTGGAGTGTTGGCTATTCCTGCGAGCTTGGTGTCATCTGCAAAATTGATGAGTTCCCCATCCATCCCTCGTCCAAGTCATTGATGAAGATGTTGAAGAGTACTGGGCCTAAAACAGAGCCTTGGGGTACTCCACTGCATACTTCCTCCATGTGGATGTAGTTCCGTTGAGGACTACACGTTGAGTGCGGTTGGTCAGCCAGTTACGAATCCATCTGGTGGTGGTGCTGTCTAACCCACATTTTTCTACTTTATCTAGTAGTAGGTTATGGTCTACTTTATCAAATGCTTTACTGAAGTCCAAGTAAATTATATCAACAGCATTCCTCTGGTCTACTAATTTTGTCATTTTGTCAAAGAATGCGATAAGATTAGTCTGGCATGATCTGTTTTTGACAAACCCATGTTGGCTTTTGGTTATTACTTTGTTTGCTTCTAGGTGTTCGGTGATTCGTTGCTTGATTATCTTTTCCAGAATCTTCCCCGGTATTGAGGTCAGACTGATAGGTCTGTAGTTTCCTGGATCTGTTTTTTTTCCTTTTTTGAAGATGGGAACTACATCAGCTCGTTTCCAGTCCTCTGGCAGCTCCCCTGTGCTCCAGGATCTTTGAAAGATATAGTAACTACCTTCTCCCCAATATCTGTGAACCTGGTGAAATCTAATAATAATGGCTGTTCACATATCCTCTGAGTAAAAAGACTGCTATCTTTAGGCTATGGGAGCATGACTTCTCAGCTATTGCTGAGTTGGACAGTATCACCTAACAGTGAATACCCTTGCTCCTTGCCTTCAGGAAATTAGCAAAACGTGGTTCAATAAACAAAATCAAGAAGCCTATATTACAGTTTGGTGTGAACAGTTAACACAGCTATTTTTTAAACAAGAAAGTTCTTAGTTGTCCCTGCTACAATGAAGTAAGTAATGAATGCACTACCTGACTTTGTGGTTTCATCTCCAAATCCCCAAAATTTTAACTTCAGACTGGATATTGTTGACCTCACCCCATTCCTAAGAGGTCTGTAAGGGGCGTGCATAAGAGCACCAGCATGCCTACCATCCCTTTTCCTAATGTTCCCTTTAATTGTATTCATTTTATGTATTCAATTCATGTTTCTAATACACACTCAATAAATAAATAAATAAATAAATAAATAAATAAATAAATAAATAAATAAATAAATAAATAAATAAATAAATAAATAATAAAAAATTTTTTGAATCTGCCAAGTCCAATTGCCATGTTAGGAATTGAAAAACTATTTTGTTCTTATAGTTATTCTTACTTCTAGTTACTGCTATAAATTGACCTTAGAATTAGAAATTCCTATTTTTAGCTTGCACCAAAATCATCTTGTTAAAGATTATGGAGGTGTTTTCTACCTCTAGGTCCAATTCCCAAGATCTCAAACCTTTCAAATTATAATATAATACTTAAGGTAGATCAATAGTCCAAGCTCCCTAGCTTAGATTGATTTTATTCCAATGGGATTTTCATCTCATTCATCAAAAATCATTATTCCCTCTGTCATAAAAGTACCTTTTCCAAAGAACAGAGCAACTAATACCTAAATTATTTTTAATATGTTTTCTCTTAGCCATAATTGACCTATTATTCTTAAAATTAAACTCTCTTCTCAATTTTATTTGCTGTACAGCTAAATTTATTTCCTTGTCATTGAACTACTACCCACTTACAAGCAATCTCTTTATACTTGCCTGTGAAAAATTACATTTTAATAGTTTTCAACATAATCCACCACTGTAATATTAGTTCTTACACTATTGGACATAATCCAGCTCCATTTCCATTTGTTTTTGTGCTCCCCCTGAAGCATCTGGACTATAATTACTTCAAACCTCAAATATATAAATGTTAATTCTGCTAAAAAAAAAATCAAATGCTAAAAAAACATAAAACCCAACCCACTTAAAATTTTGAAGCAAGAATGTTTGGAACAATATAGGAACAAATATCTCTTCAGTCATTATATAAACAATTTCTACTAATGCACCACACAAAAGAAATAATGTATTACATGCTGAAACTCATACTTAGATAACTTATTAGGTGTGTTTATACATTACATGTGGGTATATTTATTAAAAATTATTGGAAAAGGAAATGGAATTAAATGCCTATTTCCCAAAGATGATTAAAAATAAGATCATAAATATTTTTACACATAAAACTATTAAGGGATAAAACAATTGATTTTTTGCTAAAAGAGGTCATCTTTGGGTCCTCAGGGTTTTTTTCTATTCACAAACTAGAATCTAATAGGCCATAATGTAATATTTGCATGTATAGCTACAAAAGTCGAATATGATCCAAAGGTTATTAAGAAACTTTGTATTTTAAATTTCAATTCAGACCAATAAAAAGCTTTCATATTGATATGGAAACTATAAATGTGATTATTCTTTGTTTTTGACTACCTTGTATATTCTTATGTTTAATATTATATAAAAAAATTCTTTTACAATAAAAAAATGACACATGGAAAAGGGAGGGGACAGAATGAGAAGGAAAGGAAAAGAAAGGAAAGGAAAGGAAAGGAAAGGAAAGGAAAGGAAAGGAAAGGAAAGGAAAGGAAAGGAATGGATGGGATGAGAGTTGAACAAATCAATATTTTTCTTAAAATTCACTTCTGTTATAATAACTATGTAGGATAGAAACATTTACACCTGGTGGTGAAAAAGAAAAGAAAAGAATGTAGCTGGCCTCTCAACAGAAGAAAAGAATAGCCTGGCTTTCCTTCTTCTCCTTTTCAGAGCATCCTGTTAAAAAATCTGAGTGAATTGACAATTAAGAAGAGCTTAGTAGTTGAATTCTCAATAGGCAAGAGAACAATTGACTATCCTGCCAAAGGCTCTGCACAGCTGTAGGCTGACATTTAGAACAGCCTGGTGATACTATAAAAGCATGCAAGAATTCAAAGTTCATGTATCTGGACTTCAAACATTACATAAAATATTAGGTGGCATCTATTTTACTTATTCGAGGCACAAAGGCCCAGTAATATCACTAATCTCTCTGTTCAAGTTGCCAATATTTTATGATACTCTCAACAGTTCATTAAAAAAACTTCCTTCAGCCGGGTCTTTTCAAAACCAATGGCAAGAACAGGAACAAAGCACTTCACAGCCAAATTACAATCCTGACAGAAACAATCCAAATTTCCGAAATGTTTGATAGCTCCAGCTATGAAATAAAGATTTTTAACAACCCAAAGGCTGGATTGTTAATATGTCTCATAATTAGCTCCACCTGCCTTGTGAAATTCTTCCAACAACAAGGCTACTTTGGAAGCCCAGCAGGATAAATCATCCAATCAAATTAGATGATGACTTCCAGCTGTCTCTCATTCAGATTTTCCTCAGCCATATGACATGTGCTATGTTCTAGATTTACCTGCTTTAGTGCTTTTTCTGTTCTTTTAAAGCAGGGGTGTAAAACTCGATTTCATTGAGGGCCACATCAGGGTTATGTTTAACCTCAGGGGACTGGGGTGGGCCTCCCGAGCTCCGTTTTCACTGGCAAAGGATTGCAGGAGGCCGTGGCAGCTGAAAATGGAGTTTGGGAACCTGTTTTTATAGGCAAAAACACCACAGGCTAGTTCTTCGTTGTTTCCAAGGTGGCCCCGTGGGCCATATCTAAGTACCCCGTGAGCCAGTTCCGGCTCCTTGGCCTTGAGTTTTACACCCCTGTTTTAAAGGGATAGAAATGATTCCCCCATTCACCCTTAATAAAGGATTTAGATGATACAGTGTAACATTAATAGTGTGGTTTTTGAAATAAATTACTTATGATTATTCTAGTAATAGATTTACATTTAGATTTTAAAGAAGTGAGGAATTGGAAGGAAGTCTCCATTTGCTTATAAGGTAAATGTAATATTATTACAGGGCTCTGAAGAACCTAGTGCCCCTTTTTTCATCTTTTTTGTATTTAATACTGCAAAAGAAATGTAAAAGAACAAATAAAAGGTAAAAGAAATTATTGCCTTGGGACAATATATATTTTATGAATTGCAATTCATCAATTATAAAAAAAGAAAAGAAATCAGGCTGCCAAAGAACACAGTAGCTGTACATTATCAGAGTTGACACCAGACAAAGTGTAGAAAAACTCAAAGAAGTAGTGCAAGATCAGAAGGTGTGGGGAGGCCAGGCCAGCAGTGAAATCTCCCCGGTTCTATCCAGCTCGCCGAACCAGTAGTGCCAGTAGTGGGAGACTCTGCCCATCCACCGGGACATCATTACATTCCTTTTTTTACCATCTGTGCATGCACAGAAGGTTCTACACATCTGCAGAAGAGGCGTGCATGCACATAGCGCGCTCCTGTTCCTGAACCAGTAGTAAAGGTAAATGGATTTCACTGCTGGACCAGGACCATAGAATCACTAAGAGTTGGACATGCCTGAATGGATAACCTCATCATCTTCATCTTCATCATATGATCATTTTCATAATATTTCATAATATTAATAGAACCACGTACATTATATTATTTACAAAATAAAGTCCTATTGCTGCTATTAAAAAGCAATTTTTTAAAGAATTCTTCCAAAGAAGAGTTGAAACAAACTACTAAACCAATAACTTCAGTAGATTAAAGAACTATCCATTGTTGTATGAAATTTAAAGTACTTCAATGTCTCAGAACTCATCTGGTTTATAAATGCATATTATTCAATTGAGAGACATTAAAGTATTAACTTCTAGCTGGCTTAATAAGCTGTTGAAAATATAAATTAAACCTAATTGGCCTGTGATCTGATATATAAGAGATGTCAGTTATTTATGTTTGAATATGCTTAAATAATGTTGAGTACTTTTTAATTTATTTTTCAACCTTACAAAGATACTAGATAAAGATGTCTCTTTACTCCATTGACTTTTTTTCCCTATTTGTTTAGAACCCTTAGCTTTTTAGATAATCATTCTTCATAAATGATTCATTCTTAACAATTAATAAGAATATATGACATTCTTTATGTTCTCTTAGCTTGGTTGTTTTCTTGCAGACGTTTCATTATCCAGCTAGATAACATTTTCAGTGCTAGAAGGAAGTGGGTTTGCTTTCTACTTACATACAATGCTTTGTCCTGTCATTGTTGGTGGGAGTATTGTGGGTTTTTTGGTGGTAGTTCATTGAATAAGCTCTTTATTGTTAGTTTAGAGTTATTCCTTGATTAGGGTATTTTTTCTACTGTTTGATTTTTGATCTGGTATTAATCATGGTGTTAATCTTTGCTTAAGGCAATGATTGCTGGAAAGGAGATGTTTTGCTTTTTTTTTTTTGTAGCTTTTTTATTGTCTCTTGAATGGAATGTTGTTCTCTGTGTGCTTGTTGATGGCTGATTTGCCTTAGTGTCAGGAATCTAGGAATTCTTTAACTTTTTTTGGACTAGGCTTGGTCTATGATGCTCAACGTTTTCCAGTTGAAATCATGGTTGAGTCTGTCCATCTGTTATCCAGCTAAGGAATTTTCATCATGTCTTCTGACTGCTAGTTGTTGTTCATAAATGCACTTTAAGTTATCACCGCTGTCTATATTCTACCTAATGTAAATATTAGCACTCTCTAAATTACATAACGCCATCAAGAGGCAGCAGCAAACTTACCCTGAGTGCACTTTTGTCATGGCTGGAAATTTTAATCAAGCCCATCTACAGTCTGTTCTTCCTAAGTTAGTGCAATATGTGCAGTGCACTACTAGAGGTAAGAACACTTTAGACCATATGTATTCAAACTTAAGACACACATGTAGAGCAATCCCCCTCTTCCATCTGGGTACATCTGACCACCTTTCTTTGCTATTGTGCCCAAAATATATCCCCCTTAGGAAAAGGATATGGCCAGTCATGAAAACTGTTAAAATCTGGTCAGAGGGAGAACTCTGCCAGTTGCAGGACTGCTTTGAGACTACTGAGTGGAGTATATTTGAACATTTGGAGCTGCAAGAATTCTCTGATGCTGTACTCTCTTACATTAAAACATGCACAGACAATGTAACAATGAATAAGTGCCTTAGAGTAATCATAAACTCTGGATGTCAGCAGAAGTACAATCACTTCTGAGAGCTTGAAACTCCACCTTCAAGGAAGGAAATAAAGATGAATATAATGAGACCAGGGCAAACTTGAGGAGAGGCATTAAGGCGGATAAACAGAAATACAAACAAAAAATAGAGAACTATCTGGCAAATAATAACCCAAGACAGGTGTGCAATGGCTACAACATCTAACCATCTATAAGTGAAATATGATGAAAATAGCCAATGTTGATGCCCTGCTGGTGGAGGAACTGAATAGCTTCTTCACCACTTTGAGGTTAAAAGACCTCTGTGACTCTAGCTCAAAGGCCCTGTAATCTCCAGCCACTAACCCTGCATGAACATCAAGTGAGAGCTGTGCTGAAGGCGGTAAATCCCAACAAAGCTGCAGGTCCAGATGGAGTGCTGGGGAAAATGATAAAAACCTGCGCTGATCAATTAACAGGATTCCTGACAAGGATTTTTAACATCTCCCTGCAATAGGCTAAAAATCCTATTGAAAGCAGCTACAATCATTCCAGTTCCAAAGAAATCAGCCATAAACAGCCTGAATGACTATAGACCCATTTCACTGATGTCTATAGTGATGAAGTGCTTTGAGAGACTGGTTCTACAATACCTCAGGTCCTGTCTTCCACTAATTTTTGATCAACACCAGTTTGCTTATAAAAGCAACAGGTCAACAGAAAACGCCGTCAACACTGCTTTACATACTGCATTGAGACACCTCGAGAAATCTGGGAACTATGTCAGAATGCTTTTTATAGACTATAACTTGGCTTTTAATACCACATTAGCAGGCATTCTCATTGAAAAGCTGACTGACCTGAATTTCCCTCCCCTCATTTGTGACTGAGTCGAACAGTCCACAAACAGTAAGGGTTGGGTCTCTGACATCTTCCAACCTGAAGCTCAGCACAGGCTCCCCTCAGGGCTGCGTGCTCAGACCCTTCCTGTACTTGCTGTATACATATGATTGCATATCCTCAAATCTTTTAACATCATAATAAAGTTTGCAGACGACATAACAGTGTTGGGGCTTATAACTGAAGGGAACAAATCAGCAAATCAGCATACAGGGAAGAAGTCCAGGAGGTATCCATATGGTGTTCAAAAAACAATTTACATCTAAATACTAGCAAGACAAAGGAGATGGTGCTAGATTTCTGGAAGCAAAGAGAGGAACCTGCCCCACTGTATATTGAGGGAGGATGTGTGGAGAGGGTTTCCTCTTTTAAATTCTTGGGAGTGCTCATTAGTCAAGCTCTCACCTGGAAAAACAACACGTCCCTGGTGGTTAGTAAGGCTCAACAGAGACTTTATTTCCTTAGAGTCCTGCAGAAAAATCAGGTGGAACAACGACTGATGACTTCTTTCTATTGGTCTATGATAAGAAAATGTCCTCACATACTGTATAACAGTATGGTATGCTGATCTAACAGCTGCAGAGAGGAAAGCATTATAGAGAGTGATCAATTCAGCACAAGAAACCATTGGTTGCCCTCTAACACCACTAGATGACACTGCCAGGTCTCACTGTTTCAGCAGAGTAAGGAAGATACTTAGGTATGATTCACACCCTGGCCAGTGTCTCTTTTCACTTCTACCATTGGGCAAAAGACATCAAAGCATATCCAGTCAGACAAACAGGTTTAAAAACAGCTTCTATCCAGGGGCTGCAGACTCTTAAACACAATCACAACACTCCACACACATAAGGAAATGTATGACTAGTTGTATGGGGCTTATTATTACTTGTATAGCGGTTATTATCTGCACTATTTATGTTGTTTGTATTTTCGGTTATGGATTGCACCAGAGAGGCTAAACCAATTTCGTTGTATAAATGATGTACAATGACAATAAAGGCTATATTTTGCTATACTGTAGGCCTTTTTTGAAGGGACATGGTAGCTCGGGCTAGGACGTTGAGCTCGTTGATCGAAAGGTCGGCAGCTCAGTGGTTCGAATCCCTAGTGCTGCCATGTAACGGGGTAAGCTCCCATTACTTGTCCCAGCTTCTGCCAACTAGCTGTTTCGAAAGCACATAAAATCGCAAGTAGAAAAAATAGGGACCACCTTTGGTGGGAAGGTAACAGCATTCCGAGCGCCTTTGGCATTGAGTCATGCCGGCCACATGACCATGGAGACGTCTTCAGACAGTGCTGGCTCTTCGGCTTTGAAACGGAGATGAGCACCACCCCCTAAAGTCGGCAATGACTAGCACGTATGTGCGAGGGGAACCTTTACCTTTAGGCGTATTTGCCCTACATACTGATATCCTTACAGGGTATGTAGATAATTCATGATGATTCATGTTTTTTTTTTTAATGGACTACTGACTTTTTTTAACTTAAGATATTTGGGGGGGCTTAATTGATTTTTGTGCTAGGATTTACATTTTTAATAAAGTAAAGTGGATATATATTTTGTGGGAAGATGTTATATAGGTAGCCTGTTTCCTTTTTCTGACATACAGGGCTGCTGCAGTGTGTTTGTGCTCAGGTAAGTAGCATTGGTATACAGCTTCTTTTGTGGGAGGTTAGGTTGTTACTTTGGTAGTGGAACACTTGGTTAGTATGGGTGGTTTAATGATATTGTATTTTTAATTTGTAACTATTATCTCTGTTGATGAGGATATCCGAGAAATGTGGGGTTGTTTTCTTCTTCATTTCTGAATTGTACTCCTTTTTTTTTAAATTTACATTTATATCCCGCCCTTCTCCGAAGACTCAGGGCGGCTTACAGTGTATAAGGCAATAGTCTCATTCTATTTGTATATTTACAAAGTCAACTTATTGCCCCCCCAACAATCTGGGTCCTCATTTTACCTACCTTATAAAGGATGGAAGGCTGAGTCAACTTCGGGCCGGGCTTGAACCTGCAGTAATTGCAGGCTGCTGTGTTCTAATAACAGGCTTCTAACAGCCTGAGCTATTACGGCCCTTTGTTGGTTGTTCAGACATTCCTTTATTATTATAACATACAATAGGTTTCATCTAAGTACTCTATCAATACTCAGGTTTGTACTGTATAGTTTCTAGACCTTGCAATACAGCCTCTGCTATAAATCCTGAATGTTGTAATCCCATGGGTATTTCTCTGATTTGCTGGTATAGTTGTCTTTCAAACAGAAACTAGATTGATAAACAAAGATTAATGAGGTCTGTGATTCTGTGTATTTTAATCTTAGTGTATTTGGCTAGGTCAGGTGTATTTTATAATAGTGCTGCTATGGATTCTTCTGGATCTATGGATGTAAAGATTATTGTGAAATAATGATCCCATCTTCTTCTGTTATCTGGATTTTGATTTTTCTGGAGGCACTGTAGTGGGAAATTGATAGAGTATTTGCTCACCTTTGAGATGTCCAAGATTTTTGTCAGTTCTTTCATAATGTTGTACGTTCGGATCCTGGTAACAATACAATTGGATGGAGAGCTATGGCTTGCTTTTGTATTTTGGGGCTTCCATAGAAGTGTGGAAGGTTGGGTCCATTGCTCTTTATCTGCCACTATTCTTCTTTTGTGATTTGACCTTTCTTGGTTAAGTGTTAAGGATTCTAGTGATCCAGTTGTCTAATTTATATTTTTGATTGATGTTTACTGGGATATACACTTTTTTGTCTCCCAATAATTCTTTGGCTTGTTGTATATATTATGATCTGTCAATGATAATCATTGTTTGCTATAGAATGATAACGGCTTGGCCCTTCTTTAGATTTTTGATGGTTGCTTTGTCCTCTGCTTTGAGTTGGTTTTTTTCAGTATTTAATAATAATTTTATAGTACGATTGCCTTAGGTTTTCATGGGTCTCTATGGCAAGTCTTGTGGTTTTTAAATTTCCACTGATTAGTGTTATCTGTGTTGTAATTGAAATTTTTCTGTAGGATAATGTGTTCTGTAGTAGATAGTAGGTGACTGGACATGTTGACAAGTCTTTCAGGCTTAGTGACCTTTTTGCTTCTGGACATTTACAATGAAATATGACTATCATTTTTTGAAACTATGTGGAAGTACATAACCATATATGTTGTTGTAGTTGTATTCCTTTTCAATTTTTTTATTAACTAAATGCATTTTTTTTAAAAAAAAGGCTGCTGTATGGTGTTACTATAAAAATTGATGGCTTAGAAAGTAAAAAAACTTGTTTTCTTGTATTGAAAATTTTCTTCTTTTATATTATTAAAATATCAAACGTAAAGCATAATCACAGATAAATAATAGTGCATATGTTGTAATTTAGCACAAGTCATAATAAAATATCCTTTGTTGCTGTCATTATGGCTGGGAACAAATTTTGGGAGCACATCAAAATCAATCTGGAAATATGTACATATCTCATTTTAAAATGTACATTCTTAGAATATATTAAATGGATATATGAGAAGGGAGTCTAAGATACAAGCAGAGTTACTCCAACAGCTCCTTGCACTGACAATTCAGGCACTTACATTCTATAGCATAAATATATAACAAAAGATATACAGTCTTTGCACACACAAATATAATGTTTAAAGTCCATATTAAATGTTGCCTTGCACCATAAGATGAGTATATAAATTTGATAAATATAATTTGAAATTCATATAAGCTGGACAGTATTTATGCAAAACCACATCTGGCAATTTTAATTAATCCAGGTTTAAATAGATATATCAACAAATATTCAAATATTAAATGACAAACATAATAATATTATTTTTAATGTTTTACCATTCTTTATGAAGAAACCAAATATATTTTATAAGTGATTGTTATACAGGTAATAAATTACCTATAGAGCAGCCTTATTTTAATCTTTGGTACTGAACTGAAAAAAAAGATACCTTTTTGTGGAATTATATTTTATTTATAATTGATTTATAAAACCCATTTTATTTTATACTGAATGATAAACTTGGAATAGCTTAGTGAATGTTCATTTCAGTGAGCTATTACACTGAGATATCATTGTCTTAAATTCATTGTTTGCACACTCTGAAAACTTGTCATTCTTAACGTGATAAGATAAAATGATAACATTTGTCATATATGTTATTCCAGTAAAGTATATGTATTCTTCATTAAATGTTTATTTTGAATATCCACAAATATTTATCTAAGAATATTTGGTAGAATATATACTTACAATTTTTTACAATATTAAATTGTAATAATTTATAATATAAATTTAAGTTTATCAATTTTATTTATAAAATAAAAAGAATATGAAAAACATGCTACATGTTCAAAATTTGTATATTTATAAGTTTTATTTAGAAAATATTTTTCTTCAGTCTTCCTACCTCCAGAACATTGATATTATATTCTTTTTTGACATTATATTCTAGTTGTGAAGCTATTTTATTAGAATGCAACATTTCCTATAGAAAGTAAAACCCAACACCAGATGGCACTTAAAGGTCACATATTGGCCAATATATAAACACAGCAGAATTATAATCTGGATTTTATTATAGTTAAAAGGAAATAACCACAGAACATGGTTAGTATCTTAGACCCCAATTTGTGTTAAATGTTTGTAGCAATCTAATATATAATTATTTGAAAACAGAAGAAAATGAAGACATGCCTTTTAACTTTTTAGCAGAATGGTGGCTAGAAATATTTTCCATTAACAAACAAAAATCATAGAAGTACAAAGAATTTTCTGTTCCCTCTAGTTATCAAAAAATTGTTTGAAAAAACAATCTTATCTCTGAATAAGGGGAAACCAGATATTAAATTCCACAGAAAGTTTCAGCGTAATACATCAAGAACAAAGTCTACCATTAAACTTCACCAAGGCACTAAATAAACTAGAATCAAGTCCATAGACTTTCAATTTCTTTCCAATTATTTTTAGACTTACCTCCTAGCAAAGGAGAAAAGAAGAGGATAAACAATATAAAAGCCAGAACTGACAAATGCTTCTGAATTATCTCTGAATAACTAATATGAGCAACTTTATGTGGTATTAATTTTGTTCATGTCTTCATAGCAGAAGTCATAAAATAATACAACTGCCTAACTTAGTTGATTGTCATATATAATTCTGCAAAATGTTTGCTTGAACTCTTATTATCATTCTAAATAACTTCAGATCTGAACCTGAATTCTTTACTACCTTCTTGTTTTGTTGTTAGTCGCGAAGTCGTGTCCAACCCATCATGACCCCATGAATAACGTTCCTCAAGGCCTTCCTGTCCTCTGCCAACTGATTCAGTGATTCCATCCAGCCACCTCATTTTCTGTCATCCCTTCTTCTTTTGCCCTTAATGTTTCCCAGCATTAGGCTCTTCTCCAATGAGTCCTTCCTTCTCATTAGGTGGCCAAAGTATTTCAGTTTCATCTTCAGGATCTGGTCTTCTAAAGAGCAGTGGGGGTTGAGCTCCTCTAGGATCAACCAGTTTGATTTCCTTGCAGACCAAAGGACTATACTACCTTCTACCACTTTACAATTAAGGTTTACAATTAAGAATCATAAAAATAAAACTCAGCTTTGACTCATACTGAAATTAAATGTCCATTTGTTTATTTTTTTTCAAAACTGTGACTAACATAAAGATAGAATACTAAAACTGTGAATAAAAAATGTTTAGCCAATATGGTAGTTATAGAATTGTGATAAATGTTATGGCAGAGAAATACTTTATCGTAGACAAATATCTTGAGCCCATGTTGTGTTCAAATATCAAGTTGTTGGGTGTTTTTCCATCATTGATAAATCAGTTATTTTCTAAAAAATATTGTTATCTGTGTTTTTTGAAACTGATACACAATGGTTAGATTTTCAGACTTCTTATTTTTTTTTTTCTCATAAAAAGTTTTATTTTTATAATCATATCAAATAATTCATCCAATGTACAGTTGTATACAATTAGTCGGGCTTGCCCAGTCACCACCCCCCTTTTTAACACTCTTCCCTCTTCTACCTTCTTTTACTTTCCAACCTTCCTCTCCTTCTCTTATCTACATCCGCTCCTCCCTCCACCCTATACCTTCCTTCTCCCTCTACTATCCCTCTTCCTTCCTCTTCTCCTCTTTCCTACCTCCTACTCTCTCTTTTCTCCCTCCTCACCGTTCTAAAATGGTAACTATGCAGACCCGATCCTACATTAATTATATTTCTTCAATAATCCCTGTACATTAACCATCACTCCATCTCTACCAAACCCCCAGTTCCCTCCCCTTACCCCCACCCCCATCCCGACTTCCCAGAACAAAATGCAGGGTATCAAAACTAACAATCATAATCCAAAATAATTCCTAAATTATAATCTCTAGTCACACCACACTTAGTCACACTCTCAATTCCCTCTCCTTCAAAAATATATCTAATACAAAATATTTCCTAAATTTACTCATATGCTATTCAATATTTTTTTATCTGATACTTATTTTAAATATAATCAATCCACATTTTCCATTCTAGAATATATTTTTCTAGTGTATAGTCTTTCAAGTAAGCGGAGATTTTGTCATCTCTGCCAGATTTGATACTTTGAGTGTCCATTCTTCGATTGTAGGTAATTCTTCTTTCTTCCAATACTGAGCAATCAAAAGTCTTGCGACTGTTATTAAGTTCAAAATCAATTTAGTCTCTATAGCTGTGTAGTCCATAATTATTCCTAGTAGAAAGAACTGGAGTAAACTTAATCTTCTTTTCAAAATATTCTGCATGATCCACCATACTTTAATCCAAAATGCTTTAACTTTTTTACAAGTCCACCATATATGGTAATAAGTAGCATCTTCACAATCCCATCTCCAACATTTAGCAAGATCTAATATGTGTTTCTTGTAAACAGGTAATGTCATTTTAAATTGTTTCAAATAATGAAATACTTTCCTTCTCTTCTACGGTGAGTTCAGGCCATTAACATTCCAAGATAGGAAACTTTTGGAACACCAGCCGCAGATCACATTTTACTTTAGGCCTTGCTCCTCCACTGTTTCCGTTGTAGTAGTTGCCAGTTGTTGTTGTGCCTTCATCTCTTGTTCCTTGCGTTTAGCAGCAGCTCTTGTCAACCTTTGTTCTTTTGAATCTAAACCCGTCGTAGGTATTTCCAACACTTGTAATAAATCTTCTTCCATCACAATCTGTTCTTGTACCTGCTTCACTTCTCTTTCCTTCACTTCAGCCTCCCTTCCTCTAGCTTCCAATGGGGAAGACTTCCAACTTAATACCTCAACATAAAATTCTCTTGCTTTTCCAACCGTATTGAAACGATGTACTTTCCCTGCATAATATACTATTATACCAGTTGGAATATCCCATCTATATTCAATCTGATTTTTTTTAAGTTCATTCACCAGGAAGGCAAATTCCTTCCTCGCCCTTAACATTTTTGGTGGAATTTCCTTTAATATCAAAATATCTTGACCAGCAATCTGAATCTTCTCCCCTTATATGAAGCTTGCAAAATCTGATTTCTCACTGTTCTGTTTGTAAAATAAATAACAACATCCCTTGGCAACTTTTTTGCCTTGCTATCCAAGAATTCACGATATATTTTATCAATTTGATAAGCCACATCTGCTGGACGAGCTGCTAATATCTCAGCAAATACTTCAGAAAAATTTCCTTAAATTCTCTTCCTTATTTTCTTTCAAACCTCGAATTCTAAGAGCAAATTCCATATTTCTATATTGTATCAAAACTATTTCATCCTCTGTTTTTCCATTTTACTTTGAAATTCATCCATTTTATTTTCTAATTTTAAATTATGTTGCTTAATTTCTTCAACCTCCTCCTCCAATAAAATCACATTCGTTGCCAAACTTTGTACTGCCATTACAAATCCTTCTTTAACTTCTTTATTTCCCACTTGAATTTCTGATATCTGCTCTTTCATTTCAGACATCTCATCAGTTATTACTTTAAATTTTTCTTCTATAAAGCCTTTTAAGTTCTCTTGTAACGCCTCTAAATTCAATGTTCTAGTCTCTGCTGTATGAGCTGGAGAGGCACCAGCTGATAAAGTTCCAGAGCTCTTTGTTACAGTAGACTTTAATTGTTTGGCTGCCATCTTCTATAAAATTATATATTTATTTATTTCCAACTTAATATTCACTTTAAATCTTCTTAACCTCTAAAAAACACAGTCTTTTAAAGCAGTATTTAAAAATCTCCCCTAGATTCTATCAGCAGGCAGCAAAGAGTTAAAGAGTAAAACAGCAAGTAACATGCAAATTACCAACTGCAGACGGAACGCTGAAAGTATCGCTTTCGCTTTCCACTCGTTAACTTGTTAACAATTCGCCTCCATTTTTTTACTGTTTTCAAGCTTGTTACAAAGTATCGGGGAATCGGCTTGGCTACTTGCATAAAGTTCTCCCACTTTCGTTCTGTCCGGTATAATCCTTTATTGTCCAAAATAAATCTCGGCGTTTAGTCGTGGTGATTGGTTCCGCCAAAGCAGAAGAATCCTCGGATCTGGAGCACTTCGGGTTACTGGAGGGAACTTAACCCTTCAAACCCCTTTTTTCTCAGGGGCTTTAGGGAAATTCAACCTCTGCCCTCAGCTCACCACCTTCTCCTTCTCCCGAAGAAGGGGTTTTCCGAACCGCTGGACAGCAGATTTAAGCTGTCCTAGCGATTCCACATAATCCAGAGGTTGGTGATCGTAAAGATCACCGCCATCACCTACGGTGCCAAACCGGAAGTCCAGACTTCTTATTGAATACAGTACTCCGTCTTTCCCTCTGTCTCTCTCTCTTTCTCTCTTGTGTTTCTGTCTCTGTCTCTCTCTCTCCCGATTTCCATTTCTCATTACTATTTCTATCATCTTTCTTGCTAATGAAATCACTATGAATCACCAGAAATTAAAGTTAGAGAGATTTAAAAAAAAAAAATTAGAGAAACTGAAACAAAAACCATTCCAAAATCAATTTTTTTGTTTCTCCCTATATCAATAAGTCTATTATAACCAACTCTTTGGAAATATCATAGAAGTTATTTTACAGATATTTCAATGTATCACACCAGCCAGCCGGATGTTCATACTGTATTTTATTTTTTATCCACCTATTGAGTCCTTCCCAAGACAAATATTGATCTTTGATTCTGTTAGAAGTATCATCACAGGATGTAAGTTGTTCCAAGTAAAGCTACCTTTTGCAGTTGGCTGAATTTGTCAATGCCAGTGGTGTTCAGGTGGTTGTTTTGGGATTGCATCCAAGATGCCTATTACTATTGGTACTGCCTTGACTTTCTTATGCCAGTGTCATTCTGTTTCTATTTGCAGGTATTTGTATTTTGTTATCTTGTCCAGTTCTTTCTCTTCTATCCTATTTTCTCCAGGTTTTGTCTTATCAACAATTGTTAAGTCTGGTATATTATGTGGCAAGTGCCTATATCTTTAAATTCTACCCACAGAGGACTTTAACTTCTTCATTTTCTATTTTAGGTCCCCCCAGTTCTTGCTGGCAAATGGTATTGCATATCTTCCAATGCGTCATTGTTGCTACTTTGTCATGCCATTGTTTATAGTAAATCTGTGCAATCTTCTTGCAGGAGCAGGAGAAAATCCATGTCCTGCTGGTAGTTGTTTTAGGCAAATTTCCCTACCTAAACAGAGAAACAAAATGACCATGGGTTGGCAAAAAAGCAGTGAAAGCAGGAATGTCTTTCACAACCCTGCCAGATTTCCCACTGAGTTTCCTTATGAGAACCTTCCTCCCTCCTTTCTTCCCTTCCTCCCTCATACTTGGTCATGGAAATTGTGTGGGCCAACAGAGTGCATGAGGGCATGCAAAAAAGGTTACAGAGTCAGTGTAAGGGTGGGGGTGTCCTCACAAGTTGCTATATGGTTTGAGAAAAGTACATGAGAAGACAGTGTAGGTCAGAGAAGGCATGCAGAGGGTGGCACATCTCAGGGTGTATTTGGGGGATCAGTGGTAGGTTGCTACTGGTTCACCCAGGATTGGGTGAACTGGTAGTGATGGTGGCAGGCGGCTCCACCCCCGGACACTTCTGCGCATGCATGAAGCTTCTCTTGCATGCTTGAAGTGTCCTGTACATATTTATTTATTTTATTTATTTATTTATTTATTTATTTAATCATATTTATATACCGCCCTATCTCCCGAAGGACTCAGGGCGGTTCACAGGCGCTTAAAAACACATAAATACAGAATAAAAACAATTAAAAAACTTATTTTAAAGCCCGTTAATTAAAATATACAAATAAAACCCAATTAAAACCCATAAATTTAAAATCTAGCTCAGTCCTGCACAATTAAATAAGTATGTTTTAAGCCCGCGGCGGAAGGTCCGAAGGTCCGGAAGCTGACGGAGTCCGGGGGGTAGTTCGTTCCAAAGGGTGGGAGCCCCCACAGAGAAGGCCCTTCCCCTGGGCGTCGCCAGACGACATTGCCTCGCTGACGGCACCCTGAGGAGACCCTCTCTGTGAGAGCGCACGGGTCGGTGAGAGGTATTCGGTAGCAGTAGGCGACCACATATGTGACCACGCAACTGCTCACGAGCGAATTGGTAGCAACGGGTTTTGAAACCCACCCCTGAGGTGAATTGCATGTGCCAGTAAGTGTATGCAAGGGATCTTTCTTTTCTGTTCCTCCACTCCTTTTCTTCTCCCTCTCCTTACCTTTCTAGCAGGCAGGTGACTACTGCTAGGTAAGGAAAAGAGTGATGAATTGCAAGCCTGGGAAATTATCATGAAACTTTGAAAATGAAGATAATGTGACTGCAGCAATAGCTCAGCTGTGCAGCAGGCAGTATCACTAAAACAATGACAACTTCCTCAAATTCCATTTCTTTGGGAGTAATAGGTCCCAGATTTTGGACACATTAGCCCACTTGAGGTAATTTCATTCAAAAATACTTTCTCTATGATACATCATTTTATCTATTTAAAGGTCATGACAATGAATTTTAGTAGTATACTGTATACATAAATACCATGGTCAGATTTGTATTTTGAAAAGCAGAGTGTTAAATGGAAATTAAAAATTAATGAATAGTAATCTATCTGTTGCAATTATTTAATACAAATTGTATTTGGCATCCCTAGGAAATGCTTTTGTTTATAGAAAATGCAGTCTCCATCCTGATTTTCTTAAAACTGATGGCATGGTGGAATTAAATGATAAATGATATAATACTTAGATTCACAATTATATTTTAAGTAAAATGGTTTATTAGGGGCTACATGGCATGAAAATAAAGTTTAGGCAAAGCTGGGCTGAAAGTAATACTCAAAATATATTTGTGAATCATTACTCATCAAAATAGAGATATCAGAAGGTTTGCCCATTATATTCAATTCTGGAAGCTGTGATTTTCACATTTTTTAAATTAATTATTGGATAGGAATATTTATCAAATCTGACAAAGACACAAAACTTAGCTAAAGGCAGAATAAAATTCAGAATAATCTTGATATGAGAGGAAAAAAAGTTGAAAACTTTATAGATAAAACAGTTATGTTATTCATTTAGGAAAGAATATAATTTCACAGATATATAATAAGGAATTCTTTGGCACAGTATCTATGAAAAAGAATACTAGTCGTAAAAAATAATGGGTTTTTTTTGAAAACTAAATATTTTATTTATTTATTTAAAACATTTATATAACCAGACATTTTATAACCAGTAATGGGAAGCTCCCAATCAAAAATTAGAACAGCATAAAAGCCATAAAAGGACCTTCGGACCTTTCGCCGCGAACTGAAGACACATCTTTTTATTCGCGCGGGGCTGGGTTAATTTTTATGGATTTTATAGTTATTATTAATTTTAAACGGGGTTTTAGTTTTTTATAGATTTTTTAAATTTTTAGGCAAATTATAATAAGTTTTTTAATTTTATATTTTATATATAGTGTCTTGTTTGTTTTTATTTGCCTGTACACCGCCCTGAGTCCTGCGGGAGAAGGGCGGTATAAAAATTTAATAAATGAATGAATGAATGAAATATTAAAACTATAAAACTGAACACATTCAAAACAATTTGACTCGGAAAAATGAAGTGACTGGAAAAAATGCACTGTTAAGGAATATAGTTAAGAAACATAGTTTCCAAATAAGCAGAAATAATACTTCATTTTTATCCTGTATTGGTCATGTTCCATCACAAGTCTTTTCATAAAAGGAAGAAATAGAAGGAACTTTGTAAAAAAAAAAGGCATTATTGTATTCAATATGTACCATTGACATTTGCATAAAAACCCAGTTGGAAAATCAATTATTTTCACAATATTCTTAGACTGATGTCTGAATTTGATACATATTTAAGATACATCAACATTCAGAATATAAACAACTGAAAATAAATTACATGCAAAAATGTTAAAAGAAGGAGAGTTCTTCAGCAGCAGTCTCAATAATATATTTAAAAAATACATTTTTCCCTCTCTTTTCCCTCATATCCTGTCCAAATGAAGATCTGGGGGGGCGGGAAATTAAGATGCCAGCCCAATGTTCAAGGAGTGCCTTTAGCTCTGTCCTTCAGAAGGATTTTGCAGTGTCATGTTACCAATAAATTCTGAATCTATTCATTGTAGTATTTAAAATATACAGTGATAAATAATCTGCGCTTGCATGACAGCATATCCAACATTTAATCCCGGTTTATAGGAAAGAGAAAATATACAAAGACATATATCTTGCATTAACACTGCCCTGTTTTTCAACTACTTCTAGATAAAGAAAAGCCATTTGACTTTTCATTAAAATATTGTCAACTTCATTTCACGTAAAACATTGGAGGAAGTATTATTTGAGGACCATCAGCTTTTTAATGTGATAAAAAAGCAATGAGCAAAATCATCTAATAGAGTTTGTGCCAATCTTTCTTATAGTTAGAATAGATGTTATGCTAGCATATAATTTATTTAACTATATTAAAGATTAACATTTTCATAATTGCTTGAGTTAGCCTAAATTTCCAAAACGCTTTCATCTAATCTGTTCCAAAGAAACTGCTCAACGCTATTCATATTTTCAACAGGTTGGCTTGAGAAAATCACATTCTTATCTGCACATGCAGAAGTGAGTATGGCCTGACTGTCATGTTAAAGTCAAAATTGTTGGTCTTTTCCTTTCTGTGTCAAGTGCTATCTGGCAGAATTATATTATACTATATCTTTAAAATGGCTTGTTCTCTAGAATCTCCCTCCTCCCTTCACATGCTCAATTTGTTTTGAGTGACCCCCATTCCAAAGAGTTACATTTTTCTGAGTTGATTAGATCCCAATTCTTCCAGCACCCTGTCAGCTTCTTCCCATCAGAATAACTATTAAGCACTAGAATTTGCTGCTCTCCAGAAACTGTGTTTCCCTTTCTGCATTTCATATGTATTCCTTGTGATGTCTACCTATTTTGCCTGAAGCTGCCTTCTGACAATATGTTGCCACTGATCTCTAGGATTCATTCTTTCCCTTTCCAAGCAAGTTATTTATATTTTGATTCTCTCTTTCCCAACTATGTGGTTCTATGCCCATATTTATATTACATCTTTAATATATTGGCAACAAATTAGAATTATGTAGAGACTTTTTTATGCCACCTTCCTTTTTCAGTTATATTTTCATAGTTTCTCTATATTTTAAAAGATTCCATATACACACACCTGGATTTGGTTAGTTTCATGTATGGTCGTAATAATTGAAGAAGAGTAAAAAGTGGAGGTTAGGAGAACTGGGTTTTTTTTTCTTGGTAGCTAATTAGTACATTTAAGATAGATGCAGATTTTTTTTTAAAAAGTACTCGTTGAATTTATACCATAGTCTTCTATTTCATTATGAGCAAAAAGGTACACTTCTAATCTACTAAATGTTTCAAAAAAGGCTTTTGCTTGTGATGTTTCCTTACATTCCAAAAATAAACTGAGAATGTGAGAACATTTCAGAATGTCCCTTTCAGGGAATGTCTGTGAGAATGTCCCTTTCAGAAATATGTCCGGCCAGGTTTTGTGTGTGGCATCAGTCAAAGATTCAGAACAGGGATCAGGTAGTGGGAGTTGTCATGTATATGTGTCTTATGCTATTCCATAAATTACTGGATTTACTAGGTTACTGATCCAATAGGTATCAGTTGGGACTGTTGCTATTGTACCAATGTGCTGCTTAGCAACTTTGCTGCCTGAGCTCTTGGGCTTCATTTCTGGTTTGGCAGTAGTATTTCCCAGGTTTATGGCCCTAAGGGTCTGAGTTGGCTCAAATTCATGACCTCCATGATAATTATGGGCCTCTCTCAAGTCATTCAGCACTAAACATGGAACAGTAGTCACACATCTGATTTGGTCTTCTAGTTGGAGCAGTGCCAATGTGCTCTAGAATTGGAGAAACTCTTTGTGGTTCACCTGTCATGGTCAGATCATGCCCTGATAACCATGTTATTTTACAGTTTTATCTCCCACTTTAAGAACACATGATCTGTCTGATTATTTTGTCCTTGTTGACTGGTGGATCCTGATGAGTTTCAAAAAGAATGGAGGCATATTCTTGAGGGTCTGCTGCATAGGGATAATGCAAATGAGGCCTTAATTGATTGTGCCCTTGTGGCTTCTCTCCATTTATGGATCCTGTTACTCACTGAAGAACTGCTGGTGGATAATAAAGAGTGAACTTGAGAAAATAGAGCAAGTGCTATTGATGCCTGTATTGCAGTAGTAAGTGTGGCAAAGAATCATTCTCTATTGTTTTGTATCCACAAATAGCTGGCCAGGGTCCCTGTTTAATAGCCAAACCCCTCTTTGATATATCTCCAAAGCCTAGAGAGGAGTTTGCAGAAATCTATCTGACAAAATTGATTGGAGTTGGAAATGTGATTAACTTTGCTCAGGCACAACTCTTAGACAATTAATTCAGACAAGTCAAAAACTTCAGATTGATGTAAGCAATAGTTATGAGCTTATTTGGATCCATTTTTAGACTGGACCATATCCAATTGATCACTTTCTATTTCAAAAAAGTTTAGTTCTGGAGACTGCGGAAACATCCCTTTGGCCAGATCACCATGGTAAGGAGAAAGACCTGCATGTTACAGATTTCCCTAGAAACTTTCATCATTGGGGGGAAAAATGTACATCAGCAGGACATAACTCTTTTTTCCCCATTTCTCAAGTTTCTAGTTTATTTCATGACTGAAGATAATTTTTGGCTGTGTCCTTAATCTCAGTCAATAAGGCCTAAATAAGGATGTTTTATTATGCTATATAAATAGTAAGACCAAAAACAAAAACACAACATTCAAACAATGAGAATTACACCCACACACACATATTTTTCTTTGAAGGAAATTCAAAAGTAGATTCATAAAAAAAAAGTAAATGACAGCTAGTAGCCAAAGTACATAAAAATATTTCTGCATGACATTAGTTCTAACAGGGCAGCAGTAGATACCTGTGTTGGAAATGAGCAGGAAATCCTAGATGTACTATTTGACCATGATAATGCATGACTCCCACACAGTGAAAAGTAAATATTTCATTCCTTGGTAGGCGAACATGTTCACTGGTGCACCTTCTTATGGAGACCAATCTATTTCATAGTAAGCAATCATTACCCCATTACATGATACACAGGATGCATTTTACTATAGGAGGGGAGATTAATCCTTACCTAGAGTGAATCACCTATAGCAATTGGTTAAAGGAAAGCTTACTTATCCTTGAAGTGTATTTAGTAACAATGTTTGGGTCTTATGGCTGACTAGAGGTAAATAGTGCTGTTTCTGGAAACAAGGGATAAATTTCATGTATACATGAGCTCAGGGTACAGTTACTAAAAAGAATTACTATAGAAAAGGGATTCGAGTAATTTTCCTGAAGCCCAGTGAACACAGATATAAAGCTTGATTAGGGAAGTCTCCATGCACATTTTACTTTACCTTAAAAATATAGAAGTAAATGAAAGTGATTATATTTTTATTTTTAAATTTTAAAGCTTTTTACCTAGTACATATAACAATATAAAATCCCCATAATCAATATACAATTACATTCCTTTGCTGAAATTTGTTTGTTTTCTATGAGCAAATGGAACATTTGTTCTGCACGTTACATTTTGTGTATGTTTTCCAGGATCTTAACAAATCAGTCCTGTGCAGATATATTGCTTATAATCATGATTCATCTCCGGCTGAAATATTCACTTGGTTTCTATTTACATTTATTTTGGATTAGAATAGTATGTGTAAAGAATATTTAAATGTAAAATGTTTAATCTGGCAGGTTAATACTGTCAGGTTTCAAATGCTTCCTGTAATTTCACACTAGCAGGATTGTTACGGTGTGATTATTATTGCTTGGTCTCATATGATGTGCTATTGTGTTCCTCTGATCAGATCCTTTAATACAATGGCATATTTTAAAGTCCTCAATTAATATACATGGATTTAACACATTCTGTTTATAACAATTAAAATTACACTAATTTAAAAATTCTGAAGATTCTAGAAATAACTAATGCTCAAGTGATGCTTGTTGTGGATAAGCAAGAACTACACTGTATTGCTACTTCATCAGGAGCAGTTCTGAAATTAATAATGACAATGAAAATCCATAGCAATTTTAAACCTAGGTTTATACATAGCATTTTATCAAATTAATTAAAAATTAATGTATGTGGACATACACTGCTTTGTATAGGTAAAACAACATATATAATCGTGGCTTTTATTTTTGCTCATTTGGTTTTAATGGCAATTTACTGAGGAAGGAAGGAAGGAAGGAAATGATTCAACAAATTCCAAGGATATTTGTATTTCCTTCAGTGATTGGCTTAACTAAAACAGCTGACAGAGACACCTTATCATATCAATGAATCTTGTGAAATATCAATGGGGGAAGAGTTTACATCTACATATTTATGCCATTATTTATCCCATAAGCCAATCAATTAGAACAGTGCTGGTCCAGGAACAAATAGAATTCCAATCACTTCAAAGAAGTTTTGCTTCTCCTCTAAGGATTCTTGATTACTTTGATTGCTTTGATCATCGTATTAATTCAAGTAGGTTCAATGTCTGAAGCAATTATGCCAAAAGATGCTTCAGATCCTTTGAAAATATTTCTTCTAATATGTCTCATTTAGCTGCTTTCTAGTAATGATAGTGGGCAATTTCCTTCCTAGCTTTAAACTAGCACTCTTCTAAAAGAGCATTAAGCCCAGGTTTCAAAATAACCCAACAGATTGAAGGGACAAAGGAAAGGTATGAGCAAGATGGACTGATTAATAATGAGTGAGTTCCATCCTTGACTTGTGCCTCAAGGAGATGGCAGTGCTACCACTGAGGCTAGTTCTGTTTTAATTAAAAGTCTGTGGATAATCAAGGAGCTGTGATGAAGTAGCAAAATATCTTCCAAGTAATAAAAATGACTAAGAAATATACTATTTGAAGCCTGTGGCAGCAGCAAACCTGTAAGACACCTAATAATTGGAGAAAAAGCAAGAAACAGCAAGCTGAATGCAGCAAATCAACTCTGTTTAGGACAGGCCAAGCATGTCCAGAACTAGAATACTAGTTGTTGTTTTCAAAATAAAATAAAATAAAAAGAGGCCAACACTCTTTCAAAATAGTACTAACTAATACCTAATTCACGTTTGGAAATCAAATCTAAGCCTCTTTAAGAAGAATGCAAAATCTGTGTTTGTGAGGATGCCATGAAAGACCTGACAAAAACATCATAAAATGTCAGGCATTAATCTACAGATGCCTCTGTGAAACCAGGCATCAGTCTCTTTTTTAGAATCCAATTAAAATAGCAGCGAGTCCCAGTGACCAGGCAAAGTGATAACAGAATATATACTGTATATATTGGGAGAAGAAGGAAAATACTATTTTAAATTTGGAACTGCTAAAGGAGAGATTAAGCTGCTTTAGCTCTTGCCAGAGATGAAACAAAGGCAATACAATTGGGACATGGTATTGGGGGAAAATGTCAAAATATTACTGGGATCTATTCAGGTTCTGGCTAGGAAGATGTGAGAATGACTCCAATTGTCTATTACTTTTGGCAAAAGACACACTGAGTCTAACAGCATAGATCCCAGAAATGCCACTTTGTAGTATTAAATCTTTCTGCATTTATATTTCCCAAATTTATGTACTCCCAAATGTTTCTAAGAAGCTTATACATTTAAATTATGGCCATCTGGTGAAACGTGTGTTTGTGGTTCTGAAAAAGGTGTGTATGGAGAGAGAGAGAGAGAGAATGAGGGAGGGCAGGAGGGAGGGAGGAAGGGAGAGAGGGAGGAAAAAAGAGGGGGGAGTGGGGGGAAAAAAAAAGAGAGAGAGAGAGAGAGAGAGAGAGAGAACACCACAACCTTTCAGTTTTCACATCTCCTGCTGTCACTTTTTTTGAAGCAAAAAACTGAATGTTGCCATAGCTGGGAAGTTCTCACAAAGGAGCTTTACTGCACTATTTCTCTTTTATCTCCTTTGTGGCATATTGTCATGGGATCACATACTATGTTAGAATTACAAATTTTAAAGCATTGCAAAAAAGAAAAGAAGAAAAAAAAGAAGTGAGAATCTTCTAGTTTGGCTAATAAGCAGAGCAGAAAAATGAATATAATCTGAACCTTAAATTTAAGTTTAGATGGAAGCCTAAACATTTTAGGCACTTGTACAGGTAGGTCTTCGACTTCCAATAGTTGATTTAGTGACTATTTAAAATTACAATGGCACTGGACTTATGGCCATACTTTATGGCATTGCAGCATCCCCATGGCCATGTGATTTATATTCAGATAACTGAATGTAACTGATTCATATCTATGATGGTTTCAGTGTCCCGGGGTCATATTGTTTGTGGCCTGAAAAGTCAATGGGGAAGCCAGATTCACTTTACGGTGTTACTAATTTAACAGCTGTAGTGATTCACTTAACAAATGTGGTGAGAAAAGTGCTTGGCAACCAACAGGTATTGTTGTAGCATTCAGGATACATGATCTCTATTTGCAACTTTCCCAGACAGCTTCTGCCAAGCAACGTCAATGGGTGAAGCCAAATTTGCTTAATGAACATTGGATTCACTTAACACATGCAAGAATTCACTTAACAGTTGTAGCAAAAAAAGGCTATAAAATTGGGCATGACTCACTTAACAAGAAACTTGCTTAGCAACCAAAATTCTGGTCTCAATTATAAGTGAAGCAGGGCCGTATTAACAGCATTATGGGTCCTGGGCAAAACAGTGTACTGGGGCCCCTATGACAACTCGTCACAGGAATAAAAATGGTCGATGGTAAATGGTTGATAAAATTAAACATATATTTGCATGCTAGTATTAATTAAAAAATGCAGTAAAATGTAATAAATATGGTACTGTATTTATATGATACAAGGTACACTGAAGCAGGGGTCTCCAATCTTGACAACTTTAAGACTTGTGGACTTCAACTCCCAGAATTCCTCAGCAAGCAAAACTGGCAATTCCTCAGCAAGCAAAACAACCAATTCTGGGAGTTGAAGTCCACAAGCCTTAAAGTTGACCAGATTGGAGACCCCTGCATTGAAGGGTTAACATACACAGATTAATATGGGGCCCTATGTTCATGTGGGCCCCATGAGCACGTGCCCATGAGGCCCATGTGTTAAGATAATCCTGAAGTCAAGGACTACCTGTAAAATAATAGAGTAACATACAATCTGTGATTCTCTTCTATATACCTTTACCAAAGTTAGTATCCTAAGCTTTCTTTTCACCAAGAAGTATATCTCCTTCTGTTCACAATAGTAACCAATCAATTTTTGAACTTTTTCTGTATGATTAAATATTAAATTATCCAAACTGATGCAGCATCTAATAAGCTCTAAAATCCTTATTAGCCAATTACGATTTAAACTGATAACAGAAAAAACACAGTCATTTGTCAAGTTCTCTTCTGTAAATGTTATGTTTTCTTTAAAGTTTCCTTTGATTCAGAACATAGTGATTTTCCTGTTCTATAAAGGGGCTAGGTCTCATCACTTTATAATAATGGAAAAAGTACAGATACTATTTCCCAAACTAACTTTATAGATATCTAGTTTTTCACAGGCCAATTTAAGATGATTTCAAATATTTTTTTCCACACAAAATATTTTGTTTATTTATTTATATTCTTAATCTACTCATAGTTCAGTGGTTAGGCCATGCTCATCAGTTTCCAAATTATTTGCTGCCTTCCTAAAGCTATTTTTATATGATATTTCAAATAAATTACAAAATGGTTTGAACTGCATGATTAGTCTATTATGTATTTTATTTATTACAGTTATACAAATTTTTGATTGCCCCTAAGACCTTGTTGAATAAATTATTTTGAATCATGGAAAATTTCACTTAAAGTAGAGAATTGGAGCAGCTTGGTGGCCTAGAGGTGGAGCTCTCACCTCACAATCAGGAGGTTGTGATTTCACTCCTATGTAGAGGCAGATATTTCTCTCTCTGGACATACAGAGAAAATATCTGCTGCAAACCCCAATAGGTGTTAGGTAGGCATCCATCCAGTAAATGCTTAACCTTGAATCCACCCCAGTTCAAGGAGATTACAGAGTTGTTAAAAGAAGAAAAAAAACTTCTTTATTAAATTCTTCAACCAGTAGCAAAAATCCAGAGGTTACACTGCCTATGGAGATCCAGCGGGTGAGTGGGGGAGGAATAGGCAGGGACATGTTGCAGCCTCTCTGTGGTCGGTCGTAAGGATGACTACTGTGGTGCTGCAATATAAGTAACTTTGGGACCAGGTCGTAAATACTTTTTCTGGAGGGATTGTAATTTTGAACAATTGCTAGTTGAACTAACTCAAAGTAACTCAAAGTGTAACTCTATATGCATGTATACACAGACACAGACAGACAAAAGATGGCTAGTGTGAAGTGATGGATCTTCCTTTTCCTTGTTGAAGGGCTTGGGTAAAAAGCCTGATATTCATGACTCTTCTAAACAACAGCAAATGGGGAGCAGATCTGGGGGACACCCTCATTCCAGAGGGCAGGTGCTGCTATAGAGAAGGCACACCGCTGGGGTCCTATGATATTATTTAATCAAAGGAATCTGTAGCATACCAACCTTGCAAGATTGAATCATCTAAACCAGCGGTGTCAAACTCATGGGGTTTGGGCTGGATGGGTTGCGTACTGGTCACACCCACCCCCGGTTTAGTGAAGGGGGAAAAGTTGTGATATGTCACATGACAACAATGTGTTGTCGCATGACAACAACGTGTTGATATCCCTGATCTAGACTGATGTTAAGGGAAACAGGTGGTCCCACAAGTAACCAAGCACCAGGACTTTACAAATAGCAAACAGCACTGTAAATAAAACCCCAAAGCAGAATATGTGTGAAAATTAATTAAACTGTTGTTGAGGGATGGCTGTTCTCAGTCTTGTTAAAAACCACAAAATATGGAAATACCAAATTTACTAGAAGTAGACTATCCAACTATTAGTGTTAGGAAGCATTTCCTTATATTTACATGAAATCTATATAGCTTTTATGTCTTGTCTATTTATAATTTCTGTTACTTTTTTAGATAAAAAAAATGTTCCCTATATCACACTTTACCTAAACATTCTATTCAAATTTCTTTCTTAAGACTGAACATTTGAAGTTCTCTTTATATGATGTTCTTATCAGGTATAGCCTTAAGTCCTTATTACAAGTCTCTTTGTTACTTTCCTATCATCTCAACCTTTTCTTAACTCATTCATATACTCCTGGAAATGTGGTGCTCAGAATTCTACATGTTCAAGGTGTAAGCTCACTAATTCACAACAGGGAAGAATAAAAACTTCACCTATCTTAAAGTCTGGCTTCTCTTTTGAGGGAATGTATGTTTTTTCAAACTCTCCCCCCAAAAGCCTACAACTTCAACTGAAGATAGAAAGTAAAGTCAAGCTAAGCTTTCTTATAACTTGAACTCCCCTTTCTCTATGACACAGACATCTAGGAAGATTGAGTTTACTTAGTAGATAAAAACCTTTAATATATAATTTAAAGGAGGGATTCCAGGATTTGCTCAGATATTTGATAGTTTATTTTTTTTATAAATGCCACTGCTGAAGAGGCTGATGATTGCTTCACCTAAAACAAGAATGGCACAGCTTGAAAATTCTAATAAGCAACTTGCTATTGATTCTTCAGGATGAAGAGAACCATTTGCAGTTGCTAAATCGCAAATATAATTACAACTTCTGAACATTCCTTACAATGCCAAGGAAGATAACCCCACAGGAGTTTCCTGAGAAAAAATGGAAAATCTAATTTTTGTACAGAGATAGTATTGCAAGCTTATATGTTGGGGCTTATATGATAGCTTGAAAATCCTTCACGAGAATTTACAATATGTTTTAAATAATTCTGTATCAGATTAATTCCTGACTTGGTTAGTTTCTAATCTCAACCATTAATTGAATGAATAAATATATTATCTGTTGCAGTGCAATAATTATTGTTCCCAAGAACAATATAAATTGCTCCAAGAAACTATTATCCTTTTTTTTTTTTGAGTTGGCATTTGTCAAGTAATTTGTATTTACAAACTTTACAGAAATAAAATAGGCTTGAAGATTCCCACTGCCCCTCCATAAATATTCCACAAATGTAATAGTTAGTTGAAGTACCTTTAAACCATATATGTGGTTGTACTATTCCTTATAAAACATGGAAAAAATGAAGAACAACATTTGGGAAAAAGTTAAGGAAATTCCAGGTATTAATACAAGATGACATTTATCAGAATTAGATAAGCATTTCAAATGTTGAGCAAGAATTTAATTCCCTCAATGCACAAAATATTAATTAAATAGTATTAAACAAAATATTAAGAGCAAGAGGGAACTGATAAAATATTGCTTTGTGACTGTAACACATACAAGAATGCAATATTGTTTTATTATCAAGAGTAAAATATAGAATGATCTGATTTAATAAATCAATAAGTATTTTAATTTTTATTCTTGTTCCATTTCTTGTATTAAATTTTATAGAATATAGCTCTTACAAATATTACGCATAACCAAGCTGCCTATCTAGCTGCACTTTTATTGCCTCAAGAAATAAGAGACTCTATTATAAATCTAAGAAGATAGGAAAGCTCCTGATTCTGATAGCTAAGCAATGGAGTACTTTCCACTCCCTATTCCTAGTAGTATTGAAGGTTTATAATGATAATTGTACTCTACTCACCCACAAAATTCATTCTATGATGTTTGGAAAACTGCTATTTTGGAAACTGGTAAAGATTGGTATTAATTTGTCACCCAATATCTTTATTAAAATCTGAACTGTTAACTGTGATTATGGCATACAAACTACAGGGAATACTATCCATGATTCTCCATCCAACACAAATGGATTTTATGAAAGGTTAACAAGTACTGTATCTGATAATGTTAGATTATTAACTAATATTTTAAGTGACAATGTGTGCACAAACCAGTATGGTATCAAATGATGAATCTACATATTGATGTCAAAGTGCAGAGGTGACATTAAATTCCTTGTGTGTCCAATCACACTTGGCCAATAAAGAATTCTATTCTTTAAAAAAAATGTTATGTCACTAGGACCGACATAAGAATAGACTGGTAGCATTTGTGCAATGGCATTGTAACACACATTTTACTGTTTGCTCTCCTCTCCCTTCCCCCAACAGGAAGAGTCCAAAATCTAAACTCAGATATGCAAAAGATTTTGCCCTCGTAAACATTATGAGAGGGGGAAAAGAGAGGGAAAATAAAATATATTATTTTCAATAGAGTTGTGATAATTGGGGTAGCCCAACTTTCTTTGTTTCTTTAACACGAGCAGATATAATGAAGAAAAGAAACAATATATTTAAGATTCACCACATCTTACACTGCATGTTACCTTTATTCATGTGGCTGATGGGAAATTCACATTATAATTAACTTAGGAACTTTCCATTTTTTTCAGGAGGCAAAGCTGTATATTTCTACTTAGTCTCTCACAGAACCTCCACAATTGTGCACAGGACTTTGGGATTCTGGAGAACACAGCTTGAAAAACCATGATCTAACTCACTGAAACTATTTTCACTTAAATGTCCCCAGCCAGTTCCACACAGAGGAGTTATAGCATTGTCTAGTCATCGTTGGACTAATGGAAAGTATGTCTTCTTTAATGATACTCACCATAGCAACAGTTGGTTGATGCTTTAAAGATATATGTATAAAAAAAAATAAGGGACACGGTGGCTCAGTGGCTAAGAATAAGTGGCTAAGATGTTAAGATGCTGAGCTTTTCAATTGAAAGGTTGGCACCTCAGCGGTTCGAATCCCTAGTGCAGCGTAATGGGATGAGTTCCAACTTCTGCTAACCTAGCAGTTTGAAAGCAGTTTGAAAAATGCAAGGAGAAAAATAGAGATAGGTGGAAAGGTAACAGTGTTCTGTGCACCTTTGGCATTTAGTCACGCTGGCCACATGACCATGGAGATGTCTTCAGACAACGCTGGCTCTTCGGCTTTGAAACAGAAAATAGCACTGCCCTCTAGAGTTGGGAACGACTAGAACAAATGTGCGAGGGGAACCTTTACCTTTACCTTATAAATAAAATGTTGAAATGACCATTGAATTGTTAACCTATTATGTAGTACTTTATGCTCATGTTCAGATCTGGTAGCACATAATTTCCCATACAATACATTATTCTCAAAAGACTGTTCCAACTCTATAAGAAATTATATGAAGACAATTCTATGTGTAACAAAAATATTAAAACACCATACTTTTCATTAAAGTATGGTACATTAAATTTTCCTTTTCTAATATTTTAAATATTAAGACTTGATTATGATTATGTTATCATTATCATCAGCTAAAAAGTAATATGAGAGTTCACATGAGATTGAGGAAAATGTTTAAAGGAGTTAAATAAAAATAATAATAAAACATGGGATAATAATAGTTCTTCATTGTGATATATGAAAAAATAACGGTATTTCAACACACATAAGGTAATATACATATTGAAAATGTAATGAGCATATATTCAAAGAAAGTATTATTGAGAACATGAAAATGTACAGTTTAATTTAATTGTAAGGACAATGGAAGCAAACAGAAAAAGGAAAATGCATACTGCTAAAAGTCATGAAGTCTTTTTGTCATTTTGCTTTCCTTCTTGATGAAAAATAGTATTGAAGCTCGGGCCTTTTCATTTTCCTCAGTGCAGTGACATTTCAGAGTAGTAAAACAGTACAATGCCATCTGACTTCTTTGTCTATTTACAATGGGAAATGTCATCAAGCATTCAAAATGTCACTACCTGCTGGGGTGACATCACACACACATACACATAACAGCTGTGGAAATTCAGCTCACTACCCTCTCTTTCCACAAATACAAGAGCTCTGTGTAGTTAGGTATAATCTAATTATGATAATCTCCTTTTGATAGTCAAATACTATTGAGTGTAATACCTACAAAATGAAGTGAGGGGCAAACAGAATAGAAGGGATTTTCCTAAGAGCATAAATGTGTGCTAACACTGCCTGCCGCAAAAAGCCATTGATTATTGTTGGATGTATAGATGTGTGCTAAGAGCCTTCTCTAAGCCTTTTTATTAGGCTCCTTTTTATTAGAATAAAACACCCTTTAAAGGTCTTTGAAACTCAGAAACATACACACCGTTCATTCCTATATTGGCTAGACTCATCTTTCACCTTTCCTCGAGGATCTCTTGGTGAAAGTTACTTCAATCTCCAGTATTTCCTTGCAACAACAACCCTGTTAGAAAGATTGGAGTAAGGAAAGTTGCCTGACTCCAGATCACAGAGTCAGGTCTCATAGCTTCAGATAAATTGGATCCTGGATTTCTGAACACATCACATTGGCTCAAATTTCACTGTGGATAGATTATTTTATACTAGACACAATTAATCTGAACTGTATTGTGAGAGAATACAGACAAATAACATTTGCCTTTCAGTAAGAGAGTTTTTCAGTTTAAACAGTATAGAACCACATCTACAATGCTTGTGTATATATACACACACAATCATTTTTTAAAAACAGTCCTCAATTTTAATGCTCAAACTGACATGGAATTATTGGCTAAAATGAATCCCTAGGTTGATTGGCTAAGACTACAACTATTTTTCAACCTGAAAAATACCTATCATTGAGTCTGACACAAATGTTAACAAGGTCCTATTTATTTCATTTATTTAGAAATAAAATCTATACTTTTCTCTAGAATCTATTCTAGAGCAAGTTTTTGAGTTTCATAGTCAAATATGGGTGCTTCCACTACTTGTCATGTTAGGAGAGAACCTACATATGAACCACTGAAAATACTTCTCATATTTTGTTTGACTGTCAATTATATGCCCCAATTAAGCTTAAATACTTATCATCCTTATTGGATGAACAGCCACTGGGATCTAAGCCACAGATTGTTATATTTCCTCCTGGCTCAAATGTACATATTGTAGCAGAACTGCTAAGTTTACAACCAAGGCAGTGATCCTAAGATCCCAATACATTGAACAAATTGGGGTACTGTGATTCATTTATCTGATGAATCATTTCAGTATCATTTACTGACTCATTATATTACCATATATTCATTTTACTACTATATTTCCTCCTACATATTTTATTCTGGAATTAGACTATAAATAAATAAAACAACTGTTTTGTTTTATTTTGTTATTTTATTATTAGCTTACTTTATTATTTTATTATTAGTTTACTTTATTTTTTCTTATTTATTCTGAGGCATAGAATAAACTGGAGAAATGAGACATTTTTTTTACCTAAGTTTGGCTTTATGAGTGCAACTGTTCAGTCTTCTAGTTAACATTCTAGCAGCTGTGATAGGGAGACAAATAGCTGCTAGACTGTTACCTAGCAGATAGTCAATATCTGTTTAAAAATAAAATGCATTTATGTAAGTACTGATAATAAGACCACATTATTCCCAATATGAAATCAATACAATTAGTTTGTGAACCGAAGTAAGAAATGAGAAATAAATGCATGATTTGAACATGGAACTAAATAAGGATAAAGATAGACAGACAGACAGACAGACAGACAGACAGACAGACAGACAGACAGATAGATAGATATAGATAGATGAGAGAGAGAGAGAGAGAGAGAGAGAGAGAGAAATATGTTCCAGCATGTTCTGCCCAGTTTATCATATTTAAAGGTGTACCTAGTTAATGAAACTGCAAGTTAACCCTGTTAATTTCATTTGATTGTCTATATATTTGCATATATTTAACTAATCAGGTATTAGGATAAATTAAGCTTTTATATTACTCATGCTTACGTAGATGATATTAGTAGATATATCATTTTTTTCTTTGAAGCTTCTAATGGAACAAATAGATATTATATAGTATTTTCCCCAAAGTAAACTAAGATAGGTACTTTAATTTTCAAGGCAACAAATAATCTTACCATACAATTTTTTTTCTGTAATAAACTAAGCAGGAACTTCCAACCAGATGAAAGCACCGTCTTTAAAAAAAAAAAACATTGAATGAAGGCACTGATTTTTTACATATTTGCATTTTGTAAACAAGCCTTATTGCAACCATGGATAAAAACAGCTCATTTAACTCCTTCTCTGAGAGTGGCCATAGGTAGCTTAACATAATAGTTATACAAATGTAGTGGTTCATATTTTAGACACAGGGAGAGAGAGTGTGCAACATGAACAACACAAAAACACTGGTTTGATTGCTTTTAATATCACATTGGGTGAAGAGAGTTTTATTACATTACAAATAAATTCAAATAAACTGTATAAAACACACACATCACTCAATCGTTAGATTTATTAGGAAAAAAATAAGTGAGGTGTGAACGATACATTTTATCTTTGTGCATGATGAAATGTTCATAATTAGATACAGGAGACAATGAAATAGATCACCTTCTGTGAAACCAAGTTTATTTCTTGAAGTATCTTATCCTGCTATTTGCAACATTGCAATCAACTATTCTTTACTTCACAATTAAAATAAAGTGGAAACTCTTATCTGTGTATCTTGAATAGGAAGGCTGACAACTTCCTTCAGCAGAGGAAGGAAAGTGATACTTTTGCTAAAATTAAAATTCTGTACTTTAGTGGATGATTCTATGTATGCATAATAGTTTATTTTTCCAAATTAGAAAAGGAAAGTAAACAGTTTAATGCAAGCAAATTCTCCGTCTTAGTTGCCTCACATAATTCTTTAATCTAAAAATCCTTAAATTAGGTTCATGTTTTCATTCGAATGGGTGAGAAATATGTGCTGTCATGGGATTATAAGAAGATATGGAACACCAACAAAATTACATTGCTACCTACTATTTCCAACAAAATCAAGTTCAGCAATATCCTTGCTTAGGGCTGTACTACTTTTTTTCCCTTTCAAAACTCTATTACTTCCCTGGATATGTATTAACTGTGAAGGGCAGAGAGCAACAGAAAGCAAGTTTTATTTTTTTAATACCCAATAGAATTTCCCCCCATTTCTCAATATAATATGAACACTTTCTTTATTATTTTTTTCAAAATAGTCCCATCAGCATTATCCTGTGACTTCTTATTACTAAGGCTGATGAAAAATTGTTTCCAGATTAAAACAACCACCACCATCCTAAAACTTAATATTTGCATGCTAATACAATTAAGGTCAGTTTTCTGTATTCTCTATAGATCTTTTGAATAAATAATATCAATGAATGCTATTGAAAACAGAATTTTAAATGTAATTTTTAGTTATTTTAAAGATCTTTATCCAACAAAAACTTAATATGACCCTGTCTCTTCTACTATTTTACAAGCCAACTCCAGCAGTTTATTCACTATTTTTCATAGGGAGCAACATACTCTCAATTGAGTATATTGATAACCATACTATTGATGGTTATTACAGTTTATTATTTTGAAATATATATTTACCAAGAATGCTATAAAAATAGCAAGTTTATAGCTCTTCTTTGTATAAATATAAAGTTGTGGATTCAAAACCACTCATTGATTTAAAAAATGCAATTTTTCCTTTTCTCACCTAGCCATTTTCCCAAGGCTTCCCTTCTCTTGCCATCCCTTTGAATGAATGAATGAATGAATGAATGAATGAATGAATGAATGAATCCAGCAATGCACCATTCAACATTTTCCCAATCATCTAATAATTTAAAATAACTATATAAAAGATAAATTGGTGCATGAATGGAATTACTTTAAATGGGATACATGTGTGTGAGAGAGAAGTAGCAGTGTCACCTAGATTTATAGACTGCTTCATAGGATTTGGAGCTCTCTCCAAGTGGCTTACAGTCAGCATAGTGTCCCCAATAATCTGGGTCCTCATAGAAGACGAGAGCAAGCTGAATCAACCTTGAGCCAGTCAGGATCAAATTACTGGCAGTGAGCAGAATTAGCCTGCAATGCTGTATTCTAGCCACTGCAGCACCACAGTTATTTAGTAACTAGTCTGTAGATATCTGCCAGCTTTCAATCCATAGACTTCTACTTATGCAAAAGTTGTAAAGGTAATTTGTGTTGTGGTTGACTCGCTATGCAGCCAAATTGCAACCAGACAACAATAACGGGAGAGGGGAAGAAATGCATTGGAATGTGAGGGTGGTTTGGAAGGGAAACACTGTAACGCAAATGTGCCATCTTGAAGCCTGAGACAGTTTCATTCCAAGATCATCAACTCTGAGAACATCCTACGCAGAGAGATTGTGTTGTGTCTTGCCCGCTCTAACAGCAGCCGGGGCCTTCTTATCTGCTCCCGAACATGGAGGAATGTATGCCTCCCGTTCCCGGTCCTGGCTCCATGCCCAGACAAGCTGAAGAGGAGGGGGCACCTCCCGGTCCCAGCCCTGGCTCCATGCCCAAGCAGGCTGCAGAGGAGGGAGCACCCCCCGGCCCCAGCCCTGGCTCCATGCCCAGGCAAACGGAGCAGCTAAACCCCTCCCCCTCCTCCACAGCATGTGAGCCTGAGGAAGGTTTATTTCCAACAGCTGCTGATTGGAGTGACCCGCATCAGAAGATTGGATAGGCGGAGGCAACAGAAGGAAGGGAGGGGCAGGCCTTAATGAGTGCTGAGTCATGGAGCCACACCCCATGGCCTATATAAAGGATCTGCTTTCTGGCAGTCTCTGAGTCAGGCAAAGTCGAACTTATCTTGCTGAAGTCACTTACTGGTCTCCTGCCTGCTCTGAGGACTTTGCTAGGACTTTGGGCAGAGCTGCAGAGGCAAGCCTGATTCGGATTTCCCTGACCCGGCCGTCAGCGGAGGAGTGGGACACGACATCTTGCCTGACTCCTCACACATCTACAAGATGGATCAGCAACAGCTGGCGCTGATTGTGCAGCAGCTACAAGCAGATAACCAGCAACTGCAACAGCAAGTCGCCCAGCTGACTGCTCAACTGGCTGCTGGGAATGCCCCAGCAGTCCAACCTCCTCCTCCTCCTCCTCAGCGCCACAGCCCGGTACCGGTGCCGGAGAAGTTCTCAGGACGGATGGAGATGTTCCCGGCCTTCATGGCCCAGTGCCAGACCTACATGGCAATGCGGCCGGGGGACTTTCCAGATGACCGGGCCAGGGTGGCCTTCGTGATGAACCTGTTGTCTGGCCAGGCTGCGCAGTGGGCCACGCCTTTGGTGCTCAGGGACAGCCCCTTGCTGGCGGACTACCAGGGGTTCTGGGGGCAACTGCACCTAATGTATGAAGACCCTGTGCGGGCCCAGACGGCTGCCTGGTGCCTAGGAGAGATCCAACAAGGGCCCCGCCCCCCTCCGGGAGTACATCGCGGAATTCCGGTTGCTGTGCCATGATTCGGACTGGAACGACACGGCACTAGTGGACGCGTTCAAGAGGGGCCTTTCGGAAGAGCTCCAGGACGAGCTGGCTCGGTGGAGGCGCCATGGACCTCGCTGACCTGGTGCCCTCTGCCTGCGCCGACACCCATCTCCAGCAACGCCCATCCTGTCACCGCCAGCAACCATCAAAGACCGCCGCCTCCTCGACCTGCCGCCCGTCCCGGCCGCCCGCCTGCGTGGCCACCGCCGAGGAGCCCATGGAGTTAGCAGCGGCCAGGCCTTGCCTGACGGCCCAGGAGCGGAGCTGGAGAAACCAAGGGGGCTGTGCTTGTACTGTGGGGAGCCCGGCCATTTCGCCGCCACATGCCCCAGGAAGCGCGGTGGAGCACGTACGCCTGTCCCCGAATCCCGGCCTCGCCAGTCGGGAAACAGGGCAGGCCCAGCCCAGGGGAAACCCTAGGCCAGGCACGGACCAAGCCCCTGCCAGACATGGCCGATGTGGACCCCAGGCCCCCTCGGCACCTGATTTTGGACACCCGGGTGTGGGTGGGTGACCGGCCGGAAGGGATCCCGGCGCACGCGCTGGTGGATTCGGGGGCCACCACGAACTTTATGGACCGGGCCTTCGTGGACCATTTTGGTGTCCCCTTGGTTCCGGTAGAACCTCCGATGAGCGTCGAGACCATCGACGGGAGGGAGCTGGTGGCCGGACCCATTAACTTCACCACGCAGCCCTTGCGCCTCGCCATCGGGGACCACGAGGAGGCGATTCGCTTCTACGTGACAGCGGACCTCCACTTCCCAGTGATCCTTGAACTGGCCTGACTGCGGACTCATGACCCTCAGGTGGCCTGGTCGCAGAACGCCATCTTGTTTCCCAGCCTGCAGTGTGTCAACCACATCCGCCACACCTGCGCCGGCCAGGACATCTTCACCCCGGCCGTCGCCGTGTCCCCTGAGCTGCAGGACTTCGTGGACGTCTTCAGCAAAAAGGAAGCGGACTGCTTACCCCCGCGCCGGCCCTACGACTGCCCCGTGGACCTGCAACCCGGCGCCCCGCTGCCAACGGGACACCTGTATTCCATGTACGCCTGTATTCCCCGAGTTGGCCGCCCTCAGGGACTTTCTGGACAAAAATCTGGCCCGAGGGTTCATCTGGCCTTCCAAGTCCCCTCTGTCGGCCCCGGTCCTCTTCGTGAAAAAGAAGACGGGGGATTTGCGCCTGTGTTGCGACTACCGCCAGCTGAACACCATCATGATGCGGAATCGCTACTCCCTGCCGCTCATCCCGGAGCTGATGGACCGGCTGCGGGAGGCCTCCATCTTTACCAAGCTCGACCTCCAGGGGGCCTACAACCTGGTGCGGATGCGTGAAGGGGACGAGTGGAAGACAGCGTTCGGCACCTGGTACGGACACTACGAGTACACGGTCATACCGTTCGGGCTGACCAACACCCCCGCTGTCTTCCAACATTTTATGAACGATGTGTTCCGGGACATGTTGGATCGGTTCGTGGTGATCTACCTAGATGACATCCTGGTCTACTCCCGGTCCAGGGAAAGTCACCTCCAGCACCTCCGCCTGGTCCTGCAGCGCCTGCGGGAGCACCAGCTCTACGCCAAGCTGGAGAAGTGCTTTTTCCTCCGGTCGTCCATCGAGTTCCTCGGGCACATCCTCTCACTCGAGGGGATTGCCATGGACCCATGCAAGGTGGAGGCCCTGAGCAGCTGGAAAGCCCCGCGTCGGGTGAAGGATCTCCAGCGGCTGCTGGGCTTCGCCAATTACTATCGGACCTTCATCCCGGGCTCTGCCACGCTGACGGCTCCGCTCACCCAGCTCCTCCAGAAGAAGGTCCCATTCCGGTGGGGTCCCCCACAGGAGGAAGCCATCACGGCTCTCAAGAAGGCTTTCGTCACGGAGCCCATCCTGCGACATCCCGACCCGCACTGGCCTTTCGTGGTGGAGACGGACGCCTCCAACGTCGCCCTCGGAGCGGTGCTGCTACAGGCCCCGGCGGATGGCGGCACTCTTTTTCCCTGCGTGTACTACTTGCGGAAGCTCAACCCTTCCGAGCGCAACTATACCATCTGGGAAAAGGAGTTGCTGGCTATCAAGGCCGCGTTCGAGGCATGGCGGCACCACCTGGAGGGGGCCCGGCATCAGGTGGAGGTCCGAACGGACCATCGGAACCTCGAACATCTCACCACGGCTCGGAAGTTGAACCAGCGGCAGATCCGGTGGTCGCTGTTCTTTGCCCGGTTCAACTTCCGCGTCACCTATATCCCCAGCGGCCACAACCGGAGGGCGGACGCCCTGTCCCGTAAGCCGGAGTACCTGAGCGCCCAAGACCCTCTTCCTCCACGGACCGTACTGCCGGCGGAAGCCTTGGCCGCCGCCCGGGAACCGGTGGACTTACGGGCCCGGGTGCGAGAGGCGCAGCGCCAAGACGCCTGGTCTCAGCAGCGGCGAGCGGAGGCGGGCCCCACGTCTCCGTGGACATTGGAAGACGACGTACTCAAGTTCCGGGGGCGGTTGTATGTGCCCACGGGACCGCTCCGGTCCCTTGTCCTGGCCCAGTGCCACGACAACCCTGCCGCGGGCCATTTCGGGTTTTTCAAGACTCTCAACCTGGTGACGCGGACCTTCTGGTGGCCCCGGGTGCGGCATGATGTCCATGCCTATGTGACGTCCTGCGTGCCGTGCCGGCAAGCCAAGGCCGCCACGGGGGCCCCTCCCGGTCTCCTCCAGCCCTTGCCGACTCCTGACAGACCCTGGGGGGCGATTTCCATGGACTTCCTGACAGACCTGCCACTGTCCTCGGGGTTCACCACAGTGCTGGTGGTGGTGGACATGCTCACCAAGATGGCACACTTCATCCTATGCCGTGGGCTGCCCACCGCCACCAAGACGGCCCGTCTCTTCTTGCAGCACGTCTTCCGCCTCCACGGTCTGCCGGACAGGGTGGTGTCGGACCGTGGGGTGCAGTTCACGGCTCGCTTTTGGAAGAGCCTGATGGCTGCATTGGAGGTGCAGGTGTGCCTGTCGTCGGCGCACCATCCGATGACGGAGAAGGTCATCGGCGTCCTGGAGCAGTACCTCCGGTGCTTCGTGAACCAACAGCAGGACAACTGGGCCGATTACCTGTCCCTGGCAGAGTTCGCATTCAACAACTCCCAACACACCTCCACCCAGACCACCCCGTTCCAGGACAACTTGGGGTACCATCCGCGGTTCTTCCCTCTGGCGCCCCCGGACTCCCCGGTTCCCGAGACACAGTCCTTTCTCTCCGAGTTGCACGTGGTCCAGCAGATGGTGCGTCGGCAGCTGAATCGGGCGAAGGAGGACTACAAGCGGGTCGCCGATCGTTCGGCTGGTGGTCGGAGACCACGTGTGGCTCTCCACAAAGCATCTCCCGTCCGACCGGCCAGCGAAGAAACTGGACCACCGGTTCATCAGTCCGTTCCCCGTCGAGGCGGTCATCAATCTGATGGCCTACCGGCTGACCCTGCCGCGTTCCATGCGGATCCATCCCATCTTCCACCGGTCCTTGCTGGTCCCTGAGGCCCCGCAGTCTCCCCTCCGGCGCCCGGCGCCACCCGTTGCTGTCGACGAGGACGGGGTGGAGGAGTAGGAGGTGCACAGCATACGCGACTTCCGCTGACTGAAGGGGCGCTTCCAATACCTGGTTGCGTGGCAAGGGTACGGGACCGAGTTCACCTGGGTCAACGCCTCTGACGTCCACGCCCCGGACCTGGTGCAGGCCTTCCATGAGCATAACCCGGCCCGACCATATCCCGATCATCAGCCCCGGGGGAAGGGCCCTGCGGTGAGGGATAGTGTTGTGTCTTGCCCGCTCTCACAGCAGCCGGGGCCTTCTTATCTGCTCCCGAACACGGAGGAATGTATGCCTCCCATTCCCAGTCCTGGCTCCATGCCCAGACAAGCTGAAGAGGAGGGGGCACCTCCCGGTCCCAGCCCTGGCTCCATGCCCAAGCAGGCTGCAGAGGAGGGAGCACCCCCCGGCCCCAGCCCTGGCTCCATGCCCAGGCAAATGGAGCAGCTAGACCCCTCCCCCTCCTCCACAGCATGTGAGCCTGAGGAAGGTTTATTTCCAACAGCTGCTGATTGGAGTGACCCTCGCATCAGAAGACTGGATAGGCGGAGGCAACAGAAGGAAGGGAGGGGCAGGCCTTAATGAGTGCTGAGTCATGGAGCCATACCCCATGGCCTATATAAAGGATCTGCTTTCTGGCAGTCTCTGAGTCAGGCAAAGTCGAACTTATCTTGCTGAAGTCACTTACTGGTCTCCTGCCTGCTCTGAGGACTTTGCTAGGACTTTGGGCAGAGCTGCAGAGGCAAGCCTGATTCGGATTTCCTGGACCCAGCCGTCAGCGGAGGAGTGGGACACGACAGATTGTTCTCAAAGCACCCCAGGTGCAACTGATTGGTGGACAAAGGACCATGTGGGGGTCCAAAGGAGGAAAGGGGAATTTATCTTATGCTTTTCATATGCTAACCATACTATGGTAGAACTGGCGTTTCCATTTCTGTATCCACATGGCTTTCAGTAAAGTATATTCTTGGAAAACAAAGATGTCTCTGAAGGGTTTTTTTTTTTTCTTTTTTTTCTTTTTGCTAGCTAGCATATTAGGATTTGTGACAGTTTATTTTAAAGCTGGTTATTATGCCTGCACATATGTAATGATTGATGCAACTTTTATTTGTAAAATCAATTTAATTTTGTCCATGTGTCATATCTATACTGTATATATAGCAATGAATATGCATTCAGTAACATTGAAATATTATCTAGGATGTGTTTGAGCCATTACTGTTAAGGAAATGATCAAAGCATTGGTAACACAAACTTGGTAGATTGCCTAGATTGAGGTTGTGGTATGTCTCCCCCTTCTCCAAGGAAGCCATTATTTAACCTAACAGTAATGACCAATATTGTTTTGTCACCCCATGGTGGAGATGGAGTGAAGGTATGCAGACCTCCAGAGGACAGATGGTTTTAAAACAGATAAATACATCTATGATGTTGTAGGTTCATATGTTTACTTTCTTTATGTGTATATACTGTTTTGATGCTGTGATTTTGACTTGAATAGAATCAATATTGGGTCATACATGTAGTCCTCACTTAACAACAGGTATTAGAATCAGAATTTCCATTACAAAGCAATGTTTATTTATTTATTTATTTATTTGACACAACAGTATGTGTAAGCATAAGCATGAAATAACTATACAATATATAAGCATATATATAAGCATAAGTATTAAAAAAACTATACGAATTGGATACAATCAAAGGGGACATTGGGACAGGAACAGTAGGCACGCCCCTTACAGACCTCTTAGGAATGGGGTGAGGTCAATAGTAGATAGTTTTTGGTTAAAGCTTTGGGGATTTTGGGAAGAGACCACAGAGTCAGGTAGTGCATTCCAGGCATTAACAACTCTGTTACTGAAGTCATATTTTCTGCAGTCAAGATTGGAGCGGTTCACATTAAGCTTAAATCTATTGTGTGCTCGTGTAATGTTGTGATTGAAGCTGAAGTAGTCTTCAACAGGAAGGACAGATTATTCTATGAGTTAAACTCAGGTCATATCGAAGGCGGAGGAGTTCTAAATTTTCTAAACCTAGTCTGGTAGTATAAGGCATTTTGTTGTATTCAGAGGAGAGGAGAACTCTTCCTGTAAAATATTTTTGGACACGCTCAATTGTATTAATGTCCGAAATGAGGTATGGGTTCCAGACAGGTGAGCTGTATTCAAGAATTGGTCTAGCAAATGTTTTATATGTAGTCATAATATTGTGACATTATGGTTTAGCAATGACAGGTCTGGCAATGATCTATTACCATTGTTAAGAGATTACCATGGATGGTTAAGTGAGGGCCTCGTGATTGTGACTTCTGACTTTCTGCTGACGTTTCCCTTGACTTTGTTTGTGGGATGCCAGGAAGGATGGTCCCAAATTGCAATCCTGTGACCATGGGATGCCGCATCAGTTGGAAATCTAGTTGCTGATTGTCCAGAATGTGATCATATGAACACAAGTGTACCAAAACAATTAGAATTTTTAGTACTGGTTGTAAGTACAATTCATTCAGTGCCATTGAAAATTCAAATGATTACTGACTGACCATTAGCTGAAGAGCATTTATAATCCAAACTTTTGCTCAGTTCTGGAATCCAAATTAAAGCATTCCTAATCGATATGCAATTCTACCTACCATCCCTGTCATAATGTTCCCTTTAATTGTATTCATTTTATGTATTCAATTCATGCTTATACTTTTATATATATTATCTAATACGTACTCAACAAATAAATAAATAAAAATTCTGCTTGATCATATCCAATAAAAGAAAACCTATACTTTGTTTAAGTAATTTTAAATTATTCTTACTATTAGGAAGCTTTTTTAATATTCAATATTCAATATCAATATTAATATTCACTGAATTTTGATGTTATGGCCATGGGGCACTGTAACAGCTATAAATTTGGGCAGGTGTCATAACAGCAGAACAGAGGTGGGATGGATGCCTTCTAGTTCAAACCCCTGTTCAAGCAGGAGACCTTATACTATTCCAAGCAAATGGCTGTGCAATCTGTTTTTTTTTATTATTATTTGCATTTATATCCCGCCCTTCTCCGAAGACTCAGGGTGGCTTACACTATGTCAAGCAATAGTCTTCATCCATTTGATATTATATACAAAGTCAACTTATTGCCCCCAACAATCTGGGTCCTCATTTTACCTACCTTATAAAGGATGGAAGGCTGAGTCAACCTTCAAATAATGATGATAATAATAATATCAAATAATGATATGATGTAATATATCATGCATTGTTGTTCATCTGAGGTTATATTCACCTACCCTCCAGAACTGCCAAGAACAGATGATTTTTATATGTCCTGATATGTAATATTATAGAATTATAGAAAATCATAGAATTTGGCTTGCCCGCATTTTCCCGAAAATAAACTCTTATGCGTCTTTTGGGCCCCCCCAAAATATAAGACTGGGTCTTATTTGGGGGGAAACATGGTAGCAAATGTCATATACTGTTGATGTTTTAGCAATGTTTTAGACTTTAAGGCATTTTTATTGTTCTTTCTAGATGTTTATCTAGGCAAGACACATTTTCTATATATATGATGGTCTGAAAAACTTCCTTCTCTTCCTGTATTTGAGTAAGAATATTGTCATTGAAAGTCCCACCTAGAGGAACAGAAATATGGACTGCACATATCAGTTTATATGTTAGATTAATATGTAAATCTAGTATGTAATGAAATTGTGTAGGATGACATGGAACATTTCCCAAAAAAAATGTAACTGAAAAACAAGCTGCACATATGTAAATATTGTTATATATTTACTTACCATAGGCCTATAGACTACATAGAGTACAAACAACACAGATATATTTTAAACATGCATTTATATCAATGTAATTTTTTCATTCAGCTTACTAAAGTTTTAAAATGCTAATTCAGCTAAGGGTTTTTCATCTTTACTTTCATTTTTAAAACGTCCAGTGATGGAGCACCCACATTTTCTGTCAGGAAATTTGGATCTCTCCTTGATAAGTTTCTATCTGTTACTTCTTGTCCTGCCTTCAGATACTTTGGAGAATAGGTTGATCACCTCTTCTTTCTGAAGCCCTTTAAATATTGGAAGACTGCTATCATGCCTCCCCTAATACTTTTCTTTGTTAGACTAGACATACTAATTCCTGCAACTATTGTTCATATGTTTTACCCTACAGTCCCTTAATCATGTTTGTTGCTCTTCTCTGCATTTTCACAACAGTCTTTGTTCAGCCCTGTTGTAATTTCAAATTCTAAATGAATGGTCATAAGTTGAGGACCATATGTTTTATAATACCTCTTTTTTATTTCCTGCATTATTTAAGTACCATCCTGGTACTTGCTGTCAAACAAATGATTAGTTGCTGATTCACAGTTTTTACAAGTTGGACAGCTATCAAAACATTAAGCATTAAACTCAAAGGACACTTTGAAAATTCTGTACAAATAATCAATGCTAGTTCAGATATTTAAAAGTTCATGTAGGGACAAAGGAAAGTAAGATTATATAGTTCATATTTTAACTTACATTTTTGTGATGTAGGATGGAATGTCTGAGCCCTGATTGACAAGTTTACAGAAGGGCTGGATGAGGACCTAAGAGATGAGCTAGAGAAGCAAAGCACCTCAAATACTCAAGAAGAGTTGTATCAGATTCATGTAATCAGAAACACTAGAATAGAGGTGTTAAGGTAGGGAAGGAATGGCAAAGGAAAAAAAAATCCACAGCCTCACCTACCATATCTACACTCCCAATGGATTTACTTGGAGATGTTGGGGCAAGAGGCTCAGAAAATACCCTTCCTGATTTCTTGATTCTAAAGAAAATGGAGAAAACAAAAATGTACTTTCAGGCTTTCAAGATTCTATCAATGTAGTTTTATCCAAAGGACCATCTTTTTCCAAGAGTCTCTACCTGACAGCGATGAGGCTGAGGTGAGGCCAGGGCCATCAGGAAGTGAGGTGCGGACTCCAGAGCTTCCAGAGACTAATAATAACAGAGACTATTGCTTCAATTGCAACAATAAATGAGCACACAATAGATTTAAACTTAATGTGAACCGCTCCAATCTTGATTGTAGAAAATATGACTTCAGTAACAGAGTTGTTAATGCCTGGAATGCACTACCTAACTCTGTGGTCTCTTCCCAAAATCCCCAAAGCTTCAACCAAAAACTATCTACTATTGACCTCACCCTATTCCTAAGAGGTCTGTAAGGGGCGTGCATAAGAGCACCAACGTGCCTACCGTTTCTGTCCTAATGTTCCCTTTGATTTTATCCAATTCGTATAGTTATTTCATGCTTATACTTATACATACTGTTGTGTTTGACAAATAAATAAATAAAAAATAAATAAATAATAGTGAGGAAGAGGAACTAGAGGAGCCTGTTCCTAATGCACGCATGAGAAGAGCTGCCAAAAGGCAAGAGCAGCTCAAGCAGAGAGGACAACTCAGGAGTAGGGCCAAGAGATGATTGGCCCCTCCCATAAGGCTTAATAACAGACCAGCACCAGTGTTTCAGCTTGCCAGAAAATAATGTTGTAGCTGAGTCCTCTGCTCTGTGTTTTGGTAACTTCTGGACATTTATCAGGAAGGATCTTTGGCAGTTTGCCTAATTGGATTCAGGTTGTGATAACTGAAGAAATTGTGTTTGAGAGGCCTTTGTTTTACTTTGAATTGAATGATGCTGGGAATGAGGTAATTCCCAGAGTTCGAATAAAGTTTATTTTATCATGGACTGAGTTTGTTGCTATCTACTTGGGTCTGGGTCACAACACAGAACTTCTAGGTAAGATTCTGTGCAGTTCGGAGAGCGCCCAAATCCTATTCCTTGCTGGCCCCATTCAGCCCACCCTGCCCCTTCCATTCCCCACACGACCTCCTGGATGCAGGTAAGTGCAGGGTGCGTGTGAGGCTCAGGGAGGGTGAAAAATGGGCCTACCAGAAGTTCAGGAAGGCCAGAAACAGGCTCGTTTCTGGCCTTCAGATGGCCTCTGGAGCCTGGGGAGACCATTTTTGCCCTCCCGGCCCATTTTCGCCCTCCCGGCTCAAGGAAAGACTCTGCACCATGCAGAGAGAAACCTCCCCATGGTGGGAGGCCACACCTACCACACCCACGCCCACCCAGCAACTGGGCAGAGAACCCCTTGCTAAATTTTTTGAAGCCCACCCTTGTAATCACTTCTTGGCTTTACTGTTAGTTTATTAATTATCTCAACTGCTGCATCTATTTATTTTCTGGATGTCTTTATTGTTTTATAGTTTCAGAATTCTAAGCAGCCCAGAGTCTGCTTAGTTGAATTGGGCAGGTATAGAAATTGAATAAATAAATAAAATAACATTAGATCACCTAGCTTTGTTTCCCATCTGGTTTGCCCTGCAAGGCTAATATTTGTGGAGTTCATCAGAATAAGAATAGAATGAAAGGTTTGCCATCATATATTTACATTACTTTCTTTAAAATGTGCAAATATGTAGAAAATAAGAAATAGTATGAATGTGCTAAAATATGTAAATTCAAACCTTTTGGAAGGCCATATTATTTTTAATCATTTGAAATAGCACAACTGTTTTAAAACAAAGAAAAGACATTCTCCCACATATTAAATAAGGTATAAACACTGTTTATGTAATTAATTTTATTACATTTACAATACGTTTCTATGATAATTGATTTTGGTTAGAAGAATTTTCCCACCCTATATTGTTATTTTTGGAAATTAGATATTAAAGGATCACTGAAAAGTCCTAAAGAACCAGATTCTTATTTTTTGTAACAGTTTTGTTCATTATCATTTAACAACAGGCTGCATCTAAAAGGATAACTTTTAAATTAACCATAATCGCACTACCCTCTTTTCCTGAGTGCATGCGCTAAAATAAGCCCCCACAAAAAAATAAGCCCTCCCCAAAAATATTTAAATGCATGCACAGCAGGTCCCTGCCATGTTAGGGTTAGGGTTAGGGAGGCAGAGATGGAAATCAGGTAAGATGGCAAGAAGAGCCCCATCTTGCTCCACATGCCCAAAAAAAATAATATCTCCCCGCAAATAAGGCCAAGCACTTATTTCAGGATTAAAAAACTATGACAGGATCTTTTTTTCAGGGAAATACGGTGCAAGTAGTATTTTGTAAATATTGGAGAGAAATCTATATTTTTTTTATATGTTTACTCCTTTATATTATAAATAAAGAAGATAAATAGCCAATTTGGTGTAGCATTAAGGAACCTGGCTAGAAACCAGAAGTCCCACTTTAGGCATAAAGCAACAGGATGATCTTCTGTCAGACATAGGAAGGAAAACCTTGCCAGGAAAACTACAGAGACAAAACATCTGTTCCCCACTGCTATGGGTGGTATGTGCCTTCTATATTCTCTACCAAAGTCCCTCTACCATAGGCTAGGGAAATAGAACATTCTGTGTGGTATTTTAGCTGTTCTAGTAATAAAAGTATGATACAAATAGATAGATAAATAATTTTATGTGAACCATGAATTGACTTCCAGTGATGTCTTCCAAAGTACCACTGAGTTCTTAAGGAATATCCTTAATGTTGACTTTGTATGGTACTAGGCATTTACAGTGCCACATGTATGGCATTCAGTCAGTCTTTACTATAGTCATCTAGGCCATGTTCCGTCTGTTGTCTGTCTAGAGTTGGAGTCTTGGTTGACTGTCTGTTTGTGAACAATTGGCATATGGAGCCCCTGGTGATACTCCCAATGCCTTTATGAGATGTGCTCATATCCTTGCCCATATGGTTTTCTGGCTGGGCAGTTATGATGTTTGAAAGGCCTTTTTTGAAAGGAAGCCTGATAGCTGGATGGGTCTTTTATGATCAGCACTGTCTTTTCTAGTGTTACCAATCTGGGTGGGTTTTCTTACATTTTCTGTCAGACACAGTATCTGACTTACTCTCCATTGTACTGAAACTTTCCTCAGTGTTATTTGTGTGAAGATCTGTTATTTACTAAAATCCATGTCCTTGTGATTTCTTTGGTGTCAAAATCATATTTAGAATATCACAGTATTGTTAAAACTTATAGCAGAATTAAGTGCATTGTAAACACATTTCTAGGGGCAATAAAAGGTATCTGAAACACTGTAAATTTGAATTTATCTAGCTCATTTCCATTTTCATTCTCCATATTTTTCCAGTATAAATCCCTATCTTTACTTGTTGACATAATAATGGGCACATCTTTTTTCCCCATTCTTTTTTATTTGTTTCTCAATACTGTACCTAAGACTTTCACATTTATTACTAAAAAAAAGAATTCTCCAAAACAGTTATTTATTTTCTTTTTAATTGTATTTGGGAGGTGTACTTTTGGATAGTTTTCGTATAGCTGTGTTTGAGATACAAGAAAAATGTATAATTAAGCAGGCCATGTATTAGTTTTAATGCATTAGAGGTATCATCAATGTAGCTATAGAATAGATGATTTCTCAAGGGCTGTGCAAGAGTTACCACCTGGAAAGCAAACTGAGTAGGTAAACATTTGTTTGAAAAATATTAATTGAATAGAAGTAATAATGCCAATTACTGTGATAAGAAGTTAAACCTTACATTCACAAATCAATAATCCTTATTACTCATCCTCCATGCTAAAGCAATATTTTTAAAACATGTATTAATATTTTCCTTGTCTTTTTCTGTACTACTGATTCTGGAATGAACTAATAAATGGGTCTGACTTCCCTAAAGAAATCATTGTGTATGAAATCACTTTATATGAGTCCATATAAAATATTATAAACCATTTGTAATAAGTTAATTTGATTAAATTTTGAAAAAAAGTTTTCAACATTTTTAAAGATTTGGACAAATATGAAAATCAATTGAAATTTACCCTGTCCTATTGTTCCTCTTCATTATATCCAATTAATATAGTTATTACATACTTATGCTCATATATATGCTTATATATTACATAGTTATTTCATGTTAATGCTTATATATACTCTTATGACAAAAATAAATAAATAAATAAATAAATATAAATAAATAAATTCTAGAGTATAGAAGCAGCAAAAAGTATGACTTTTTTATTGGTTTTAGATGGTTTGGAGGCTTCAGAGGTGGTATGGCAACTACAGATATAGATCATCTTTGTATATACTTCCTGCACATTTAGTTGTTTTTAAGACACTAGTCTTATTTATATGTCAAAGAGCATTCTTCTTAATATTTAGATTCCAATCAAGATAGGAAAGGAAAGGAAAACATAAAATCTTAACTTGGCTAGAACGGATGTGAACCACTTGACAGAATTCTAGAAATTAAATTCTGCATTAAAGGAAAATTCAGGAACAGAATGTGTAAAATTGGTACCACTTCTTTTGTGTTCTTGTGGGCATGTGCATGTGCGTGAGAGTGTACCATGTATGTGTGTATCTAAGTGCGTGTGAGAGATAATAAAGTAGGAGAAAGAAAATGTAACACTTTGGGCTGAATATTTTTGAATAAATGGAGGTCATTAATGATTAAATGAGAAGTTAGAGTACATAAATGAGAAATATGCCAAGAATTACAAAATGCACATACACAATGTAGCCATACTTTTATTTGATCTTCGTTTTCCTTTTTCATTTTCTTCTAATTAATAAACTATGTGTGTGTATGTACGTGTGTGTGTCTTTTTCAGAAAACATTTTTAAAAAGTAGAAAGAAAAAAGAAGGGAAAATATGCTAAATTGTTTCCTTTTATTAATATTGTAAGTATTTTGCTATCTTTTTTATTCCTAAAACATAGGAAAGGTACTCAAAAAAAGGTGCCAGCTTTCATTATTGTCAGAGAATTAATTATTGTTGCATTGGATTTTTCTTAAAGTTTTGCATTATCAGAACACTTACTTTAAATAAGCCTGAGAGCTGCAGGCTTTATACGCCCAGCCAAGATCTCCTGCTAAGTGCAATAAGGCCAATGTTCTACAAGAAAGCCTGAGCTATGATGGAGTTTTCATATCAGCCCATTATCTTTATTTTATTTATTTATTTATTTATTTTTCTCACACAGTATATATAACATTAACGTGAAATAATTATACAATATATAAACATATATATGAGTATGAGTATGTAATAACTATATTAATTGGATATAATGAAGGAAAACAATAAGACAGGAATGGCAGGCATGTTTGTGCTCTTATGCATGCCCCTTACAGACCTCTTAGGAATGGGGTGAGGTCAGTGGTAGACAGTTTTTGGTTGAAGCTTTTGGGATTTTGGGAAGAGACCACAGAGTCAGGTAGTGTATTCCAAGTATTAACAACTCTGTTACTGAAGTCATATTTTCTGCAATTAAGATTGGAGCGGTTAACATTAAGCTTAAATCTATTGTGTGCTAGTGTATTGTTGCAATTGAAGCTGAAGTAGTCTTTGACAGGAAGGACATTGTAATAGATGATTCTATGAGTTAAACTCAGGTCATGTCGGAGTCGGTGGAGTTCTAAGTTTTCTAAACCCAGGATTTCAAGTCTGGTGGCATAAGATATTTTGTTGTATTCGGAGGAGTGGAGTACTCTTCTTGTAAAATATTTCTGGACACGTTCAATTGTATTGATGTCAGAAATGTGGTATGGCTTCCAAACAGTTGAGTTGAATTCAAGAATTGGTCTACCAAATGTTTTATATGCTCTGGTTAGTAGTGTAGTGTTTTTGGATAAGAAGTTACGCAAGATTAGATTTACAACTTTTAAAGCCTTTTTTGCGATGTAGTTACAGTGGGCTTTGGCACTTAGATCATTTGATATGAAAACTCCAAGATCTTTATCAGGGTGGGGGTCATCAGTAAGGTAATGTCCATCAAGCTTGTACTTAGTGTTTAGGTTCCATTTCCAATATGTAAGACTGGGCATTTGCTGGTTGAGATTTGGAGTTGCCAAGTTTTAGACCATTCAGATAAGAAGTCAAGGTCTTTTTGGAGGATGGCTGTATTGTTGGTGGTGTTAAATAGTTTGACATCGTCAGCAAAGAGAACACAATTACTTGTAATATGGTCGCAGAGATCATTAATGTATAATATGAAGAATGTGGCCAAAAAACGCTGCCTTGGGGAACGCCACTTTTAACAGGAACAGGGTATGATAGAGCATTGCCAATTTTGACCACTTGTTGTCTGTTTGATAGAAAAGCTCTTATCTAATTGTGGACTAAAATGCTGTAGGATTTTAGTTTTAGGAGAAGTTTATCATGTACTACTGAGTCGAAGGCTTTACAGAAGTCTATGTAGATTTCATCTATTGCTTTGCCCTGATCAAGATTTGTAGTCCATATGTTTTTGCAATGAAGAAGTTGTAAATTACATAATATTTTTTTTCTGAAACCAAATTGTTTATTAGAGAGTAGGTTGTTTGTTTCTAGATGGAGGGTAATGGTTGATGATAGATTGCATTACTTTGCAGGTGACACAACAAAGAGAGATAGGTCTGTAATTTTCAACTAGGCTGGGGTCTCCTTTTTTGAAGATAGGGATGACTGTGGCAAGTGACCAAAGTTTGGGAAGGAAACTGGTCGTGAAAGCTTTTTCAAAAATTATGCTTAGGGGTTCTGCTATATTAGTGGAAATCTTTTTTAAGAAGTATGCACATCAGGTCCAATAGATAGGGATGGTTTCAGTTTGCAAAGAGCTTTTTCAACATTATCTCCTGTGAAATCTATGTGTGTTAGGTTGTTGCACTCATTGTTGGTACGATTGGGGAATGTCGGGTATAAGTCATTACTGTTAACAAAGACTGTGCCAAAGAATGTGTTGAAGAGGTTTGCTTTAACTGTTTCATCATTATATTCTTTGTCGTTAGATTCTTTAAGTTTGTTGTTCACAAAATTATAAAAAGCACGACTGGAATTTGTGCGCAAGAGGTCTTCTTCTTGCTTGGTGTGGTAATTGGTGCATTCGGTTTTTATTTGATTGCAATATTTCTGTAGCGGTTTTTGAAAAAATGCCATGAATTAACATGGCAACTTACTTATGTACTTTGATAGTTACATATCTTAATCTCAAAAGTAAGCCATGTACCTTTATTATACCAATATCCAACGTTGCCAAATAAGGGGGTAGTGGAGAGTCAAATAGCCTTGTCCCTTTTCTTGTTCTTCTACCACTGCTGTTTGTGCAAGTGTAAATTAATATGTTCTGTATCTATCAATTTTATGGAAATGATGCTCCTCCCCCATTATCAGTTCAGAAACAAAGATCATAATTGCAATCCTTCACAGAAGCTGGGTACATAGCAATCAGTGGCCTATATTATAACCTTGATGTCAGCTTTTGCTTAAGATATTAAACTTTCTTATAATACTTTTCTTTGTGTTTCTGTGTATGTGTTTTATGAGACGTAGAGGTAGTACAGAACAATTGCAGGAAACCTTGTTAATGCAGTTGGAAAGTAAGTTAACCTCTTTTTTGTGGGCTGTGTAAAAAAAAAAAAGAACACTCTACTTTCATCAAAGAAACCCTTGGTTGATACTGTGCTTTTTTATTCTGCACACTTGCCAATACTCTTGTTGGTAACCAGCTAGAAGACTTTAGTTTAAAGATTAATGGTGAAAACAAGGCATAGTGCACATATTTCCCCAAGCTTTTGGGAGCGCATCCTAAAGTCCTGTATGAAAATAATTACTGAAAACAGCTAGTGTGATTTATTATAATTTAATGGCAGGAAGTCATGAAAGCAGTTTTAAGTAGTGTTAAAATAAAGTTATTTTATTTTATTTTATACTTTTAAAAAAATTTGAGAAGCAAAATAGGACTAAAGATAAAGAAGACCAAACTAATATCAACAAGTAAAACAACCAGGCTTCAAATTGTCAATGAAGATGTCAAAGTGATGGATAGCTTCTGTCTTTTAAGACCAGAGTCAGTTATAGTGATGATGAGTGCGTTAGTGGAAGACCTGAATGACTAGGTTAGGGATAGGTCATCATGCAGAAAATCTATCTATGATTGCTAGGAGTCAAAAATTAGACAACATATAATCAATCAATCAAAATCAATCACTATCAATCAATCAGTCAGAGGAAATTCTAAAGCTTTACCCAACCCAGGAAAACAAAATCAACAATTTTGTCTTTTCCCATTTGCATCCTCATTTTTTGCACTGTACAATTTGATCTTTTCTTAAATGTTAAATCCACTACAGGCAGTCCTCCCTTACTGACCACCACAGGCCCTGGAAACTGCTGCTAAGTGGCACAGTCATTAAGCATGACATCACATTGACAGACTCTATGTCAGTTCCAGTGTAGTTTTGAAATGAATCAACATGAACCATTAATTGCAACATCACATGACTGCAACTTACATTGTAAGCTAGTTACCCAAATCACCCAAATCGCAAACAGCAATCACTGGGAAGCTGCAACATTTTCAGTTTTGAAGGCCAGTCATAAGTCTCGGTTTTCATTCCCTTCACAACTTCAAATGGTTGCTGAATGAGTGGTCAGACTACTTGTATCATGAATTTGTTGAAGTCTGATATAATAACTAGTTAGCCACCCAGGACCGGAAATCTATCCTCTAGAGCAGGGGTGTAAAACTCGATTTCATTGAAGGCTGCATCAGGGTTGTGTTTGAATTTGGGGGTGGGGGACCAGGGTGAGAATGACCAGGGTGGCCATGGCCAGCTTGACATCACTCATGTTGATGCCTGTGTTGGCCCAAGCACTCTGCCAGTGAAAATGGGCTCCTGAGCTCCATTTCCTCTGCGATGGCCTCCTGTAAACCTTCTGCATGCAGCCCTTCCAAGTTCCATTTTTGCTGTCAGAGGCACTGCGGGACGGTCTTTCATTGTTTCCAGAGCAGTCCCAGGGGCCAGATCTAAGCACCTCACAGGTCGGATCTGCCCCCGGGTTTTGAGTTTGACATCCTTGCTCTAGAGAGTGCAAAAACTCCAGTCTAACCTATTTTTTTCCTGGGCTGATCAGCTTTCAAGTATCAATATAGTTTGTTTCCATTGCTGCTAACAGCACATGAGAAGACAATGGCTGGAGAGTGAGAAAATGTTACTTCTACTTCACCAGTTATTTATGGAGCAAAGTGGCTGTTTCTTTAACAGTTAATAGTAGCGAGGTCATCAGAGTTTATTTCTGGAAACACAACATTAAATTTCCTCACTCTGAGCCTCTCTGCAAACAAAAAGCTGAGTTCAGACATTTGCCTGATTACACAGAAAATTTAGTTGTGAAAGAGTGGGTATATGAATAAGCCTCTTGATCTGTTTGTCTCTAGTTTCCATGCAATCAGATCAGAAGACTTGGATATGCTTGAACATGAGTATACTTGGCATTGATATAATCATGCACTATGTTTGCTTTTTTTTCAGGTCTTTGATAATGTGAAGCATTTTGCTCTTTCTCATCCAGGCGGTTCCAAAAATTTCACTGAATGTTTTGAACTGTTCTTACTTTTATAATTACAAGGCATAGTTTTGTCATAGCTCCATAGTTCTTTTGAGTCTCCTTCAGAGGTGGGTTTCAGCAGGTTCTGACCAGTTCTGGAGAACCGGTAGCATAAATTTTGAGTAGTTTGGAGAACCGGTTGTAAAAATTCTGACTGGCCCCACTCCCATTTATTCTCTGCCTCCCAATTCCCAGCTGATCGGGAGGAAATGGGGATTTTGCAATAACCTTCCCCTGGAGTGCTGTGGGAATGGAGATTTTTATGGAGCCATCTTATCTGGCTGACCAACCGTACTCAACGTGTAGTCCTCAATGGAACTACATCCACATGGAGGGAAGTATGCAGTGGAGTACCCCAAGGCTCTGTTTTAGGCCCAGTACTCTTCAACATCTTCATCAATGACTTGGACAAGGGGATAGATGGGGAACTCATCAAATTTGAAGATGACACCAAGCTGGCAGGAATAGCCAACACTCCAGAAGATAGACTCAAGTTACAGAAGGATCTTGACAGACTTGAACATTGGGCACTAAATAACAAAATGAAATTCAACAGTGAAAAAAGTAAGGTTCTACATTTAGGCAAAAAAAAAAATGCACAGGTACTGTATATGTGGTACCTTGCTCAATAGTAGTATCTGTGAGACAGATCTTGGAGTCCTAGACAACCATTTAGATATGAGCCAGCAGTGTGCAGCAGCTGCTAAAAAAGCCAAAACAGTTCTGGGCTGCATAAACAAAGGGACAGAATCAAGATCACGTGAAGTGTTAGTGCCACTTTATAATGCCTTGGTAAGGCCACACTTGGAATACTGCATTCAGTTTTGGTCGTTGTGATGTAAAAAAGATGCTGAGACTCTAGAAAGAGTGCAGAGAAGAGCAACAAAGATGATTAGGGGACTGGAGGCTAAAACATATGAAGAATGGTTGCAGGAACTCGGTATGTCTAGTTTAATAAAAAGAAGGACGAGGGGAGACATGATAGCAGTGTTCCAATATCTCAGGGGTTACCACAAAGAAGAGGGAGTCAGGCTGTTCTCCTCACCTGAGGGTAGAACAAGAAGCAATGGGTGGAAACTAATCAAGGAAAGAAGCAACTTAGAACTAAGGAGAGGTTTCCTGACAGTTAGAACAATTAATAAGTGGAACGACTTGCCTGCAGAAGTTGTGAATGCTCCAACACTGGAAATTTTTAAGAAAATGTTGGATAACCATCTGTCTGAGATGGTGTAGGGTTTCCTGCCTGGGCAGGGGGTTGGACTAGAAGGCCTCCAAGGTCCCTTCCAACTCTGTTGTGGTTGTGGTTGTGGTTGTGGTTGTTATTATTATTATTTTACAGTATCATTCCCCTGGAGTGGGGTGGGAATGGAGATTTTACAATATCATTCCCCTGGAGTGGGGTGGGAATGGAGATTTTACAATATCATTCCCCTGGAGTGGGGTGGGAATGGAGATTTTACAGTATCCTTACCCTGCCATGCCCACCAAGCCACGCCCACCAAGCCATGTCATGCCCACCAAGCCACACCCACAGAAATGGTAGTAAAACATTTTGAAACCACCACTGGTCTCCTTGAATGTGGGATGTAATGTGTAGTTGGTCTATCTCCAGTTGAACTAACTGCTTCCTCTTCACTATGTTGAAGCATTGGGAGCTTTTCTTAGTTATTGTGGATACAGATCTTTTGTTCATCCATAGTTCTTCGTATGCTTCATATATCCCCTCTCATTAGATCTGTTGTTGTAGTAGTGTTTCATCCACGTATAGTTTGTTTTGGTAATCCATTATCAGCAGGTTATTCTGATTCCTCAACATCTGATGTGGATCTTGTTAATCTGGGGAATATCCAAGCCAGTATAACTGTCCTAGTTTGAGTCATTCTCATATGTTGAGGTAGGCAGTTAAAACATTACTGGGTCTTTGCCCAAGAATCCCTACTGGTAAGGTAAGTACTAACCAGATTTAAACCATGGTCCCCTGCATCAAAGGTACTATATTATGCATTATTTATTTATTTATTTATTTATTTATTTATTTATTTATTTATTTATTTATTTATATAAATAAAACAAATTATGTCACACTAACTTTATATCTGCATGATAGAATGATTGGAAACAAAGTGTACTTTACCAAACTCTTCCAGAGACTGCATCATGATATTCTTAATTAAGTGGTAAAATATAATCTGGCTAATATCACTGTTGGATATTTGACTCAATAATTACATACAAGGAATGCTATTAAATGTTATATGTTAGCTTTTAGAAAGTTTTGAGTGGAATATTAAAGGATGCTGTCTTAGGTCCTATGTGCCAACAATTTTTTCAATGATTTGTCTGGCTGAATTGAGGGGACAACTTTATATATGTCAGATATGAAACAGTATATGTGAAAGAGTAAGAGTCATCTTCTTGCTCAGAAACTAAGCATTCAGCAAGCAGAGCAGTTCAGCTGCTAAAAATCTAAATGTTATTGCTAAAACCGCTCAGAGATGCTGTAAAGCACTTTGGAGCAAAGTGCTATTGCTAAAAAAGCAAATACTAAGGAATATGAGTCCACAATTTAGGAGGTAAATGTTTCATTCTTCTCTATTCTGGTCAAACCCCATTTGATGTACTGTGTCCATTTCTGGTTATCACAGATCAAAAAGGACAATGATAAAGTTAGGCTATTGGACCAAGTTCAAAAAAAGAACTATTAAGATGGTAAAGGGTTTAGAAAGTTCTACAAAAAATGGTTAAAAGAAGTGGGCATGATTAGGTTCAGAAAACTAAGGGATATTAGCTATATAAGTGAAAGAAATAGGAAGTAGTTCTATTATTTCTATTGAGATTTTTTTACTTGAATAAAGAAAAAAAGAATTATATAAAGAAGAAAAAATAAAATGTGCAGGAAATAATACAGTTAAGTGGGGAAAGATAATTAAAGAAATGACTTCTGACTTCCATTACATAGATACAATCAAAATTATTTTCCTTTTCCTTCTTAAACATAATCATCATCTTTTCATTCCCTTGTTCCAAAGGTGCTTTTTCCAAAAGGTAACTCGACTTACTTGACTTTTTTCTTTGAAAAAGTTTTTTTTTCTCCTTATTTAGCACTTTTTCAATTGTAAATGTATATGTCGTTTACACATATATTTTTCTTTTCCAGATAAAAGGTAGAGTCACCCAAGATGGTTTTATGTGCCCTGCTGTCCTGAAGGTCTTTTTATAGTCTAAATTTGCTCCATTTAAACATGATTTAGAAAGTAGATCAGGAAAACTCAGTGTCTTGAAAGAAGTATTATGTGAGGCTGTGACCATGTTGTCTTCTTCAGTCATTGACAGTTCACTACTTGATACCCTGAGGACTACATCATGGTGAATTTTAGTAAATTTTAGGTGTATATTTTTGGGGCAATTTCTTTAGGATGTGGAAAACATTGCATTTATCCAGAGATTTAGCTCCTGATAAAAAACAAACAGCTAGCTATCATTTTAAAAGATTTTTTTTTTCCTGATAGACACTGCCCTCTTCAACTTAATTCTACATGAAAAACCCGTTGTTCAGCAATAATTTCACGAACATGATCTTGACAGAACCGTACTTCGAAAGTTTGGCAGTCTAGTAAAATCTCAAGGACTTCTTGAAAAATACAAAACAAAAATAATGGAACTACAAAAAGTAACACAAATTCAACCATTTAAAAAAAAAGAATGAGTAGGGACCATCGTTATTATTGCTTGATAAAAAAGACTCACATATCACAATTAGCTTCAGTTGAACTATAGATATTTACTCTCATTCATTGAAGTGTGCTTGCACATAAATAAATAACACTGAAGTGAATCACACAGAGATATATAGATAATAAGAAACTTATTTCTGACTTGCAAGAAGCATGGGTGAAAGAACCTATTTGTCACTATAAAGACAATTTGTACCAAGGATATGCACTGCTCTGAACAGCAATCATAACATAGGAACAGCTCTATGTATTGCCTTGAGATATATGAGCTGTTATTTTTTTCTGTCTTAAGATTTATAGAATCAACTGACTTGACTGTGTTATATATCACATAACTTTTGACATAGCCAACTTATGATATTTGGCTTCCTGAAGCAGAACACCAAAGATATGTTTGTATTATTTTCTATACATCCTTCTGATGCTGACAAAGCACATATGGTAATTAAAGTAATTTCTTTTGAATTTGGTTATTGAAATGTAAATCCTATATTTTCATCTATATTTTCATTTACAAACATATGAGACTTTAAAACTCAAGCAAATGGTATTTCTTTTTCTAAAGGGGAAAATGATCATTATCTCAGTGTTATGTTCTGCAATTCGATGTCAACATTTTTTCTTCTCCTTTTTAAATTAGATATCTATTTCTTCATTCTATGTAGTTATAATAAACATATAGTAATTTTAATGTGTTTAAATAGTTTTGTATAATTACCTTGGTTATGCAAAATATGACAGTCTAAAACTAACAAAGCACAGTAATCTAACCAGTTTACTAGATGATGTATAGAATAGAATAGAATAGAATAGAATAGAATAGAATAGAATAGAATAGAATTTATTTATTGGCCAAGTGTGATTGGACACACAAGGAATTTGTCTTGGTGCATATGCTCTCAGTGTACATAAAAGAAAAGATACGTTCATCAAGGTACAACATTTACAACACAATTGATGATCAATATATCAATATAAATCATAAGGATTGCCAGCAACAAGTTATAGTCATACAGTCATAAGTGGAAAGAGATTGGTGATGGGAACTATGAAACGATTAATAGTAGTGCAGATTCAGTAAATAGTCTGACAGTGTTGAGGGAATTATTTGTTTAGCAGAGTGATGGCCTTCGGGAAAAAACTGTTCTTGTGTCTAGTTGTTCTGGTGTGCAGTGCTCTATAGCGTCGTTTTGAGGGTAGGAGTTGAAACAGTTTATGTCCAGGATGCGAGGGATCTGCAAATATTTTCATGGTCCTCTTCTTGATTCGTGCAGTATACAGGTCCCCAATGGAAGGCAGGTTGGTAGCAATTATTTTTTCTGCAGTTCTAATTATCCTCTGAAGTCTGTGTTTTTCTTGTTGGGTTGCAGAACCGAACCAGACAGTTATAGAGGTGCAAATGACAGACTCAATAATTCCTCTGTAGAATTGGATCAGCAGCTCCTTGGGCAGTTTGAGCTTACTGAGTTGGCAGAAAGAACATTCTTTCTTCTCCTTTTTAAATTAGATATCTATTTCTTCATTCTATGTAGTTATAATAAACATATAGTAATTTTAATGTGTTTAAATAGTTTTGTATAATTACCTTGGTTATGCAAAATATGACAGTCTAAAACTAACAAAGCACAGTAATCTAACCAGTTTACTAGATGATGTATAGAATAGAATAGAATAGAATAGAATAGAATAGAATAGAATAGAATAGAATAGAATTTATTTATTGGCCAAGTGTGATTGGACACACAAGGAATTTGTCTTGGTGCATTTTTATGTGTACATAAAAGAAAAGATACGTTCATCAAGGTACGACATTTACAACACAATTGATGGTCAATATATCAATATAAATCATAAGGATTGCCAGCAACAAGTTATAGTCATAGAGTCATAAGTGGGAAGAAATTGGTGATGGGAACTATGAAACGATTAATAGTAGTGCAGATTCAGTAAATAGTCTGACAGTGTTGAGGGAATTATTTGTTTAGCAGAGTGATGGCCTTCGGGAAAAAACTGTTCTTGTGTCTAGTTGTTCTGGTGTGCAGTGCTCTATAGCGTCGTTTTGAGGGTAGGAGTTGAAACAGTTTATGTCCAGGATGCGAGGGATCTGCAAATATTTTCATGGTCCTCTTCTTGATTCGTGCAGTATACAGGTCCCCAATGGAAGGCAGGTTGGTAGCAATTATTTTTTCTGCAGTTCTAATTATCCTCTGAAGTCTGTGTTTTTCTTGTTGGGTTGCAGAACCGAACCAGACAGTTATAGAGGTGCAAATGACAGACTCAATAATTCCTCTGTAGAATTGGATCAGCAGCTCCTTGGGCAGTTTGAGCTTACTGAGTTGGAGCAGAAAGAACATTCTTTGTTGTCCTTTTTTAATGATGTTTTTGATGTTAGCTGTCCATTTGAGATCTTGTGATATGATAGAACCTAGAAATTTGAAGGTTTCTACTGTTGATACTGTGTTGTCAAGTATTGTGAGAGGTGGAAGTATGGAAGGGTTTTTCCTAAAGTCTACCACCATTTCTACGGTTTTGAGTGTGTTCAGTTCCAGATTGTTTTGGTTGCACCACAAGGCTAGTCGTTCGACCTCTCGTCTATATGCGGATTCGTCATTGTCTTGAATGAGACCAATCACTGTTGTGTCATCTGCGAACTTCAGTAGCTTAACAAATGGATCATTGGAGATGCAGTCATTGGTATACAGAGAGAAGAGAAGTGGGGAGAGCACACAGCCTTGGGAGGCCCCTGTGCTAATTGTACAGGTATTTGATGTGATCTTGCTTAGCTTCACCTGCTGCTTCCTGTTTGTTAGGAAGCTTGTGATCCACTTACAAGTCTGTTCCGGTACCTGTAGCTGGTTTAGCTTAGTTAGAAGAATGTCTGGAATGATGGTATTGAATGCTGAACTAAAGTCTACAAAAAGGACCCTTGCATAGGTCTTTGGAGACTCAAGATGTTGTAGGATGTAGTGCAGAGCCATATTAACAGCATCATCTGTTGATCTATTTGCTCGGTATGCAAATTGCAAGGGGTCTAAGAGTGGATTCGTGATGGTTTTCAGGTAGGAAAGCACTAGCCTTTCAAAGGTTTTCATGACTACAGATGTTAGAGCAACTGGTCTGTAGTCATTCAGTTCCTTGATGGTGGGCTTCTTCGGCACTGGGATGATGGTAGAACGTTTGAAGCAAGAAGGAACATAGCACATCTCTAGTGATTTATTGACAATATGGGTGAAGATGGGGGCCAATTGGTCAGCACAGACTTTTAAGCAAGAAGGAGTTATCTTGTCTGGGCCTGGAGCTTTTCCTGGCTTTTGTCTGTGAAATAGGTCCTGCACTTCCTTTTCTGTGATCACTAGGGGTTGTGAACCCAATGAAATGGGGTTAGTTGTAGGAGGCTTGGGAGATAGCTTTCATCTAATATATCTAAATTATGCTTCTTAAATGGTAACTGGGATAGGACTATCAGAGCTTTAATAGAGTAACTGAAAATGAAATAAAAGCGGGATGTGTCATTTACCTCTCATAACGTTGTATTTCAAATAATATTCCACTATAAATTCTCCAAGTATTTATGACATATACTTTTCATCCTAGAAAAAGGAGCAAATCTACTAAATAGGGAACTTGTTTTATCAGATAATGTCTTGTTTTTGTTTATACTTTACCAATTTTTTTAATGTGTTGATTATATTTTACTTCCTTCCACATTGCCTTATAATAATGCTAGTTTGAGAATGTTGTAGGATAGAACAACATAATAGCTACTAATACTGAATGTTTGTGATGATGGCAAATATCTGTAGTTCAATAGTAGGATAAGGATGAGGTTCGTTCTCCGAGCTTTTGGATTGATTTCTGAACATTTCATTGATGGAATGTTTTATTGTGGTGGTGTAGTGGTTAGAATGCAGTATTGCAGGCTAATTCTGCCCACTGCCAGGTGTTCGATCCTGACGGGGCTCAAGGTTGACTCAGCTTTCCAACCTCCTAAGGTCAGTAAAATGAGAACTCAGATTGTTGGAGGCAATATGTTGTCTTTGCAACCACTTAGAGAGTGCTGTAAAGCACTATGAAGTGGTTTATAAGTCTAAATGCAATTGCTGCTGCTATTATGTTGTTACTGCATCATCATTTTGCTTCAATAAAAAGGAGATACCAGTAATTAAAATAAAATGAAACCACCTATGATTTAAACATTGCAAAAATGTGTTTATTTTCTGTATAAGTTTATTTTTATTATATTTTTGTACATGCATATTTTTGTATAAAACATTCCCTAATGTGTTTGATTTGTATGCCATTGGAATTGAGAACTGTAATATGGGAACATCTGCAGCAAACCTGCAAATTTCTTATTAATCTTGAGGTTTGTAAATAGCATTGAATGTCAAATTAAAATAGACATTTTACTAAGAAATAATATGCAAATAATATGAAAGTAAAATGTCCCTAGGTAGTTGAAGCTTGAGATGCATCTTGAATTAATATTTCTATAAAACTCAAGAATCAGTTTTCTTTAGTTTTAAATTCTGCACTTCCACATTTTCAGAAATAAGTTCTTTTAGGTAATATTGAAATTAAATGGCTTTCATGTCATAATTATATTGCCTACATTTATTTTGAAGATTTTAAATTCACAACAGCTATCAAAACTTTATCATGTGGACAATCAGCATTCATAAAACTGGCTTCAGTTTTCCAAAATTATCGGAAATTATTTATACATATGAACAAATCATTTTTAAAAATCATCATCAGACTAATTCATAATCTCAGAATGGAGACCATAGAGAAAAAATGTTTTAGAAACAAAATATTGATTTCCATCTCATAATAACTTCTGGCCTAAATTACTAGAAGCAATAGCACTTAGACTTATATACTGCTTAAGGGTACTTTGCAACCCTGTCTAAGCAGTTTACAAAATCAGCAATCTGGGTCCTCATTGGAAGGATGGAAGGCTGAGTCAACCTTTAACTGGTGAGAATTGAACTGCCAGACTGCTGGTAGCAGGAGTCAACAGAAATAGCTTTCTACTATGGTGCCACCACAGCTCTAACTTGTGGAAAGGTTACCTTGCTAATTTGAGAACAATTCTTTGGCTGGAGTCCAGTGCTTTGGTTCTATCTACTATCTCCTTAGATACTATATGTCAGAAGTTATTTATATAATATAGAAACAAATATAGATTGGTTCATGTGCTGTGTCAGTTATGCGGTTGTGAGGGAGGATGAAATTCAGCAGTGGCAGGTTGTAGATGGATCCTTCAGCTTGAAAAGTCAGTTAAGAACAACAACATTATTATCAGGCCCAAAGAAATTAATTTAGATCTTTTTCAATGCTCTTCAATACATGTGTTTCTTTCTCTGTGTGTATTTAAGTTTGTACACTATGTGACACTTTAAGACTTTTTCAAAGCATGCATTGTTGATATCCGTCCATCATTGACAGGCAAGCACTTCTGATTGAATTCATATGATGTGAGATGGAGAAAAACAATATCTGAAACTCTTCTAGCTCAATGGAACTCAGTCGTTTGTAATTAATGCTTTCAAATCTGTGTGAGGGAGGATTGCCTTGGCTTGAACAAACCCCCCTCCCACTAAATCAATATCTACCATTTAAATATATGTTGTTTATATGTTTTCGGCCACTCATAATTTCCTACTACATTGCATTTTATGCTATATTTTATATGAAATATATTTTTTCAATTTACATGCATACAACTTACATCTTATAAAAACAGAGTGATTGAAGGTGTGAGGATTATACATGAATGCATAATGCATCAAGGATTATACATGGATAGATGTGTACATATATTGTGTAAGAATTCAAATATGTCCCTCAAACTCATTCAAAGTCTTTGAAAAGTAGGAAATATAAATCAGAATGCTTGATTTGGACTTTTTCTTCTCCTACTGAATTCAAACCTTGAATTCAAACCTCTGACCTAAGCATAGTACATAAAATTATCTACCACAATTTCCTACCTGTCAATGACTATTTCAGCTTCAACCACAACAATACACGAACAAATAATAGATAAAAACTCAAGGTAAACTGCTCCAAACTCGATTGCAGAAAATATGACTTCAGTCATATTCATATTCATATTCAGACAACAGAGTGGTCAATGCCTGGAATGCACTACATTGAATAAACTCCAAAACTTAAAGCTTAAACTCATCCCATTCCTAAGAGGTCTGAAAGGGGAATGCATAAATGCACCTGCGTGCCTACCATCCTAATATTCATAACATAACAACAGAGTTGGAAGGGACCTTGGAGGCCTTCTAGTCCAACCCCCTGCCTAGGCAGGAACCCTACACCATCTCAGTCAGATGGTTATCCAACATTTTCTTAAAAATTTCCAGTGTTGGAGCATTCACAACTTCTGCAGGCAAGTCGTTCCACTTATTAATTGTTCTAACTGTCAGGAAATCTCTCCTTAGTTCTAAGTTGCTTCTTTCCTTAATTAGTTTCCACCCATTGCTTCTTGTTCTACCCTCAGGTGCTTTGGAGAACAGCCCGACTCCCTCTTCTTTGTGGCAACCCCTGAGATATTGGAACACAGCTATCATGTCTCCCCTAGTCCTTCTTTTTATTAAACTAGACATACCCATTTCCTGCAACCGTTCTTCATATGTTTTAGCCTCCAGTCCTCTAATCATCTTTGTTGCTCTTCTCTGCACTCTTTCTAGAGTCTCAACATTCCTTTTTACTTACTCTTTTCATGTATCCAAATTATGTTTATACTTTTACCTGTTATCTTATATATGATTGACAAATAAAAATAAAATAAATAAATAAATAAAAACCCTATTCTGAGAGTGTGTAATTAATGGAAACACAGGATAACCAAAATCAGCCAGCTTATCTTCAGTGGACAAAGATGCAATATCAAAGAGATTTGATTGTGTTTCTTGATGCCCAGCTACTGGGTCTAGTATTATGGCTTTCTTAGATTCTCAAATATATTCCTTCCTTAATACTGACCATGGTTCCTTCAAACATTTTCTTGAACTTTCAACATGAAATCAAAATTTTCATATAATAAACTTTCATATATAAAATGGGGCAACTGCATTATTTTCTGCAAGTCTAGATTTTCACATGGCCACTTCTCATGTGGGAGCTGCATTAGTTGCTGATTTGCTCCTCAATCCAGTTTAGGTTGTCACCTTTAAGGCACTACACAGCTCACCCCAAGGTGATACGAAGCCCGTCAAATGGTTAGTTTGATTGTTGTCACTGGGGAGAAGTTATTAGGTTTTGCATTTAAGGTTTTATTCCTGCAAGCCTCCTAGACTCACCATGAGTTAGATGGACATAAACTTTATTAATAAATAAGAAATGTAGTATAAACATAGCATAACACTTCTGGAATGTTTGGTTACATTACAACCCTATTCTGAGATTGTTATAGAATACATAGAAAATATAAATAAGAAAAATTCAAAGAAAAGAGAAAGTACTCTCATGAAGCAAAAATAAATAAATAAATCAACAATTATTATCTTATAAACACCCATGGATTAGAGTCTATTCTGTGAGAAGCATAGCATTCAGTCTTGTGAAAATGTTATTAAATATACAAAATTTTTGTTAAGGAATAGAGAGGGAAAAAAGAGACACAAGTGAAAGGTGATGAATGGTGATGATGCCATCTGTTCAATTGTGACCGTTTCTTGGCAATTCTACGGACCATCTCTCTCCACATTTTCTGATCTTGTATAGATTTTTCCAATGGCTTTATGCTCTACTGATGTTGAATTTGATAATGTTTAGCTAGGTACCAGGTTTTTTTTTGGTGATTCACTTCCTTTTACTGCTGACCATTCCAAGCATACTTTTTCCGGTAAATATGATATGATCAAAATAGGTAAAGCAGAAATTTTGTGATTTTTACCTCCAGTGAGATGTCTAATTTTATAAGCTTCTCTTTTTAGGAAATTGGCTGAAATGCTCCCCCCACCAATGATCATTTCAATGAGTCTTCAATGAGTTAGTTTTTACATAAAAACATAACTGTTAAAACTATAGTTCAGATATATTACAAATTTTATAGACTCTTTTTAGTACTGTGCTGTAGTACTATACTTCTGACAGAGATAAAGTTGAAATGTGGAAGAGTTATATTTATTTAAATTTACAATTAAACTGAGGGTTTTTTTAAATATTGCTACTATTTTTGATAGACTATAGAAGGCACTATTTTTTATTTTAAGGTAAATTGTACAGCTGGGATTAATCTGAAGGAATTTATGGTTCAGAAACAGAAATAAATGACAAACTAAACTAACCACCACATTGATTTTACACTTTGCAATTATTGTTGCTTTAAATACTCAACTTTATTTTTACAGTGGTTGTTTTATATTAATATGCTAATGACATATAACCATAGAACCCAATCAAAACGATAATATTTTATTTATTTATTCATTTGTTTATTTTTAATCAATTTATATTTGTTGTTTATCTCAACCAGTGACACTGGACAGTGAATAATATTAAAATAAAAATCATTACAGCAACAAAAATTCATAGCAGCTAAAAATGTGTCACAATCATTAACTGCCAGAACAGCCATGATGCAGGTACCTTCACACACTTGATAACCCAAGCTTGGGTGCAAAACTAGACCTAAAGAACCTTCCAAAAAGCCAGTAGGGCTGGGTTCCATCCCCTACTATGGACAAAGAATGTTTCCAAAAAATGTTCTGCCAATGTTATGGCAGAAATGGCATATCTTCAGAATGGTCAGAATCAGTGGTGAAATCCAATTTTTTTTTACTACCGGTTCTATGAGCGTGGCTTGGTGGGCATGGTGTGGCTTGGTGGGCATGGCAAGGGAAGGATACTGCAAAATCTCCATTCCCACCCCACTCCAGGGGAAGGATACTGCAAAATCCCCATTCCCTCCCCACTCTGGGGTCAGCCAGTGGCATTTGCTGGTTCTCCCAAGTACTCAAAATTTCCACTACCAGTTCTCCAAAGTACTCAAAATTTCCACTACCGGTTCTCCAGAACCTGTCAGAACCTGCTGGATTTCACCCCTGGTCAGAGTTAAAATCTATCCTAGTAAAACAGTGGAGTTTTGGGTGCAGAAGCCCTCTGATTTACAAGATATACCATTTTGGGATGAGGTTGTGTTGATCTTTGAAGAACTGGTTTGTAATTTGTAATTTTATCCTGGACACATAGGTCTTACTTGAAGAGCAGATGGAAGTGATAGCTAGGAGGATTTTTCATAGAATATCTTGTATACCAGTTACAACTTTCTTAGATTGAAAAATTTGCTTGGTGTTATTCATGCTTTGGTAAACTTTCATTTGAGATTATTACAATAAACTCTGCATGGGTCTTTCCCTGGTTATTTTATTTTCAGTGTTAAGTACAATTAAGAGTGTTGTCACTGTTGTGACGCCCCTCCCCCGATGACATTCACACCTATCTTTCTGACTTTCTGAAAGACCCTAAAGGCCTAGCTCTGCTAGTTAGCCTGGGGCCCTCAGGAGCGTGCACCATTATGGAAGTGACTGTTGGATTAAGAGAAAAACCCCACATCTTCCCTATCTTTTAATTGTACATTATTATTATTTATAGTGGAATGATTTACTCACTTTTAATGTTTGTAAACTCCCCATAGTAGTCTCTAGATGAATGGCATATGTCAAATAAATAAATAAAACATCTCTGCCAGTATTTAGATTAGATGAGTTAGAATAGGAGTACAGAGTAGTGGGGGAAAAAACACAGTTAAATATATGGCTAGATAGATTTCTCACAGCTGGATACCTGACAGCCTGCCTCTCTTCCATTATTCTACTTGTCTTTTTACCTCTTGAGGTTTCATGTATCTTCTGAAGTCCATCCTTTTTTCATTTTTCTTTTTAAAAAAACACCTTGAAACCCAGACTTTTAAAAACATATATAAAAGAATTTATATTATCCTAACAGTGATTTTTTTTTAAAAAAAATTGCTAGCTGGAATTGTACAAGTATTACAGCAAAATTATTTATTCTAAACAATTTTTATTGTTTAATAAATTGGAATTGAATAACAAATAATGTTCCTTATTGCTTTTTTAAAAATAAGTAATCACATCATACTGTTTTACATCATTACAGATTATAATCAATAACTGCCAAAAATGCATATAGATTTTAAGTTGCTTCACGGAATTCATAAAAATAGTTGCTAATAATATATTTAGAAGTATACTTACTTGGGAAAAAAAGCCTGAAAGACAGAGTGGTTATAATCCTTCTGTCCATTTAAAGATATTTAAAACTCATGAAGCATATGCAACTGATGTCTCAGATTTTCTCATCTATTTCCTTCAATTACCCTTAATTGTGCTCATTAAAGTAATCTAGAAATCATTTTGCTTGTCTACTTAAAGTCCAAGGGGCATAATTATAAAAGTAACTTTCGTGTAATTTCTGTTCAAGAAGATTTAAATGAGCTGAGGTAAGCATTTTTGTTAAGTAAAAGGTAGTAAGAAAAATATAAAACCTTCAAATAAAGAACTAATGAATATATAAAATGCCATCAAACTCAGGAAATCTGAAGATCAGTAGCACAAACATTAAGGGAACATGATGAATTAATCAAATGATTATGCAGAATTTTAGCCTGGCAACTCTTGTTTCTATAACATAAAATGGATTTAAGATAAAAATAGATGCTAAAGAAATTTGTAAACAGACACAAGCTAAAATGCACCTCTTCTTATGTAGCAATGTGACTTATAAAGTATATTTCTTTTATAAACTGAAGCCACTTTCCTTTTTCATGAATGGGTGCCCAATTATTTAAAATGAATAACAAATTATTGTAAGTACTATTCTCTCTCTCTCTCTCTCTCTCTCTCTGTGTGTGTGTGTGTTAGACAAAATAGAAGATAGATTATTTTTTTTTAAGAAAAAGTCCTACGCAGGACATATGTCTTCATCATTTTTTTAAAATGTAGAAAATCAGGAGGTTAAAAAAAGTAAATGATAGTCCAAATACAGATAGTAAATATTGGTATTTGTTACTATGGAAGATACTTACCAACTGGGCAATATTAGAGATTGGGGTTACTGAGTTTACCATGACAGAGACAGGTAGAGGGGAGATTAAATAGATAGTCTCAGTAGTTCTTGTTACATTTAAATCCAAGCCTCTGACAAAATAATTTAAGCAGTCATAATACAGCTAGTAACCAATATCTATAATTGTGGTATACCACTGATGATCAATTTGTTTCTTCACTAGAAAGGCAACAGTACATGTTGATTTTTCACTTGGATGCAATTAGTCGGCAAAGCTTGTACTTAAGTAGCTAAAATATACTCCTAGTTTTGGTTTGAACAAATTTAAAAATCTCCATGTGGGATTTTTACTAGCTTTTCGTCCTACATCCTTCAAGTATTGACCAGGTATTGGTTTATACTCCCAGTTAGCGAATTTATTTTTGTTTCTGATGTTTTCTTTTTGATGTTTCTTTCATAATTTTGTAAACAATAAACAAAGAATCAAGATCCATTCCACCACTAAAAGAATCTAATGGCAAAGAATGTAATGATGAAACAGTTAAAGCAAACCTCTTTAACACATTCTTTGGCTCAGTCTTTGTTAACAGTGATGGCTCATATCCGACATTCCCCAATCGTACCAACAATGAGTACAACGACTTAACACATATAGATTCACAGAAGATAATGTTGAAAAAGCTCTTCACAAACTGAAACCATCTGTATCTATTACACCTGATGGACTATGTGCATACTTCTTAAAAAAACTTTCCATTAATATAGCAGAACCCCTAAGCATAATCTTTGATAAAGTTTTCACGATTAGTTCCCTTCCCAAACTTTGGTCTCTAGCCACAGGCATCCCTATCTTCAAAAAAGGAGATCCCAGCCTAGTTGAAAATTACAGACCAATCTCTCTATGCTGCGTCACATGCAAAGTAATGGAATCTATCATCAACCAATCCATTACCCTCCACCTAGAAAGGAGCAACCTACTCTCTAATAAACAATTTGGTTTCAGAAAAAAATTATCATGTAACTTACAACTTCTCCACTGCAAAAACATATGGACTACTAATCTTGATCAAGGCAAAGCAATAGATGCAATCTACATAGACTTCTGCAAAGCTTTTGACTCAGTAGTACATGATAAACTTCTCCTAAAATGAAAATCTACGGCATTTCAGGACCTCTTCACAATTGGATAACTGCTTTCCTGTCAAACAGACAACAAGTGGTCAAAATTCGCAATGCTCTATCAAATCCTGTTCCTGTCAAGAGTGGCATTCCTCAAGGCAGCGTTCTTGGACCAATGCTCTTCATACTATACATAAATGATCTCTGTGATCATATTTCAAGTTATTGTGTTCTCTTTGCTGACGATGTAAACTATTTAACACCACCAACAATACTACTACCCTTCAAAAAGACCTTGACTTTGTATCCGATTGGTCAAAACTCCAAATTTCAACCAGCAAATGGTCAGTCTTACATATTGGAAAAAAGAACCAAAATACTAAGTACAAGTTTGATGGACATTACCTTGCAGATGACCCCCACCCTGTTAAAGACCTTGGAGTTTTCATATCAAATGATCTAAGTGCCAAAGCCCACTGCAACTACATAGCAAAAAAGGTTCTGAGAGTTGTAAACCTAATTTTATGCAGCTTCTTTCCCAAAAACTCTACACTACTAACCAGAGAATACAAAACATTTGCTAGACCTATTCTTGAATGCAGCTCACCTGTCTGGAACCCATACCACATTTCTGACATCAACACAATTGAACGTGTCCAGAAATATTTTACAAGAAGTGTTCTCCGCTCTTCTGAAAACAACAAAATACCTTATACCACCAGACTTGAAATCCTGGGTTTAGAAAACTTAGAACTCTGCCGACTCCGACAAGACCTGTGCTTAACTCATAGTCAGGTAGTGTGTTCCAAGCATTAATAACTCTGTTACAGAAGTCATATTTTCTGGAATCAAGTTTGAAGCGGTTGACATTAAGTTTGAATCTATTGTTTGCTCTTGTATTATTGCAATTGAAGCTGAATTAGTCTTTTACAGGAAGGATATTGCAATAGATGATTCTGTGTGTTAAACACAGGGTATGTCGGAGTCGGCGGAGTTCTAAGTTTTCTAATCCCAGGATTTCAAGTCTGGTGTTATAAGGTATTTTGTTGCTTTCAGAGGAGCGGAGAACTCTTCTTGTAAAATATTTCTGGACACATTCGATTGTATTAATGTCTGAGATGTGGTATGGGTTCCAGACAGGTGAGCTGTATTCAAGAATAGGTCTAGCAAATGTTTTGTATGCTCTGGTTAGTAGTGTAATGTTTTTGGAAAAGAAGCTCCGTAATAGTCATATATAGAATGACTAGGACTGCCCAGGTAAGATTAATTAATTTCCACCATTTAACTTTGGTTTCTAAAATTTTCCATACTCATTTGATGTATTTGGTAGAAGTACTTTCTTTAACTACATTCTGTAATAAATTGGAATCTTCCATACCTTCCAAATATTTGTATCTTTCTTCTGGGGTTTGACTGTCTTTATCAAATTTTCATTGCCTAGTTGTATTCCAGCATCTTCAACAATTTTCCATGCTTTTGTCACATTTAAATATCTTTGCTCAATTCTTTTGTGTTTTTCAGCAGGGAATCCAGCTCATTTTTCCAAATGATTTTAAATCATACATATAAAATAAATGTGAAATTGTTAATTCTTTTGCACCCAATTCATACCTACAGTTTACTTTGATAAAAATTGTTCTCATTGGGAACCTTGATAGTATAAAAAGTAAAGTTGAGAAAAAGTCACTTTGGAGAATTCCACATTTGATTTTGAACTACTCCTAATTTTTCCTTATTAGCCATTAGCTTCATTGAAGTGTTCCTAAATTGCTGAACATTTGTAGTAATTTTCGAAAAATGACAAGTGTTTCTCAATCTAGCTATGTTACTATTTGAAAGTTTGCAACAGATCTTTGGATTTTGGACTACATATTATAATTGTATCCTATGTATGGTTATATCATCTTAGCTTCATATCTATTCCAATCATTAGTTTTCTTTTATACTAAATTATCCTTGCTTGAACTGATGTAATTGTATTGGGAAACAATCTATAGGCATTTGTTTTTAACCATGAAGATGTCAAAATGGTACAATATGTTTCTTGACATCACAGCTCAAATTCTATCCTATTGTAATTGTGTTTCAACAATTTTGTGATTGTGTTCCGCAAACACACACAAGTACATAAATGATTCAAGGTGCATAATGATTTTGTAATCTGTTTTGGCTTTCTTCACACTACCAGTGCTCCTAAAGATTCCAATTTATTATAAAATATATTCATTATATTATTCATTTATATCAAAGAGATTTCCTACATATGACTATAGAAAGTTGCCTCATACCAACTGGATTTCTGACATTTCAGTTAGATTTTATTCTAACTTTACATGAAGATACAAATAACCGAACCAAACGGTTTTTAAATATAAAGCATGTGTTTTACAATTGAGCCAATTCTCCAATATTTTTATTTGATAACACCAGCATAACATCCACATCAGCCTATCCCAGGTGCTTGGGAAGGACTTGATCGATGAATAAAGATGTCAAATTCAGTCTGATCATCTGGGTGTGTGACAAACCATCATATGGATAAACTCAAGCTTTATGGAAAATAAAAATTCAGTCATTGACATTGATATGCTGATCATGTTACTTAATTTGATAATGAAATATCTGCAAGAAAACCACCCAGCTCAGAGAGCACTAAAACCGTCATGGTTCAACCCTGAGCTACAGATATTCTCTTCTATCAGAAAACTGTATTTTAACATAGGAATAGCAGTATAATTTGGCCTAGAGAAATGTGATACAGTAGCAATAAATCAGGGTAAAAAGACAAATACTAATGGAATTGAAATGTTGAATGGCCAAACTGTCAGGAGCCATCATACCAAGAAACTTAAGCAAGTTAACCTGCTCAATAGTGTAATTTCTTAATTTCTAGTGTACATATTAGGGCATTTAGCAAACACCAGCACCTTGGTTTAATATTAGAGTTATGCAGTTCTAAACTGTTGTTAGTGTGTAGTTGACTAGCCAATGCTTATCTCAGGAATTCTTTCTAAGTATTTTTTTTTCTTCTAGCTTCAAACAAAGCAGAAAACTAGAAAGGTTGTAATATGAAGCCTCTTTAAGTAGTTCATTCTTTCTAGAACCATTAGAAGAAACATCATCCTATTGAAGGTGAAGACTATTCTTAATTTGACATAACTTGGTAACCATTCAATCAGATTAAGATCATGATGAAAACTTGACAGTACAGCATCTGTGTTAGTGGATGAATTCTTTCCCACCATGCCATATCAGGGGTTTGGCTCAAGTGACTTGCACAGCTTTCCCATTCTCAGTTCTTAAAAACACTAAAAAGAGCTATGCATTATGTGACTGGCTTGCTAAAGGCTAAACAAATACATGGGCTATTACTGTTGTTGTGAGCAAGATCTACATTCTTAAATTATGAGATCATCTGTCACTGTCTGTATTATGCCATTACAAATAGGATTAATTTTGTAATGCAATCCTTTAGGGGAAAATCTTCCTATTCTTCTTGATAGCATTCCTTCTATTTATAGTTAAGTAATTTATATTAGCATTTTTCAACTTTAGCCATGCTGTCCAACATTATGTGAAAGACACTGAAGTGCAGGAAAGCTTGTTTGTGTCAAAGACATGGTCTTTCAAGAATAACCAAACCATGCTGATCACTCATTACAAGGAATAATTAATATAGAGAAATAATATGATCCCAAACCACGACTACAGACCACACAAAAATGCTGACAACCAACGTCAAAATTACATCCTACAACAAGCTGGGAAAAGGAAAACAAAACTAAACATAGCTAAACAAAAAATAAAGTATGGACATAGAGAAGACCGAATAGTCTGTCATTGTTTGGAACAAGAGCTATCTTATGGAAGAAAACATTAAAACTAGGTTGAAAATTAAGATAGTTATCATCTAATAGAGTTAAATGTAATTGCTGCAGATTGGCATTAATTTCTAAGGAAATACAAGCAATTATATATTTCATTTTACTTTCTTCAATTGACAAATATCATTATATCATCATTATCAACTATGTTTGGAAGACTCATTTATTGAATATACTGTAAATGTTTATTTTCTGTCAAGTCTTAAGTATTTTTCTTCTCTTCCTTTTCTCTGTGTCACTCACTGATTAGATTCAGATGATATGGAAAAGATAATACATAAAAATATGTATTCATGTGTTCTGGGTTTTTTTTTCCTTTCCAGAATTGGAAGGTTTTTGATCAGGAGAAATAATTCACTTTGTAATGGGTTTATAATCTTAGGAGTGGGTACCTTGTTTTTATTTGAAGTGAGAGATAAGCAGATGTCTGAAATGAGCAAATAAGTTATTGTAGTTGGAAAATCGTGTTTTATATTATATATACTAGTACTGATACGTGCTGAAACTTTTACATCTGCTTTTTAAGGCAACTGAATGCCATAGGAACTAACTCAACGAAGTGCCATATGTTAAATATTAAATTGGCTAGGCTATAGAGCACAGAATGTGCAGATCTCAGTTGATTTGCTGAGCCTGATTGAAGCCTGCAATCTTATTTCTGACTAATTGGGAAAGAATCCATAAGCTAGTGAAAGACGACAGACAATATTGCATGAAGGCTAAAAAAATGTGGAAAGGTGTTTAACCTGCTTCCTTTAAACCTAGCTTAGTATCTCATTCACGTTTGCCTTTGAGCTGCAGGTGAACACATGAAATAATATTCAGTAGGTTATATTAGATATACTTCATGTGTCAGCATAAGGTCAGCTAATTATCTCTGATTGTCTATGGTGTATAATTTGGGCTCACCCAAATGCTGAGAGGAGAAACATTGTTTCCATAAAGAATTCAATAATATATTATCCACTATACATTTCCATAATCTTCACTGGAAAAGGAGCAAGTGAGAAAATAACTAGCAGTTTGAAAAGTCTGTAAACTGCATACCCACTCTTGTAATGAAATTGGTAGGAAGACAACATGAATTTAGTAAAAACAAAAAGAACAAACAGTCTTTATAATCATATGAAGACTGAAATTAATAACTTTTTTTCAAAAAAACTACATCTTATTAATTAAGTACTCACCTTTTTATGACAAATATAACTAAAAGCAATGTATTTCTGAATGGAGAGTGCTTGCATGGCTGCTCAGTTTTTTAGAAGAAGTAAGGCCACTCAACCTCCTTTTTTGAATGAATTTCCTCTGATCACAATAGTTACAAACTGTATAATATTGCAAGTGCTGTTTCCTACTGTTTGTGACTATTACAATTATTAATATATATATATATATATATATATATATATATATATATATATATATATATATATATATATATATATATATCAGGGGTGGGTTCTACTTACCTTTACTTCCGGTTCGCAACGGGAGTGTACGCTTCTGCGCATGTGCAGATCATTAATTATGCTGTCTGGGTGGATGGGTGGAGCCTCCCGTGTGTGTGTGTGTGTGTGTGTGTGTGTGTGTGTGTGTGTGTGTATATATATATATATGTATATATATATAGGTCTTTGGTTACTCGGTTTTCTCCTGCGTAAAATTGGAAGTGTCTTGGCGACGTTTGATGAAGTCTCATTCGTCATCTTCAGGCTTCAGCTTCGTGCTTCTGGGAGCAATGTGAAGCTGAAGCCTGAAGATGACGAATGAGACTTCATCAAACGCCGCCAAGACACTTCCAATTTTCACGGGAGAAACCCAATAACTAAAGACCTATATATATATATATATATATATATATATATATATATATATATATATATATATATATATATATATATATATATATATATATATATATATATAGATCTTTGGTTATTGGTTTTCTCCTGCGTAAAATTGGAAGTGTCTTGGCGACGCTGATGAAGTCTCATTCGTCATTCGTTAAAAAGGAAGAAACAGCTGCAGTCACACATTGCTCCCAGAAGCACGAAGCTGAAGCCTGAAGTTGACGAATGAGACTTCATCGAAACGTCGCCAAGACACTTCCAATTTTACGCGGGAGAAAACCCGAATAACCAAAGATCTACATACAAACACCCACGAAAACCTCAGAAAACAAATATATATATATATATATATATATATTCTGTTTCCCTCCCCCCAATACTCCCAGCAAAGAGTAAGTCAGAGGCCTCCTTTTCTCCTTTTATTAACATAGATATATGTCCTGGCCACGTCTACCCACGGGCCTGCCAAGTTTCTGGAGATAACGAGGAAATTATAGATAAGGCCAGAATTACTCACGAATATATTCTTCCCTCCATTGAAACAGTTTGCCCAGAAATTCATTGCTTTGTCCAAGACAAAAAACCAGGAAGTCCCGCCTCCTATTTATAGTCTCTGCAGATGTCACTGCATGACAATTATGACTTGGCTTTATCCCAACACTGCTTCTGCTGCGCGCGCCGGTCACGCCTGCGCAGCCTTGCATCACTCCAAAACTGTTCTTGGGCGTTGCCAAATCAGAAGAAGGCTCCAGGAATCAGGTCTTGCCGGCCCCTCCTCCTCCCTTTGAGTGGATGCCAGGGAGGAAAGGGCTCAAGAGAAGCAGGGCTTGCCAGGTCTTCTCCTCACTTTCTGAATCATCCGAGTCCAGAAGTCCGGGTCCAGGAACCTGGGTCACAACTATATATATATATATATATATATATATATATATATATATATATATATATATATATATATATATATATATATATATATATATATATACACCCTCACTTGGGCCACACCTTTGAGCTTCCTCTTCCTGTCTAAGGGCAGGTATCTCATTGATTGCTCTAGGGATTGTGTGCAAATCCTAGGACTCTATCTGAGATAAATCTGGTTGGGCTGATGTAATGTCCCTAGGTGATTTCGTAATGCAGTGAACCCTTGCTGTTAGATGGGTAGAGGGCTAATTCTATCATGTCATATGGTCATTAGCAGCAGTCATACCTATCTTCAAAAAAGGTGACCCGGGCCTTGTTAAAAATTATAGACAAATCTCTCTTTGTTATGTTATGTGTAAAGTCATGGAATCTATTATAAACCAATCCATCACCCTCCATTAGCGACAAATAACCTACTCTTTGATAAACAATTTGGTTTCAGGAAAATTTTGTCATGTAATCTTCAACTCATACACTGCAAAAACATCTGGACCTTTCAACTCAACCAGGGCAAAGCAATAGACACAATTTACATAGACTTCTGTAAAGTCTTTGATTCAGTAGTGCACAACAAACTACTTCTGAAATTAAAATCTTATGGCATTTCTGGACCCTACATAATTGGATAGCTGTGTTCCTGTCAAACAGGCAACAAGTGGTCAAAATAGGCAGCGCCCTATCAAATCCTGCACCTGTTAACAGTGGTGTTCCCAAAGGCAGCGTTCTAGGTCCAACACTCTGCTTTATATCAATAACCTTTGTGATCAAATTATAAGCAGCTGTGTCCTCTTTGCCAAAGACGTTAAACTATTCAACACCACAGACAACCGTACTACCCTTCAAAATGACCTAGACTATGTATCTGAATGGTCAAACAATTGGAAACTCCAAATCTCTGCTAACAAATGCTCAGTCCTGCACATTGGCACTAGAAATAAGAACATCAAATATTTGCTGGCTGGAAACGATCTAAAAGTTGACGCACACTCTGTCAAGGACCTAGGCATACTCATTTCAAAATATCTAAGTCCCAGAGCTCAACTGTAACATCATTGCAAAAAAGGAATTAAGAGTTGTACATTTTATTTTATAAAATTTTCTCTTTGGTAATGCTATGCTCCAAACTAGGGCATATAAAACCTTTGCCAGACCTATACTTGAATACTGCTCATCTGCCTGAAACCTTCACTGTATTTCAGACATCATTACATTAGAGAGGGTCCAGAGATATTTTACTAGAAGAGTACTCAAATCTTCTGCTCAAAATAAAATTCCCTATACCACCAGGCTTGAAATTTTAGATCTAGATAGCCTCGAACTATGTCATCTCTGTTCCAACCTATAAAATTATTTACCAAAACATTCTACCTATAAATTAGTACTTTAATTTCAACCATAATAACACAAGGGCTATCAATATATTTAAACTCAATGTAATTCGCTCTAATCTTAATTGTAGGAAATATGACTTCTGCAATAGAATAGTATAAAATATAAATTAAATTAAATTATTAAATTATATTATAATTTAATATAAAATATTAAAATTTAATATTTTAAATTTTAAATTCATTTTTAACTATCAGCCGTTTAGTAATTGCTATATTTTAATTTCTTTTAATTGTATATATCTTGTATTTTATTTCTGGCTGTACACCGCCCTGAGTCCTTCGGGAGAAGGGCGGTATAAAAATTTAATTAAATAAATAAATAAATAAATAAATAAATAAATAAATAAATAAATGTCTGGAGCTGAAGTGGGGGGAAGGGAGCTGCAGGAAGCTGTCAGGCCTGGAAGCCATTTTTGTCTTTGTCTTCAAAACATGTTTCTTCTTTTCTCATCCAGGGAAATATAATATTCTGCCTTTTTAATATTTCCTAGAATATTTCATTCTTGGGTGCTAACTTTCTTCATACCCAAGTACCCAGTTTTACATGAAAGCTGGAACATGACCACTGAAGTAAAAACAAGGATAGAGAAAGCTCAAACAGCATTCTTCAAAATGAAAAAGATCTTCTGCAGTCATGACATAAGTCTAAGATTAAAAATAAGGCTTGTCAGATGCTACATCTTTTCTATCCTCCTCTACAGAATAGAGTTGGTCTCTGACAGAAAACCACTTGAAGAGACTAGAAGCATTTGAAATGTGGATTTACAGGTAGCTGTTATGTATAAATTGGGTTGACAAAATCAGAAATGAGGAGGTGATAAGCCACCTGGGAAAGCCAAGGGAAATAATCAAAATCATAAAAAATGAAAGTTAGAATATTTTGGACATGTGATGTGACACCCAGAAAAATGCAGAATACTTCACTTAATCCCCCAAGGAAAGATTGAAGGCAAATGAGGTCCAGGCAAAAGAAAAGAATCAAAATCTAAAGGACTGTTTTGAACAAAACTCAACACTTTTTTGTGCGGCTGTTGATAAAAATAGGATTGCCAACATCCAATGATGGATATGGCACAAGAAGAAGAAAAAGAAGTACACAAGTGTTCTGGCTCCCCCAAACCCTAAGTATGGTTGTATTTGGTGTGCTAATGAGGAACTTGCTGAGCTAACCTACAAGCTACTAGACATCGATCAGCTGTTTCTTTGCCTTTCTTCTTCTTCTTCTTCAAATATGAAATAAACTATTTAACAGTTAATTATTAGGTCTTCAACGAGGCAATTCTAACATGAATGGTGTGGATCTTGTAACAGCAACTATTCCTTAACTCTCCTCCCTGTTATATTTCACTACAAACTGCAAGTAGTCACTTTTCTGAACTTTTTAAAAACCTGCATGTTTAAGAGAAATTTTAAGTGGAAGTCAGAGAATAGTTGTGGAATATTTTCCTGAAGTAGAGGGTGCAGCTGTGAATGTGTGAAGAAGGGTCTATCAGGGAATTTAGATTTCAGTTTTATTATGGCTTGCCAACAGTCAGGTGGGGATTGTTGTTTTTTTTTTTTTGTTTTTCTTTTTTGAATTTATATCCCGCCCTTCTCCGAAGACTCAGGGCGGCTTACATTGTGTAAGGCAATAGTCTCATCCATTTGTATATTATATACAAAGTCAACTTGTATTGCCCCCCCCCCCAACAATCTGGGTCCTTGTTATGATTCTGTTGCCTGACTGGAGTAACCTTTAATAGCAACACTATTCATTAGTGGCAGATGTGAAAGATTCGTAGCTTCTTAGAAGGGATTGCCCAGAGTGTGGTTAATTTTGGAGGTTTCAGATGCAACAGAAAATGTTGTTACTTATGAAGCAAATTACTACAGTGTTAGGTGAGTACGTGTAATAAGATTTTATGCCTTATTTAGTTGAGCAGGAATGAATAGTCCTGGTATCTGTAGCTGGGATTGGATTGAGTATGCATAAGATAACAACTGTATCTGGGTCAGATTTATTAGATTTACCACAGACAAATAGGACCAGATGACCATAGTTTAGTTTAGTTTAGTTTTATTAAATTTTAAACTAAACTAAACTAAAAACTAAACCATAGGACTAATAAAGTAATTCTACTTTATTGTAAAGTTACACAGCATAATATTGCTGAAAGTACATTTCTTCCACTGTCATCTTTTTTGGGCCCCAAAAACTTATAGGGTGTCCCTGTTGAGCCTCTTCCTTTTCCCACTACGCAGCTGTAGCATGTGGTGTCTCTCATCTCATTATTCCCTAGGCAGCACCTCTTTGCTCAGCCTTCCAAGGTCATTCATTCATACATTCAAAATTACAATCTGTAATTTTGCTGCCAGGATTTTGGGTACATCAGCAGCTTTGACTCAAAGATCAATAGATTAGGCTACTGTAAAGATAATTCTGGTATATATTGTACTCTTGTTTCTAGTAGCATGCCTAAGATATGTAATCATGCATCTGGGGGTGAATTTCCTTTGGTTTTATTATTGGGTAATTTCAATAAATTTTTACTTGGAAGAAACTTTCTGAACTGTGTATTATTATATTATTATTGTATTGTATCATTGGTATTTACATACAGTTTACCAGATGACTTTTGATTATTACCATGTTTCCCCAAAAATAAGACCCTCTCTTATTATTATTATTATTTTTGACCCTGAAATAAGCACTTGGCCTTATTGCCATTGGGCTGATTATCAGGGGATGTCTTATTTTGGGGAAAACAAGATAACTTTTGATAATTTTGTTACTTTTGATTATTAGATCCTTCCAGAGGATCTAGAATAGGTAAATGTAGTATATAAATGCTGTTCCAAGTAATGCAACATTTTCTAATTGCTGAGTTGAGAGTCTATCTATTCATGCTATATCCAAGAGCTTTTCCATATCTTTTTTGTATAGGCTACACACTGACCACTATTGGCACCACTTTTTCCACATCTGTTCAATTTATTTGAAAGGTTTTATATTATCTTATTTGTCCTAGTTTTTCATTAATCTTTATAGAATAATAACCATTTTTTATGTGTTTGAAACTCTGGTGATGTCTCTGGCTTAATATAGGCTAACATTTTCCAGTTTCTAATTGGAAATCACCCAGGATCAAAATTTATTTGTCTTTGGCCACTTTCTTGATATAGTGAAAAAGTTCTTTGTTACTGGTAAGTTCTTACATTCATTGGTGGTCTCCCATACCAGGATTAATTAGAAGCTGCCTAGATTCTGAGCCTATACAAAAAGAAATGTTACATAAATAAGTTTAGTTATATTAACAGGGTGTCCCATTTTAATCATATTTTGAACATTCACATTTGAGTTCAATGTCTGTGGGGGTGGGGAATGAACTATATTTCCTGTTCCAAAATAGCTGAAATAATGTCTGTCACTGTTGAAATGTCTGGATAGTAAATTGGGCTAGTAATGCTTAGGGCTATCAGCAGAGGCTCTGAACTAGAAATCTACATTTCAAAACTTAGCTCAGCCATGAATAAACTGCTGGGTGGCTTTAGGCAAGGTACTACTATCTTTTGTCAGTCTCAACTATAATGGAGCTTTTGGGGCTAAAAGGCAAGAAACTATATCAATAAATAAAATGGGGATTATGATTAGCGTGAGCCAAAATGAAGTGGAGATGCTATCTCAGTTTTGTCCTTTGCTCAAAGTAGTATTTCATCTTGTTTTGGAAAGGGGAAATCCAACTGTGGCAAAGAATTTGAAGCATGCCACATACATCTTTCTCACCACGATAAGATAACCAATCTGAATGAGCATATCTTATGCTGCTCTCATTTTGAATTGGTTTTGTGCTATCCAGAGATGAACCAAGAAAGGGAACCCATAGAAAAGAAAGGGAAAAGAGAAAGATGGGAGAGTGATTCTCTATACGTATTTAAATAGTGAGGCAGGTAACAACCAGGAAAATGTAATGTTTATGGAAATGTTAAAATTAAGATGAGCGGTGGGGTTGTATTTCCTTTAGCATTATAGATAGATTGTATGCATCATGGCAAAAATATTTTTTAGATAGTATAGCTTAGAAGGAAGATGAAAGAGTAACAGGTATCAATCATTTGTAGGTTGTCAAGAATCTAAGGCAAGAATCACTTCCAATATATAGAGATTTCACAGAATTTAACCTTCTCTCACAGACACACTTTGAGGAGAACAACTGCAGTAGCTAGCAAACAAATATCCACGGAACAGAGAGAGGGAGAAAGAAGAGAAATGATGCAAGGAATTTTGTAACACTGATTTCAGATTAATAATCTGAAAAGAGTTTAGTAAAAGTCAATGTAGCTGAAAAAAGGTATATATCCAAAACCAAATTAGAATGCCTAGTAAGTTAATTCAAGTTTTATACATGTGTCACATTTCTTTCAATAGAAGTATTAATCAACTTTTTACTTTTTAATTAAAACAAACAAAAGAGGAGTCTAAAATGTTTAGTTAAGAACTCAGTATATATTAATCCAGAGTTGGTTGTATTAATCCTGAGTTGGTTGGCTCCTTTCATAAATTGAATGAATTGTTTAGTTTCTCTTCTTTCAGATCAGAATGTGTGACATTTTTTTAACTATAATTATATCTATACCAAAAGAGATCGTATTTTTAATTATTTTAGGATTTGCACAGCCTTGTTGTCCTTTCACCAGATTGGGTCAGTCACCATATTTGGAAGGCAAGAATGGATGATGTTACCTGGAACTGCTGTCCCTCATCACAAATATAACCACTGACCATGTTTGCCTGCTTCACTTCCAAACTACACATTAAAGTTAATTACATTACTTATTTATTTTATTTAACACACACACACACACACACACACACAAAGAGAGAGAGAGAGAGAGAGAGAGAGACAGAGAGACAGAAACAGAGACAGAGACAGAGACAGAGACACGTGCATGCATGCATACATACTAAATTTGCAAACCTTAAAATCTGGCACCAGAGTTAAAGTTTCACATCCAGTCCATCACTAAGTTCTCTCATTAGTCTCACTATGTCCATGAGCTTAGGGCAAAAGCCAGGTCTCAGGTGCATTTCTGATGGTGTGGGAGTGTGGGAACCAGATCAGTGATACTGTTGGGCTCTCTACACAGCCAGTTTTCTGCCTTCAATTCAATGCAGCAAACAAACTGTCCTTAGCCACCATTTCACTGCTTCACCAACTGGGAGGGCTGGGGTTCAACAAGTTCATGCTGTTATTCAACTATTGTGCAATCTGTTCCATCTGTTTTTCTACCACTGCCCTTACCAACACTCAACACTCTTCCAACCCCAGGGTCTCTTCAACTCTCCAAACAATTTGAGAATGCATTGCTGGTTCTGCATTGCTCTACCAGCTCTATACACCTCCACATACAAAATACACGTTGATCAAAAAAAATTTCTTTGTTCATGGTATTTCCAATTGGCTTTTCAAAAATCGTTTCATGCATTTTCTCTTATCCATAATTTTTTCCTTCTCACTTTGCTAATACTTTCTTATCCCTTTTCTAACATTGCTTTACATATACTAATGCATGTCTAGAATTTGTTGTTAGCTATGTAACGTTACACTTATGCACATGAAAATTCGTACAACCAGAAATACATTTTGTCATGTACTTTCAGACTATGCTTTTTCTGGTTTTCCAACATTCTACCTTGCATCAGGTGGAATTTTATCCTAAAATCCAAAGGACATCTTAAGTAAATAAAACGATTTATCATAAGAACATCAGAACCATGCAAGAACATCTTCTGTTGTGAACTCTTTTTTTTGCTTTTGTTTTTGGCAGTGCCAATTATTAACTTTTTAAAAAATCAGTATGCTATGCATTTCCTCTCCATCTGCTACAGGGAACAATGTTTTAGATTATACCTTTGCAATTAGCATCAAATTTTTAAGAGTACGTATGTTTCTTTTTGTATTCAGGTTTTCTTACTTTTTAATGAGCATTCCCTTTTTGCTCAAAAATAGCATAATCTTTACCTCCAGAACTGGCTACATAAATGAATTTAAATAATAAAAATAATGCTGGGTGTACTGGAATAGTTAAAATAAAAGTGCAAGTATAGTATTAACATTTGCACTGTATACTTGATAATATGTGGGTCCTTGTCAGGCCCAAGCCCGGAGATAAGACAGTGAGATCCAGTTGAAACTGATCCTTTATTTGCTTGCACATAACAGACAGAATCTTGCCAAACTAAAGCTATAACTTTCTAAGCTACTAAAATATCCTGATATAGAGTATGGTTACCCTGAACCTATTCTCCCTCTCCCATACAACACAATTATATAGAATAATTATAGAAATAATATAGAATTATATAGAATAATATATAGAAATAATTATAACTTATTGTGATATTATTAAGGGCTGTAATATCACAATAAGTTATAATTATTTCTAAATATTATTTTTAATAATAAATAATAGTCCAGAGATATTTCATGAGAAGAGTCCTCCATTTCTCTACCCACAATAAAATACCTTATGCCACCAGACTTGAAATTTTGGGCTTAGACAACTTAGAACTACACCGATTTTGGTCTGACCTATGCGTAGTACATAAAATTATCTATCACAATGTCCTACCTGTCAATGACAACTACAGCTTCAACCACAGCAATACATGAGCACACAATAGATACAAACTTAAAGTGAGCCACTCCAAACTCAATTGCAGAAAATATGACTTCAGCAACAGAGTGGTCATTGCTTGGAATGCACTACCTGACTCTATGGTTTCTCCCCCAAACCCCCCAAATTTTAACCTAAGACTGTCTACTATTGACTTCACCCCATTCCTAAGAGATCTGTAAGGGGTGTGCATAAGCGTACTAGTGTGCCTACTGTCCCTGTCCTAATGTTCCCTTTTTACTTGTATCCATTTCATGTATTCAAATTATGTTTATACTTTTATCTGTTATCTTTTATTTTATTTATATGATTGACAAATAAATAAAAATATTTTTTTTAAAAAAAGAATGAATGTTCAGCTTATCTTGATGGGATCATAGAGTACTACTATGGAAGTCCTGACAGACTTAAAAAATATAAAGACAGACAATTTGCAACAATTCTGCTTCTTCACCCTAAGCCTTTTCAAGTGTACAGTGCCATGATTGAAAGTATGTCATTATTTACCCTTCATGACTAAAAATCTCATTCCAATAATATCACAAGGAGGGTGAATGAAGACTTAATATTTCCTGAGAATATTTGATGATGAGCAGTGCCTGGGGAATTTTAAAATGACACATGTCACCTTGTATCAGCTAGCAGAACTGTTTTGTCACCATCTCAGTTACACAACACTATTCTTTGTCAGACTATTCTTATGGAAGAACAAGTTGCTATTGCTTTTTAGTGATTGCCCAGCCAGGCTATGTAGTCAGATAGAACTGAAAGAAATTTGTGATTTAAGTATTGTTGGTGATATTGGTTGGTGATATTGTGTAAATGTAATGTGGCTGACTGTGAAAAAAATTCTGCTCTGGAAAGAGATATGACTTGGGATCATGGAATGTAATAGCTGCAATAGCACATTTAGCTCTAAGCAACTATCCTTTATAAGTAGATTGGCTACATGTTTAAGTCAGAGACTGTGTGAGTTCAGGGGTAACAAACTGGTGACCCATGGCTGTATGCGTCACACGCAGGCCACACCCACAACAGATCCGTGAAGGGGAAAATGTCATGTGACAGCAATATGGCATCATGAGTTTGATACCCGTGGTGTAGCTATGACAAGATGTTTCTCACTTCATTATAGTATATGAAGTTCACCTGCTTTGTAAATGGTTTATGAAGCCAATAGCAGAGAAACTCAAACTTGGGTAGGCTGCATGTTTCTAGACTGCATAAACAGTTACAGAAAGGTTAATGAACAAGCTTTTGGAAGTTTGAAAGCCCATTGAAGGGGGACTGAGTAGAAGACTACAAAGAACAGAAAGCAATACTGTTAGCATTACTACATTATCTACAGTCTGAGGCTCAAACTGTTTAAGTTGTGCAGTAGTTGGAAGAGATAAGCACATATAAGCGCTCCATGGCTTAGGACCCGGGTACTTACGGGACCGTCTGCTGTTACCGTTCGCCTCCCACCGACCCGTACGCTCTCACAGAGAGGGCCTTCTCAGGGTGCCGTCCGCCAAACAATGTCGGCTGGCGGCCCCCAGGGGCAGGGCCTTCTCTGTGGGAGCTCCCACGCTCTGGAATGAGCTTCCCCCTGGTTTACGTCAAGTACCTGATCTTCGGACCTTTCGCCGTGAGCTGAAAACGCACTTATTTATTCAAGCGGGACTGGCCTAAAATTTTATTGGGTTAAAATTTTATTGGGTTATTTATATTTTAATATTTTAATTCGTTTTAAATCTGGCCATTTTATAATATGCTTGTTTTAATTTCTTTTAATATTGATATTGTGATTTTTTACTTGGCTGTACACCGCCCTGAGTCCTTCGGGAGAAGGGCGGTATAAAAATTGAATAAAATAAATAAATAAATAAATATTGGAAACGGAACATATGTAGGCAAGCTGCCTAGTTTCGCACTAGAGTTGGAGACATGCATCAATTCAATATTTGGTCAAAAGATACATTTGAAACTATCAGATTTTAGTTTTGCAATGAACTAATTGTTAGTAAAAGGATGAACAATAAGAGAGAATAAGATTTTTAAAGTAACATATTATATTGATTATGCATGTTTCATATCAATTCTGTTCTACAGCGATAGAGTTCCTATAATGTTTCATAAAGGTCTGAAGTTGCAATATCATTTTTCAAATGTTCAATAGCACTTACATAATTTAGTGGATGAGGAAAATTAAAAAAATAATAATCTAAAACACAGTTTCTAAATTATGCAAAGGTCTTTCATTTGTTTCCCCACCAAATTGCAAATTAATGATGAAATTTATTTATTTATTTATTTATTCGAGTACATATTAGATGATACATAATAAATGAATACAATTAAAGGGAACATTAGGACAGGGACGGTAGGCATGCTGGTGCTCTTATGCAGGCTCCTTACAGACCTCTTAGGAATGGGGTGAGGTCAACAGTAGACAGTTTTAGTTAAAGTTTTGGGGGTTTGGGGATGAGACCACAGAGTCTGGTAGTGCATTCCAGGCATTAACAACTCTGTTACTGAAGTCATATTTTCTGCAATCGAGTTCGGAGTGGTTCACTTTAAGTTTGTATCTATTGTGTGTTTGTGCATTGTTATGGTTGAAGCTGAAGTAGTCATTGACAGGTAGGACATTGTAGCAGATGATTTTATGAGTTATGCTCAGGTCATACCGAAGGCGGCATAGTTCTAAATTTACTAAACCCAGAATTTCAAGTCTGGTGTCATAAAGTATTTTGTTGCGAGCAGAGGAGTGGAGGATTGTTCTTGTGAAATATTTATGGACATGCTCAATTGTATTAATGTCCGATATGCAGTGTGGGTTCCAGACATATGAGCTGTATTCGAGAATTGGTCCAGCAAATGTTTTATATGCTCTAGTTAGTAGTGTAATATTACCAGAGAAGAAGCTATGTAAGACTAGGTATACAACCCTTAATGTCTTTTGGCCGATGTTGTTACAGTGGGCTTTGGCACTTAGATTATTTGATATGAGTACTCCGAGGGTCCTTGACAGAGTGAGGGTCATCTACAAGGTCATGTCCACTTAGCTTGTATTTTGTGTTCTGATTCTTTTTGCCAATGTGTAAAAAGGAGCATTTGTTGGTTGACATTTGGAGTTGCCTGTTTTGACCATTCCAACACAAAGTCAAGGATTTTTTGAAGGGTAGCAGCATTGTTGTTAGTGTTAAATAGTTTAACATCATCGGCAAACAGAACACAGTTACTTATAATATGATCACAAAGGTCATTTATGTACAGTATGAAGAATGTTGGTCCTAGAACGCTTCCTTGGGGGACTTCGCTATTAACAGGTGCAGGATTTGACAGGGCCCTCCCTATTTTGACCATTTGTAATCTGTTTGACAGGAACACAATTATCCAATTATGGAGAGGTCCGGAGATGCCATGATTTTAGTTTTAGAAGTAGTTTGTCATGTACCACTGAATCAAAGGCTTTACAGAAGTCTATGTAAATTGCATCTATTGCTTTGCCCTGATCAAGATTTGTAGTCCATATGTTTTTGCAGTGTAGAAGTTGTAGATTACAGGACAATTTTTTTATAAAGCCAAATTGTTTATTAGAGATTAGATTGTTTCTAGGTGGAGGATAATGATTGATTCCATGACTTTTCAGGTGACGCAGCATAAAGAGATTGGTCTGTAATTTTCGACAAGGCTGGGGTCTCCCTTTTTGAAGATAGGGATGACCATGGCTAGTGACTAGGTTGGGTAGGGAGCTGGTCCTGAAAGATTTTTCAAAGATTATGCTTAGGGGTTTGCCTATAACAGTGGAAAGCTTTTTTAAGAAGTATGCACATAGTCCATTAGGTTCAATAGATAGAGATGGTTTCAATCTATGTAGTGCCTTTTCAACATTATCTTTTGAAATCTATTTGTGTTAGATCATTGTAGTCATTATTGGTACGACTAGGGAATGTTGGGCATGAGCCATTGCTGTTTACAAAGACCGAGCCGAAGAATGTGTTAAAAAGGTTTGCTTTAACTGCTTCGTCATTGCATTCTTTACGGTTAGATCCTTTTAGGTGTGGGATGGATCTCGAGTCTTTAAGTTTGTTATTTACAAACATAGCTTCTCTTTGCAGCAGTGTTAAATGCCTTAACCCTGCAAGAGTCTGTTCTACAGGCAAAATAAAAAATACACACTATACAGTGTGGCTGGAGTGTCACTCCTGCAGATGTTCTTCTTATGTTCATAAAAGGGAATCACAGATTATTTTTAATTGCCAAAATGGGGAAAATAACATAAATGATTTGCCTACTTCATGGTTATCCACTATGCAATAAAACAATCATGTTTTCTTCCTGATGTCCTGATTGTTTATCTTTAGACAGTTGATAAGGGAAAGAAAAGAAAAAGTCCTGGAATGATTGATTTTTACTCTGCTCTAGAAACCAAAGGATTGGGAAATTTATAATTTTTAACAGTATTTGGTGTGGATGGGTGTGGCAATAAAATAAATATTGGAAACGGAACATATGTAGGCAAGCTGCCTAGTTTCGCACTAGAGTTGGAGACATGCATCAATTCAATATTTGGTCAAAAGATACATTTGAAACTATCAGATTTTAGTTTTGCAATGAACTAATTGTTAGTAAAAGGATGAACAATAAGAGGTACCAAAAACAACTTTCACACTTTACACACACACAAAATGCCACATACAGCTTTGTGCAATTTTGTGTGTTTGTGTAGTTAGAGTGAAACACTACAGAAACATACCAAATCTCAGAAAGATGCACAAATATTTTATTTTATTATTTCATTTTATTTATATTTTTAGATCAGGGTCTCAACCTTAGTAACTTTAAGGTTTGTGGACTTCAACTCCTTAGTAACTTTAAGGTTTGTGGACTTCAACTCCTTAGTAACTTTAAGTTTGTTATTTACAAACATAGCTTCTCTTTGCAGCAGTGTTAAATGCCTTAGCCCTGCAAGAGTCTGTTCTACAGGCAAAGTAAAAAATACACACTATACAGTGTGGCTGGAGTGTCACTCCTGCAGATGTTCTTCTTATGTTCATAAAAGGGAATCACAGATTATTTTTAATTGCCAAAATGGGGCAAATAACATAAATGATTTGCCTACTTTATGGTTATCCACTATGCAATAAAACAATCATGTTTTCTTCCTGATGTCCTGATTGTTTATCTTTAGACAGTTGATAAGGGAAAGAAAAGAAAAAGTCCTGGAATGATTGATTTTTACTCTGCTCTAGAAACCAGAGGATTGGGAAATTTATAATTTTTAACAGTATTTGGTGTGGATGGGTGTCTTTGTGCATGTGCGTGTTGGGGTGCTCATGCATTGACCCACTTTATGCAGACCTATCTCATTGGTAGAGGAAGAAAAAGAATCCTCCAAATGCCTACCACTTTTTTATTCCCTATAGAGAAACCTAATCTCTTTTAATTGTTTTTTTTCTCTCAATTCTAGAAATCCTTTCTTCCTTAATCCAGCTCTTGCTTGCCATGTCTTCCTTAGCAACCCAGAATCATCTTTGCTAATAGTTTAACTGGCCAATGTCCAAATCCTTCCAGGCATTGCCAATCTATTAGCCATAAGCTTTGCATGTAAAATTAGAGGGGAAAAAATAATTCACACTTCCTCTAAATCAAACTGTTCCAAATGGATGTTTGTATTTTTGCTGTAGCATGCTCTGAAAGCTACTGTTTTTTTAAAAAAGAGAATTTTTGTTGTACTTGTGTTGGCCTGTTTGTTTTCTCTTTTTCTTTTTTCTTTTTAGGAGGGGGAGTAATGTGTTTCTCATTTTCATTTTGTGTGTATTTGTTTGAAAATGGACTGTCTTGTATAATGTAATTGAACAAAATGTAATTGATTAAAAGGCATACATTAAGGAAGTAAAGTTGGAAGAGAGCTTTTTTAAGAAGTATGCACATAGTCCATTAGGTTTTGGAACAGCCCTGGTGCCACACTCACCCCAAATTGCAATCGGGTGCACTTGAAGGCCCCCTGTGCGTTACAATCGTTTGGGCTTCAGCTGGGCGTCACGGGCAGTTGTTGGTAGGCTTGGGCCAAGTCTAACTTTGCAAAGACTTGCCCTCGCCCCAAAGAGTGCGAGGTTGCACCACGGAACCGGGTAAGCGCTTTTCTGTAAGGCTTTGTTGCGCCTTGTAGTCAGCGCAAATTCTAATTGACCCGTCTGGTTTTATTGGGTGACGATTGGCGTCCCACTTTGCGTGATCGACTGGCACCAAAATCCCTGATTTTATGAGCTTATCTAGCTCCTTGTCAATTTTGGTTTTAGGGCAAAGGACTCTCCTCGCCTTAAGCCTAATGGGAGCTACCTGGGGTCTAAGTTGAAGGAAATAGGGGTCCCTTGTACTTGCCCAGGCAGTCCTTGAAGACATCTTGAACTCGTTAAGAGAATGTCTTTCAGGTTACAGTCACTTCTGTAGATGCCAGTCACTCCCATGCCCAGGGCACGAAACCAGTCTAGTCCCAACAGACTGGGCAGGGTCCTTCGACGATCGTGATGGGCAGGGTCTTCTTGTGTGGTCCACTGACGACTCGGACGAGGTGGTCCTCAACAGGGATGCGATTCCTTGGTAGTCGTGGACTCGTAGCCGTTGTGCTTGCAGGTGGCGCCGCGACTGACGGCAGTGACTTCGCCAAAGTGTCCCAGGACATGATGGTGATCGCTGATCCCGTGTCTACTTCGAGCCGGCACCGCACTCTCTATTTTGGTTTGGTGAAGATCTTCTTCTCCACTCGAGGCGCGCCTATGACCACAGTCGCTTGGTTTGAATCCGCGCTTTTTGTTTGAGCCAATCGCTGGTCGCCTTGCTGATTCCGCGCCTGATTGGCCGATTTGAATTTTCGCGGAAGGTTGGCCGCCGACAAACTTGAGCTAGGTGCCCTTTCTTCCCGCACACCGACATGTCGCCTTAAACTTGCAGCGTTGGCGCTGGTGTTGACCACCGCAGCTGATTCGCCCCGGTCCCTTGTCGCGTTTCTCGTTCGGCAGACCCTTCCTCATCTTCACCGCCGGATTCGGTCTGAACCTCCTCCTGGTGCACTGGAGTTGGCTTCGCCGCCTTTGGTGGACAGGCTTTGCAGTGTCTCCGCTTGGTGGACATTTCATGCTCTGGCTTCGCCCAGAGCGTTGGCCAGTTAGGTTGTTTTGCTAGCAGCCGCCGCAAAACTGATGTCTCTGACCTCGGATGAGTTGCTCGAGGAGCACCTCGCCCAGGTCGCGTATCCGCAGTCCTTGGACGCTTTCCTTAGGGCGGCCATGTAGTCACCGGCGGATTCGCCTCCATCTGCCTTCGCCTCCGAATTCAAACCGCCGCACGTATTTGGACGGCGGCGCGAAATGGTTTTTAGTAAAGTCTGTAGAGTTGGCCACGACACCGATTGTAACGGCGTTGGCTCTGCCAGGGCTTCCGCGATATCAATGACCTCCGACCACAGTGGCTTAAGAAATAAGCCCTTTATGGTTATCTGAACTCCTTGCAGTTCGTTGGCTTCTAGAAAGCTTTCGAAACGGGTCATATACGTTCCCCATTTCTCTTTAGCCGGGTCAAACGGTGCGGGCGGAGTGTAACTGGCCATCTCCGCTTTTCTGCCCTGTGTTTGCTGGGTTCGGGTCTATCGTGCTTCAGCTCGGTTCTGGTTCTCCTTAGCCTCGAGATCCCACCGCCGCCAGTGTTAAGTTCTGGAAGTAATGAGGCTGGAGACCAGGGTAGTGACAACAGCTCTTTAATATAGGGTGAACCCAGCAACAGGCTAGGGGAAAAACCTCTCCTTTTATACAGTTCTACTGGCGGCTTCGTCCAATCAGCAACGTGCTGATTTCCCGCCCAAATATTTAAAGGTACATACAAGAATACATAACACTTAGTAACTTTAAGGTTTGTGGACTTCAACTCCTTAGTAACTTTAAGGTTTGTGGACTTCAACTCCTTAGTAACTTTAAGGTTTGTGGACTTCAACTCCCAGAGTTCCTCAGCCCGCAAAGCTGGCTGAGAGTTACTAAGGTTGGAGATCCCTGTTTTAGATAAAAGCAGCTAAATTTAAAACTTCCTTAACTTTAAATTGCTGTCTAAAAAAAATTAACTCCGTAAAAAAAACCCAATTAACTATTTTTTAAAGCTCCCCACATTTACTTACCCAATTGGAGGCAGGCAGATTGAGTTGCTCACCGAGGAAATGGATTGCAGGCAGGCAGATTCAATTGTAGCTGGTGCAACTGATTGCAGCAGCCAAAGCAAGGCAGAGCGAGCCCAAAAGGAGCAGTAATTAGGTAAGTGAGGAGGGGGCGATTGGGTGGGCATGGGTGGGGGCTGTTGTAAGAGGTTGTTAAGAAATTATTTTAAAAGCCTGTGATGATCAGGCAACTCATCTGGGATTACTAGAGGAAAAAAAAGATTTTGAAAGCTCCTCTGACGATCCCAGCTGAAGTTGCCTGATCGCAGCCCAGAAATTCTTAAAAGGATTGTTTTAACAACCTTTTCAGCTGAAGAGCTTGTAGAAAACACGCTTTTTAAAGGTTCTGGTGATCAGGCAACTCAACTGGGATTGCCAGAGGAGCCTTTTAAAACCTTTTGTTTTTACAACCTTTTCGCCGAAGAGATTGTTTAAAAAAAGAGTTTAAAGGGTTCTGATGATCCCAGCTGAGACGCACAATCATTAAAGGCTTTTTAAAAACTTTTAAAAGCCTTTTTTCAGCTGAAGAAAAGATGCTTTTAAAAGTTAAAAAAACCCCAAATCTCTGATGATGGCGTGGCTCAGCTGGGGCAGGGAGCGGGGCCAGGTATTTTTGCTATTGGTTCTCCGAACCACCAGCCACCATCGCTAACAGATTGGGCGAGCCAGTCCTAACTGGGAGCATTTCACCCCTGATCAGGGGTGCTATTCAGCAGCTTCTGATAGGTTCTAGAGAACCAGTAGTGGAAATTTTGAGTAGTTCGGAGAACCGGCAAATATCACATCTGGCTGGCCCCAGAGTGGGGTGGGAATGGAGATTTTGCAATATCCTTCCCCCAGGAGTGGGGAGGGAATGGGGATTTTGCATGCCCACCAAGCCATACCATGCCCACCAAGCCACGCTCACAGAACCTGTAGTAAAAAAAATTTGAATTCCACCACTGGTGTGCATGCACTCCATTTCTCCACATTATGTGGAGACAATACTTATAGTTATGCAATTCCTCTAAGACTTGAGCATCTAAAGGCTTTATTCACAAAATAAATATATATAAATATATTACAAAATTATAAAGCAAAGACTTCATGATGTTCCTACTGGCATAGAACATTTGCAACAAGAAATTATAGAGGTTTTCATACATTTTCATTGTTATTGCTAATAATATGCAAGTTATGGCTTTGTCCTTTTGCCTATCATACTGAGAGGTTACTTTTCAATCATGACATTACATGATTTGCTTATCATACAATTAGTTGACATAACATAAAGCTACTGTTTTAAAACATTTAGTCACCCTAGACAGGATGATTATGGCTTATACTTTCTTGTTTTTCCTGCAGTCTATCTAATACTGTGTACATTTCCTGTGTGCAAACAATGACTAATATTATATTTATGTTGATTTTATTTCTGGAGTATATTCTGTGATCCACAACTAATGTTCTTATAAAACAGTCAGTAGATAATTAATAAAAGTTTAACTAAAAAGCTTCTGAAGATTTGATAGCTTTATAAATGCTATGGCCTTTACCATTAAATTAAGCAATGTGGAAAAATAATTTGGACAAGAATTAGGTGAGCAGATTTTAATGTTCACATGCTTGCAAGTTTCATTCATTTTGCAGTTCTAATCTTGACCACAGCTTTTTAGTGTTATGACATGAAAAGTTTGAATGGTTTTATTAATGTATTGAATTCACAGCTTTACTTATACCAGACCTCTGACTTATACCAATACGTAAGCAGAGCTTTGATAAATCTTTTGTGCCACTTGAGAAGAACTTTGGGGCAAAAGTTCAAGGGTCTTCTCTGTTAATCATGCCCTATGTGTAATGTATCTTTAAATGGTTTTGGCGGGAAACAAGCACGTTGCTGATTGGTTAAAGCCGCCGGTTGAACTGTATATAAGGAGAGGTTTTTCCCCAGCCTGGTTGCTGGGTTCACCATATATTAAAGAGCTGTTGTCACTACCCTGGTCTCCTGCCTCGTTATTGCCCGAATCTAACACTGGCGGCGAAGGTGGGATCTCGAGGCAAAGACCGCCAGGAAAAGAGCTGAACTCACCAGGAAGACGCGAACCCAGCAAACAAGGGCGGAAAGCAGCGATGTCCGGCTACACACCGCCAGCGCCATTCGACCCAGCTAAGGAAAAATGGGGGTCATACATGGCTCGCTTCGAGTGTTTCCTCGAGGCAACGAACTGCAAGGAGTTCCAGACAACCGCAAAGGGCATATTTCCTGAGCCACTGCGGTCCAGAAGTTTTCGACACCGCAGAATCCCTGGCAGAGCCAACGCCGTACAATCGGTATCGTGGCAAACTCTGCAAAATCTATTAAAGAACCATTTCGCGCCAACACGTCCAAATCGGCGTTTTGAATTCGGGGAGCGCCGACAGCAAGAAGGCGAGTCCATCAGTGCATACATGGCCGCCCTAAGAAAAGCCTCAAAACACTGCGAGTATCGAGACTTGGACGAGGCATTGCTGGAGCAACTCATCCGCGGGGTCAGGGACATCCGTTTGCGGAGGCGGCTACTGTCCAAGAGCAACCTAACGCTAGCAAACGCCTTGGACGAAGCCAGGGCACACGAGATGTCTACCCAAGCGGCGGAAACCCTACAAAAGCAAGTCACACCAACGCCTGGTGTGAAATCAACCCCGGTCCACAGCGAAGAGGTCCAGGCCGAATCGGACGGTGAGGAGGAGGAAAGAGTTTTCCACACCGGGAGGCCGGAGAAGGACGACCGATGAATGCGGAAGTTGCGGAGGGCAACACCAGCGCCAACGATGCAAGTTCAAGGACGCTACATGTCGGTGCGAGAAGAAGGGCACCTGGCTCAAGTCTGTCGAGCACCCCAACCTTCCCGCCAAAAATTCAAACCGACCAATCAGAGCGCAGGATCGGCAAGGCGACCCGCGATTGGTCAAAACAAAAAGGCGCGAAGTTGAATCAGACTGTCGTGAGAGTGGGTCACGCATCAACACGCTAGAGAAAAAAATCTTTACAAAGGCAAAGATTGAGGGGTGCCGTGCCGACTAGAAGTGGACACAGGGTCAGCGATCACAATCATGTCCTGGGACACTCTCGTGAGAGCCTTACCCGCCATCGCAAAGCGCAAGCTGCAACCACAGAAATTAAAGGTACAAGACTACCAAGGGAATCGCATCCCTGTTCGAGGGGTAACATCCGTCCACGCCGAGTATGGACAATACAAGAAAACTCTGCCCATCACGATAGTCGAAGGGACCCTGCCAAGTCTGTTGGGACTAGACTGGTTCCGAGCATTGGGCATGGGAGTGACTGGCATCTACAGAAGTGACTTTAACCTAAAAGACACACTCATGAACGAGTTCGAAGATGTCTTCAAGGACTGCCTGGGCAAGTACACGGGACCCCTATTTCCTTCAATTTAGACCCCAGGTTGCCCCTATCCGTCTAAAGGCTAGGAGGGTCCCGTTGCCTAAAGCCCAGGATTGACCGGGAACTGGACAAGCTAGTAAACCAGGGAATTCTAGTGCCAGTTGACCATGCTAAGTGGGAGACCCCTATAGTCACCCCAGTCAAACCGGACGGGTCGGTCCGGATTTGCGCTGACTACAAGGCAACGCTTAACAAAGCGTTGCAAAAGAGTGCTTACCCCGTCCCGGTGGTACAGCACCTACTGCACTCAATGGGGCAAGGGCAAGTCTTTGCCAAGCTAGACTTGGCCCAAGCCTATCAACAGCTGCCCGTAGATAGCAGCACAGCCGAAGCGCAGACAATTGTGACTCACAGAGGGGCTTTCAAGTGTACCCGATTACAGTTTGGGGTTAGTGTGGCTCCAGGGTTATTTCAGAACCTAATGGAGCGGCTATTGCAGGGCCTACCAGGGGTGGTACCATACTTTGACGATGTACTGGTATCCGCTGAAAACCTAGAGGAATTAGGGGTACGGCTGCGAAAAGTTTTGGGCATTTTCCGGTCTGCCGGTCTAAAGGTTAAAGTGAACAAATGCCAGATAGGGGTAGAATCAGAGTTCTTGGGCTACAGAATAGACAAGGAGGAATTCACCCCACTGAGAGCAAGGTACGGGCCATCAGGAAGGCTCCAGCGCCCAAAAACAAAACAGAGCTACAGGCATTCTTAGGTCTGGTCAACTTCTACGCAGTATTCTTAAGAATAAGGCAACAGTAGCCGAGCCGCTACATAAGTTACTGGGAAAGAATACTGCTTGGTCTTGGGGAAAGGCGGAAGCTAGGGCATTCAAGGGTAAAGAATCTCTAACGAGTGATAGCCTCCTTATCCAATACAATGGCACGCTGCCATTAGTGTTAAGCTGCGATGCATCTCCCTATGGGGTGGGGGCTGTGCTCAGCCACAGGCTTCCAAATGGCACAGAAGCCCCAATAGCCTTCTACTCCAGAACGATGTCCTCGACAGAGAGGAACTATAGCCAGTTGGATAAGGAAGCGCTAGCCATTGTGTCAGGGGTTAAAAAGTTTCACGAATACGTTTTGGTAGAGACTTTGAAATTGTTACAGACCATAGACCACTGTTAGGGATACTGGCTGGCGATCGCCCAACGCCTGTGGCACTTTCGCCAAGACTGACCCGATGGACTATCTTCCTGGCAGTGTATTCTTACAAACTACTACACCGGCCAGGAAAGGAATTAGGGCATGCAGACGCCCTGAGCAGATGCCCGCTACCAGAGGCTATCGAAGACCCCACTCCGGGGATACCAGTTCTGCTAATTGACTCTCTGGACTCTGGCCCAGTCACATCTAAGGAGGTGGCTCGGGCTCAGATAAGGACATTACAATAAGAACTGTAATTGGTTGGGTACAAGAGGGTGGCCGCTGCGCCGCGGCGTTTAAAGAGTTTGAAAAACGTGGGAACTCTCGGCTCAAGGGGTGCCTGCTATGGGGGATCGAGTGGTGATCCCAGAGAAATTGAGGAAAAGGGTGTTGGATCTCCTCCACGAGGTCACCCAGGGATTGTGCGAATGAAGGGTCTAGCAAGAAGCTATGTGTGGTGGCCCTTAATGGACTCAGAAATTGCTGAAAGGGTAGGGAAATGCCAGGCCTGCCAGGAGTCCAGACCGCTACCCCCAACGGCCCCGATTCGGGAATGGGAGAGACCCCAGGGCCCCTGGTCTAGGATCCATATCGATTTTGCCGCCCTTCCACGGCCAAACCTTCCTGGTCGTAGTAGATGCCTACTCCAAATGGCTGGAAATCATTCTCATGAGATCCATGACAGCTGAGGCCGTGATCTCAGTCCTACGGCACCTATTTGTAACCCATGGGTTGCCCAACACGCTAGTTTCCGATAACGGCCCGCAATTCACGGCAACCCAATTTGAGGAGTACTTGGCAGAAGAGGGCATCCGACATGTCCTCTCGGCGCCTTTCCACCCTGCGACGAACGGCCTTGCAGAGCGTTCCGTCCGGAGCGCAAAGGAAGCATTGTCCAGACTTAAGCCAGGCGACTGGCAAACAAAATTGATACATTCCTAGCAGTCCAACACAGAACCCCTGTGTCACAACCGCAGAAGCCCAGCCGAATTATTAATGGGCCGAAGCTCAGGTGCCCCTAGACCGTCTAAATCCAAACTATACACCGGAGGGTTACAAGGGAAATAGGAAAAACAAGAGGATGGCAACAGGCGACTTAGTGTGGGCACACAACTATGGTGAAGGCCCAACCTGGATAGCAGGACAAATCCTAAACAGAACAGGTCCAAAGTCATACTTGGTGGAGTTAAAGGACGGCCGAGTATGGAGGCGCCACATAGACCAAATACGAAACGAATAACAAGCGAACAATCTGAATTAATAGAAACAGGCCCTGACTACACAATGTTTGATTCCACAGCTGACTCAAACCCGGGCTAACGCAGGACTTATCTGAATTCCAGGAGGTCCAGCGACGCCAACCGGTTCCTCCTGAAGACAGCAGGGACGACTCTGCAATAATCCAGGGCCGGATGGCCTAGAGGAGGAGCTGAGAGGAACAAACAGTCCCTCCGGCCAGCTCGACTCACTCCCAGAGAATGAAGTGCAGGTCCGAAAGAGTCAGGAGACGCCCAGTCTACTTGCGTGATTACGTTGAAAAATAATATGTAAATATCTTGTAAGTATGGGTAAAGTGTTTCTGGGAGGGAAGGAGTGTAATGTATCTTTAAATGGTTTTGGCGGGAAACAAGCACGTTGCTGATTGGTTAAAGCCGCCGGTTGAACTGTATATAAGGAGAGGTTTTTCCCCAGCCTGGTTGCTGGGTTCACCATATATTAAAGAGCTGTTGTCACTACCCTGGTCTCCAGCCTCGTTACTTCCCGAACATAACACTATGCTTGATATACCCAAGCTAATTCTTGCCAAGCAATGCATCCTTTGCTAACTGGTTACAAACAGACTATTTAATGATATGTTCCAGAGTCTTGCCCAGCAAATAAGTCTAACTCACTGTTACATAGTTGCTTAGATTTTAATCTCGCATCTTTTTTTAAAGATAGGGACAATTAATATTTGTTCTTTTTTGATCCTTTGATAGTAGCCTCATCTTTCATGATTTTTATGGTATTTATTATGTAATAGATTTTTAAATTTTGTAAGCCACTTGGAGTCACTCATGTCTGATTTGGGAAGCTGCAGAAATTTATAAAATTTATAAAATAAATAAATATTTCTCAGATATCATATGAAAAGATTCCAAAATGACAGATCCTTTAATATTTTCAGATTCATCTGACCCATCTCTGAGGTTCCTGGTAGTCAGGTATTCTTGTTCCTGGTAGTCAGGTATTCTGGGTTCCTGGTAGTCAGGTATTCAGGGTTCCTGGTAGTCAGGTATTCTTTAATGATTATCTATGGAGATTCTCAGTGATCCAGGTCATGTTTGTCCAAAGGTGCTTTTTGAAAAGCCAACTGTACTTTGCTTTTTGAAAAGCACCTTTGGGTCTAATGATTATCATACTTAACTAATATTGACTTTCCCTCCTTGTACCAATTGTGCTGTTTAGGTCCTCTTGGAATGTAGTTTCTCTTTGCAGTAAGGACCAAAGCAAAATAGGAGTTATGTCCCTTATTGTTACTATATATTTATTTCTTGAGCATTGCATACGTTCAGGCAAATCTTCTACAAATTCAGGAAAACCAATCTATAACACACATGTCCATACACATCCCTGTTCCACATCCACTCTCTTACCATCCTGCTAACTTTACTAAGAAGTAGACACTTTCTCTTTCTTGGGGTTTTATGTATACGCTCTAAGTTACTTTTCCGTGATATCTTGAAACTCAATGAGACATGATAGCCTCCTGCTGAGCTTCCCATTACTTTTATCTCTTCAAATAGATTCTTTCTTCTTGGGAACCTCTTGCCTCTCCTTTAACCTTGTGAAAAAATAGAACTGGCAACAACATTTGGAAGATTGCAGCTTTGGCTGAATTGATTTTCCGATAGATATTTGGGTAGATGATATGTCCCTTATTGTTACTATATATTTATTTCTTGAGCATTACATACATTCAGGCAAATCTTCGACAAATTCAGGAAAACCAATCTATAACACATATGTCCATACACATCCCTCTGTACCAGTGGTTCCTAATGTGGGGCCCACGCCCCACAGGGGGACAATTTGATTTTTAATGGGGGCAATTTGAACCTTGTTTAAACCAAGTTAATGGCCTTTTAGGCTTCCTCTGTGTGAGTAGAGTTCACTTTTTGAATAAAGTAAGAATTATATGTCACCGGGGTGGGGTGGAGTGGGGTGGGGCATCAGGATTTTAGAGATGCTTAGGTGGGGCACGGCCAAAAAAAAGTTGGCAACCACTGCTCTAGACTTTTTTTTATTCTTCATATTCTGTGCAAATGCTAAAAGGCTTGGTTATATAACAATAACTATTTCTGTTTGTGTTTGAATATTCGAGTTTGGGTGCTCCCGCATCTGTGCAGAGGTTCCAATCCCAGTCCTAGGACTTGGTGTCATACTATATTCTAGGTCCACTTTTTACTCTCCCATAGAATTCAGACTGAAACCTTCTAGGTTGGAAGATGTCTTCAAAACACATTTGTTCCAACTTTTGTGAAGGGTCCTAGTGTGCTATTTAATCAGAAACGTCTCAGGACTGAATGGGAAAAACCCAGCACAGAAACCCTTATAGTTAAACAGTTTAATGTTGCCTTTATTCATATTATTTCAAAATAGAAAACTATTGGTTCTATTTTTTTTTTCAACCATGCACAGTTAACTATGCAAATTGCATTCAGCTAAGGTACACAAATAGATTCTACCTCCCTTCTGTTTCTGACTCCAGGAGATACCAGAATGTAGCAAATTAATTTATAGCCCAATTTGCTCTGCACCACAGAAATTATCTCCCTGCCAGCAATATATGCCTTTGGTACTATGTCTCTACGCCTAACAGAGTTTCAAGGGAGACAAGACAAGAAAAAGTCATTATTAAAAGTAATTAAGGAAAGGATTTTGTTAGCACATAATTGTTTATTTATTTAATTTATAACCTGATTTTATTATTTTTATAAACAACTCAAGGTGGTGAACATACCTAATACTCCTTCCTACTATTTTTTCCACAATAACAGCCCTGTGAAGTGGGTTGGGCTGAAAGATAGTGACTTTCATGCCTAAGGGCAAAACTAGAACACCACAATTTTCAGTTTCTAGCTTAATGCCGTAACCATTAGATCAAACTGGTTTTCAATTTGGAAACTTTTGTGGCTAGTACAGTGCTGGCCATCTTTTCCCTTGGACTTTTGTTCTGGATAGACTAATCTTCAGTGATCTTCTACCACCCGGAACCTTGCATCTCTTTAGGAGTCTGAATCTGCATAAATGCAAATTTGTTTGTCTGTCATTCTATCGCAGGCAGCTCCTCTTTTGCTGTGAGTTCTACATCAGAGAAATACATCCCATGATAACCGAAATTATTCTTTTTGCTTCCAGTTCTCTTATCTCTCTCTCCCTGGGTCATATCCTTTGGTTGAATGGAGTGAAGAACATGTCAGAGAGTGAAATTCGGTGCAATGATTCTTTAACACATTATGCTCTACTGACTACAAGGGGGCAGTCGGGTGTAAGTAGAGGGTTAAGGGTTTCCTCTCTGACTCCTCTTTGTGTAATGTAGTGAATGTTCTTTATCTGAAAAATTTCTAAACTAAGTAATTTTCTTTCACTTTTTTCCAGGCATACTACATACAGAGGACATGCTCTTTGGATAGGATATAAATACTTAGGAGCTAGAGTTTTCTACCTGTATAATGTATTTTTATAAATGAATTTATTTTCTATCATGCTGGTATATAATTATAAAAACTCCTTCATTAGAATTGGTCAGATCAATTTTACCCTTTGAAAACACTCATACACATATACCAAATGGCAATTTAGCTGTGCTTCATCCTCTAATAGAAGATGTTCCAAGTTTCTTCATTCTCACTATTATGTTATAATCATTGAACAGCTTTTGATCTAAACCTTAGAAATCTGAATAATGTCTGCTATTGTTCTTGTTCTAGCCTACCATATATGAAGTAACGCAATCAATCCATCATATGGTGCTCTATACCAATGCATTCCTTTTTTATGGCAAATATGTGATCAGAAGTTATATTGATTATTTCAATTACACATGAGTGTATATGTGTTTTTGAAGCAGATGAAGTGTGATGTGCAGAAATATAATGAGTATAAATATCTGACATAAGATTTCTTCAGCTGCTAAAAAAAAGAATCAATGTAATGAAATCTTACAGGGTGGAGGGAAAATACAGAATACAATAGATCATTAATTTCTTGTTGTACTACAAGGCTAGACCTTATTTAGAATGCATTAAGAATTTAATCTTCACACATTCCAATCTATACTGATCTGATATGCGAAGTACTAGTTATTCTATGCTTCCCTGAAAGCTACGTGTCATTGTGCTGTTGCTCAAAAAGCATTTTAGGTTTTGTTTACAAATGCCTACTTTGAACTAAAAATACATGAATTCGTGTTTTGATATATACATTTATAGAAAAAACATTGAATTCTGTATTTAGAAGTATTCCCCCTCCCCACACACAGGATATTCTTGTACTTAATAATTGCCAATTGATATAGAACACAATATGGGCTGCTTAGTTTTTTGTGGACTTAATATACTCATCCAAATATGTTTTTCTTATCCAATTTTGAGATCTTTTATTGAAAATCATAGCATCGTCTATCTACCACCAAAAATTTTTTTAATCATTTAGTGCAGTGATCCAGAAGTTTAATAATTTGTTCTAATTAAGATATAAGAAAAGCAGACACATTTATTTCATTACCAGAATATATATGGTAATACCAACAGGTAACCAAATTATCACAGGATTCACACTGCTGCAGTCAGTCAGAATTTATGTCTCTTTAATTTTGTTCAAGCTAATCTAATTAGCAGAAAATAGGGCTGAAATTGCAAAACACATTCATAATAAAAGCATGTTGAGATATATTTTCCTTGAAAATATTTTAGCATATCTGTGACACATGAAAATATACTGTGCTATTATGATAGGTGAGATTGCAAGATGGCATTAGTCAAAGGATGGGAGAGTCCAACCAAAAGAAACTTTGATTTCATTGTATACTTTTTAATTTAAAAGTGTATTCAGAAATAACTGGTTTCTTACAAAAGTTATATTGTATTTCCTTTATCCTTATTTCTAAAAAATTTTTTTATTGTTATGATTTCTAATCCCAATTTTATTTTACCATCTATTCTGATTTATTTGTCTTGCGTTCAATGATGCTGGTATCTATGTTTCTAAAATCCATTGTTCCAATGTACTTGTTTAATTACTTATTTTGCTTTATGTTTCCCTAGTTCCGGCCCTTTATATCACTAGGACTCTCATTTAGCTGTCCCTAGATTACCCTATCCCACTGAACAGACACTAGCCTACACATCATTGCAGCCTACTGATAATTGTGTGCTGTTGATAAAACTTTGCTTTCTGGCTATTCCAGCAAGCTGTACAGTAGGTGTTGTTCTGAGATTCTTCAATATCAGATGGCTGCCACTTTGATCCACCTTTCATTGGGGATTCAGTGCTCAATTGTTCAAAGTGCCAATGTTTGGATATTTTTAGAAATATCCATACTTGGATCTGATCTGGTTAGCCATTGCTTAGCAGTGAGAGCTAAGTTGCTGGACTTAGGACTCTCCCAAAGCTATCCTCGACACATCCATGACAGCCATTCTCTGCTGCTTCAAGCTATTCCATTGTCTCTCATGACATTCTACAACACTACTGAGTTCTCCAATGCTGCTGAATTTGTTTAGTTTTTCTACAGGGGTATAGTTGTAAATTTCTTTTTTTCCCTTTTTACCCTCCAATTTGCTTTTTTCTTCCTTTGTATTTCTTTATCTGACACCACCATTCTTCTTACTCTAGTTTTTAAAGGACTGATTCTTTTAAAGTGGTAAGAACCAGTGGTGGGATTCATTTTTTTATTACCAGTTCTATGGGTGTGGCTTGGTGGGCATGGCATGGCTTGGTGGGTGTGGCTTGGTGGGCATGGCAGAGGAAGAATACTGTAAATCTCCATTCCCCCACCCCCTCCAGGAGAAGGTTACTGCAAAATCTTTATTTCCTCCTGATCAGCTGGGACTTGGGAGGCAGAGAATAGATAGAGTTGGGGCCTGTCAGAGGTGGTATTTCTTGGTTCTCCGAACTACTCAAAAGTAGTTCGGTGGTTCTCCAGTACTGGTCAGAACCTGCTGAATACTACCTCTGGTAAGCACAGGATTCTCAAATGGAATGAGACAAAGAGGGCACAGCCATTTCAGTTGCTGTACAGTTTTTCTATACCCGTATTTTTCCTATACTGACTGTCTATCTTTTTACTGTTATTGTTCAGTTGCTAAGTCATAGTCAACTCTTTGCAACCCCATGGAACAGAGCGAGCTAGGCTCCCCTGTTCTAGGCTGTCTTCTGGAGTTTGCCAAATTCATGTTTATTGTGTCAATGACAGTCTAAACATCTCATCTTACCCCATCCCCTTTTACTTCTCATTTGACCTTCAATCTTTCTCAACACCAGGGTCTTTTCCAATGAGTCCTCTTTTCTCATTGGGCGGTCAAAGTATTTGAGTTTCAGATTCGGTATCAGTCCTTCCAAATAATAGGATTGATTTTTATTTTTATTTTTTTTAGGATTGACTGATTTGATCTCCTTGCAGTTCAAGAGACTCTCATGAATCTTCTCCAACACCATCAATTCTTTGGTGCCTAGCCTTTTTTTTAACAATTTATTATATATTTTTCCTTAACATACATAAGTGCTTTATATTGGTGACATTTCGATGAGGTCTCACTTACCGCTTTGTGCTTGTGCAAGCAAATTGTGGTCGGAGCTGCCGTCTCTCTATAAATACTGGTGGGGAGGTGTGGAATGCTGGTTTTGTTGCTGTAAGTGGGTTGGTTGGCTGTTTTGTTACATCTTGATTGGTTGGTGGAGTCCAAATCCAAATTGCTTGGTGGAGTCCAAATCCAAAATAAAAGCCTCTCCCATCAGTGAAGAGATCCAGCAAAGAATCATCCCCAGAGAGAAATCATCCAGATGCCCCAAGCGCTACGGCCTCCCCAAGATACCCAAAGAAGGAACATCACTCAGACCCATAGTCAGCTCCATAGGCTCACCTCTACAGAATCTTGCCAAATTTCTTGCCAAACAACTTCAGCCCTATGCAGAATCCATCACCTCACACATACAAAACTCATTCCACTTCATAGAAACAATAAAGAAACAAAACCTACAACCCAGCGACCTACTTGGGAGCTTTGATGTCATATCCTTCTTCACCCAAGTGCCTATTAAAGAAGCCTTGACAGCTATCCAAAACAAATACAACCCCCCAAGCACATCCTAGATCTGACCAACCACTGCCTAATCAACACATACTTCATCCACAATGGACAAAGATACAAACAGATAGAAGGAGCACCTATGGGATCACCCCTCTCACCCATCATCACAAACCTATACATGGAACACTTTGAAACCAACACTTTAGATAAATCTGAACACAAACCCAAACTCTGGCTTAGATACATAGATGACACTTTTGTAATTTGGCCACATGGAAAGAAAAAACATGGAAAGAAAAAAGAAAACTTCCTCACACATCTCAACAGCCTACACCCCAAAATACAATTTACTATGGAAATAGAAGCTAACAACCAACTCCCCCTTCTGATGTCCTAATCTACAAAAAACCCTAATGCTACTTAAATGCACAATCACATCATCACCAACTGCTACTTAAATGCACAATCACATCACCACCCTGCACAGATCAACTCTATAGCCAAGACTCTCATCTCCAGAACCAAACAGCTAGCCAACAAAGACCACCTGAAAACTTAATTACACACTCTCACAAACATATTAATCTCTAATGGATTCCAAAAAAACACAATTACCAACCTAATCCAAAGGGAGACACCACCCAAGAACCAAGACACAGAACAAGACAACAGCATCGCCCTCCTCCTGTACATCAAAGGCACCACAGATAAAATCAGCAAAATTCTCCACAAACACAACATCAAGACAGCCTTCTGCACAGACCAAAAAATAGCCAACATCTTAAAAAACCCCAAAGACAAGATCCAGCTAGAAAACCAAGGAGTCTATGAAATACCATGCAAAATCTGCCCAGCCACATACATTGGACAAATTAATGGAATAAATGCATATATTGCAGAACACAAGAACGCAGTCAGAAAAGAAGAAAAAACTTCCTCCCTTTTCCATTACTTTAAAACCACAGGACATGAAATTGATTTTGAAGGAACCAAATTAATTTCCAAAACTGAACACTATAACAAGAGAATAATTATGGAAGCCATTGAAATAGAGAAACACCCCCACAACATGAACAAACGTGACAATACCTCCTGCCTACCAGACATCTGGAAACTAGCCCTAGTCAACAAATGAGTCCCAGCCACGAAAATTGACACCGGCCCCAAGATGACGCCACCACCAATCATCCTCACCAAATTCAAACCCAAACCCATCCCGCAGAGAAAATACAACCACCATCCAGAAGCCAGACCACGTTGGCACCATCAGCTGCTGCACCCCCCTCCAATCCCCACACAAAGCAAACTGACACATGCCATGAACATATGACAAGACCTCAAACTCAGAGCCAAACCAAAACTCGGGATGCTGCATCACAGCCATCTGCTCAGGATACTACATCTCAGAACTCAGAAGGTCACAACACTAAAGCTCAGAATGTTACAACACAGCTAACCACTCAGGAGATTACAGCACAAGACTCAGGATGTCACAATACCAGAGTTCAGGATGTTACCACACAGCCCATTACCCAGGTCATTACAACACAGAAGACTAATGGACACACAACTAGGCCACACCTACACAGGATGCTACGAAACAGCCGACTAATCTGCAAACATCAACTCCACCAACCAATCAAGATGTAACAAAACAGCCAACCAACCTGCTTACAGCAACAAAACCAGCATGCCCCACCTCTCCACCAGTATTTATAGAGAGACGGCAGCTCCAACCACACTTTGCTTGCACAAGTACGAAGTCATAAGCACCAGCCTGAAGATGACGAGTGAGACCTCGTCGAAACATCACCAAGACCCGAATACACCAAGATCTACATATCTATATATAGATATAGATATAATATAAGACATACATAATAGTATTTTTCCAATTTATAATTTCTACTTCTATTGACCAACTGTTATAAAATAAGTTCCATGTTTAAAATATTCTGTATCTTTTTTATCTTTCATGTCAGCCCATCCATTTTTGCACAATTTAGTATTTTTTAAATTACATCTTCTTTGAGTGGTCCCTCATTTTTCCAGTGCTGTGCATATACAATTCTTGCTGCCATCAAGACATGTAATATTAAATATATATTCTCTTTATCATATTTTTCTGGTATTATGCCTAACTGAAATATTTCTGGTTTAAAATCTATGGGTTGATTTAAGGTGCCTAGCCTTTCTTGTGATCCAACTCTCACAACCAGGCATGAAATCCAGTACGTTCTGACAGGTTCTGGAGAACCGGTAGCAGAAATTTTGAGTAGTTCAGCGAACTGGCAAATACCACCTCTGGCTGGCCCAAGAGTGGGATGGGAATGGATATTTTGCAATATCCTTCCCCCAGGAGTGGGGAGGGAATGGGGATTTTGCAGTATCCTTCCTCTGGAGTGGGGTGTGAATGGAGATTTTGCAATATCCTTTCTCTGGACTGGGTGGGAATGGAGATTTTGCAGTAACCTTCCCCTGCCATGCCCACCAAGCCATACCATACCCACCAAGTGATGCCTACCGAACCAGTAGTAAAATTTTGGATTTCACCACTGCTCACAACCATACATTATTGGGAAAGCCATAGCTTGTCACTATACACCTTTTTCAGCAAGGTGATGTCTCTGCTTTTTAATATGCTGTCTAGGTTTAGCATAGCTTTCTTCCCAGGAAACAAACATTTTTTAATGTTATGGTTGCAGTGATCTTGGAGCCCCAAAAATAAAATATGCATTGCTGCTCCAAGATTCCCCTTGTATTTGCCAGGAAGTGATGGCATTAGATGCCATGAGCTTTGTTGATGTTTTTTTTAAATGTTGAGTTTCAAGCCAACTTTTTCACTTTTCTCTTTCATCCTTATCAAGAGGCTCTTCACTTTTTGTTATGAGAATACTATCATCGGCATATCTGAGGTTATTAATATTTCTGCTGGCAATCTTCATTTTGGCTTGTGATTTATCCAGCCTGACATTTTGCACAAATCTATCTACTATATATCTATTTCATACAGGAATAATGAGATTAACAACATTTTCAAAGCAAGTTATGTTTACTGAAGTGATGTTTCCTTTTCAGGCACCTAATATTTCCGTTGTCAAAAAGTTATTATATACATTAACTATGCTCATCAAATAGGATCACTTATCTAGAATGATAGTTAATATATCAATTATGGAAGTAATATCAGAGCAGGACAGATTCAGTAGTTCTCCAGCCATTCTTGTTACTTTTACTTGTTTGAAAAGAAGACAGGTTGACTGATGACTTGGAATTAATTGAAGTGCAGTGACTGATAAGCATTAAACATATTAATGTGATGTTATCCGAGATTTCAGTAGAGTGGTAATTTCTTTTCGCTACTTTGAGAGAAGATTCAGTTTTTGTTCTTGCATTTTTTAAAAAATAAAACAAGAATTTGCAGTTGTTCTTGTTGTTGTTAAATTTATTTGCTGCCTATCTTACCATGGAACTCTTCTAGAGGGCTACAACCACAAAAAAGTGAAGAAATAAAAAGGAAATGTAACAAAGTGAAAATAAAATAGAGCAATAACCAAGGAAAAAGAAAACAAAGAAAAATAAAGCAAAGAAAATACATAAATATGATTAGTTAAAAAAAAAGGTGGATGAGTGGGGAGCAGAAAACAGGAGAGGTGGAGTCTGCTACCAGTTTAGCAGCCACCTCCAGAGTTGAATTTCCTCATTAGGTCTTCTGGCCAATGTGCAGAGCCAGGTCCTTAGGGTCTTATGGAATGATAGGAGGTTGAAGGCAGATCTTACCCTGGGACAATGTTCCAAAGGGTACATATTGTGGCAGAGAATGATCTCCTTCTGGATCCGAACAATTGAGTTCTTTGATCAACATGATCTGCAGTAGGCCACCTCTGCTAGACTGCATAGGAAGGCTGGATCAGATAACCTGGATGTGTGCCATTAACTGCTTTAAAGGTCCTAACCAACACCTTGAAATGTACTCAGAAGCAAACTGATAGCCAGTATAGTTTGCAAGCAGCAATGTAATATGAGCCATCCTAGGAGCTCCAAAGACTGCTTTTGCTGCCTTACTTTGCACCAATTGAAGCTTCTGAGACACAACTTAAGTTTTTGAGTGGATTCAAGGATAGCCCCATGTAGAACCCATTGCAGTAGTTCAGATGAGAGAAGACGAGGGTTTGAGTAACTGAATACAGAGTCAAGATTGAGGAAATATTGCAGCTGATGCACAAACCAAAGCTGTACAAAAGCTCTCCTAGTCATGCCCTCTATCTGCTGTTTGAGTCCAGGAGAACCCCCAAGTTTTGAACTGGGGAAGTGCATCCACATCCAGGATCAGAGATGACAAAGCTCTACATCCTGAAGCTCTGTGCACCCAAAGCCAGTCAGTCTGGAAGGGGGTTCGATCTATGGAGCCTCCAGCCATTGCAAGAGGACAGAGATAGCATGACACTTGGGCCACCATTTTTAAAACTGTAGAGTTGAGTATCATCAGCATATTGATGATATCTCAACCCATGGTGACAACAGTTGATCTCATCCAGCAGCTTCCTGTAAATGTTAAATAGGAGAGTAGAAAGTATTGACCCTTGTGAGATACTGAAAATGAACAGTTGGAGATCTCTTGCTCACTATCAACACCGATTTGGGGGAATCTTGGAGAAAGGATCTGAACAAGCTTAAAACTGTCATCCAATCCAACTCATGTAGTCATCCCGAAAGGATACCATGGTTAATGATATTGAAGCCTGCTGAGAGGTCAAGAAAGGTGAGGTCCATCTCCATCTTGCTTCTGCCAGAGATCATCCACAACTCTGACCAAGGTTGTATCTGTCCAATAACCAGGCCTAAATCCAGATTGAAAGGGATCCAGGTAATCCATTTCATCCAGGACTCTCTTGAGATGCCAAACAACTGCCTTTTCTACTACTTTCTCTAAAAAAAGCAAGATGGGAAACTGGATAAAAATTCTCTAGGCAGGTGGGGTCGAATGATGGTTTCTCAAAGAGAGGACAAACCAGAGCTTCTTAAAAGGGAAGGGAAGGGAAAGGTACATAAAAAGACAAGATACATTTGTCAAGAATCATAAGGTACAATATTTAATGATAGTCATAGGTACCCCCTTTCACAGTGAGAAATTTATTTCTGCATGAATCCATCTGCTGATTACCATCCTGGAGACTTCACCAGCCAGGAGGAAGAAGGATGTAAAGGATAGGTTGCTGCATTAACAATGCAGAGCACCCTGTCCACTTCTTTAGGGGCAATAGGATCAAACGGATCCCAAATTACTAAGCAATATGACTCCCAAGGCATCTCATAAGTACCTGCACCATGCAAAGGTTCCAACTGGGAACAAATCTGATGTGTTCAATAATATCTTCTACTTGGCCCTGGAGATGAATGTCCAAGGCGCCTGGCCTAGGAGGGATTGTGTGATTTGGAACAGGGCCAAGGAGCAACACTGCCGATGCAATAAGAGCAAAGAAGGGTGTGTTTTTTTCATCGCTTTTATCATCCTAGATAGGCCTTAATAGTGGCCAAAACATGTACAGACAGATTCATACTTTATCTTTCTCCAGTGGTGCTCTAGACGTCTCTTAATTATTTTCATTCATGCAGCAAATCCTCTGGAATATCCCTCAGTTTCTTCTGGAATCCTATTGAGTCCATGGTCCACCAGGGTGGACCACTCAAATGAGTCCAGTCTCCTACAGAGGGAGTTGCTGTAAGAGAGTCTCAGGGATATCTCTGACCATGATAGGGCAGAAAGTGATAGATTCTCCATCAGATCATGTTGATATTGTTCAAGGTGAATATTACCAACCAGAATATTAGATCTGATGTGTGATCACTGTTCTGAGTTGGACCTGTGACAATCTGGGATAGTTTGAGTAAATAGGCAAATACAAAACACACACATACACATGTGTGTACATAAAATTCTACTTATTCACAGAATTTTTATAATTCTTTTTTTTTTCTTGCCAGCCATTCACTTACTGATAAAATTGTATAAATGTACTATGGAATGAGGGGAAAAGAATTTATTGCATGTCTGAAAACTGTCATATCCAATGGGTGCTTCTCTGACTGTTTAAATTAATCTAGGAAGAAATATTTCTTGCTTTTAATTTCATTATATTTTATAGGCCTAGTGAGGCAACTGTAATTTATCTTAGTGAAGTGCATCACATTGTGGACACAACATTATTGGCCTCATAAAGATATTTGGCATCACTCCAATCACTTTACCATTTCCTGGAATAACTACTTGAAGAAGCTTCTGCTGATGTGCAGGACATACGCGGAAGTCTCTTCTGGGGATTGGGCATACTGGAACATACAGTGGGTAATGCAAAGGAAGGATTTGTGAAGTTTGCCATTTAGAAGGAGTAAACTCTCTCACTTTGCAAAAAGCTTTGAATGGTGCATAGCTGAAATGTGTCACAGTCCTGGTGGTTTACAAACTTAGAAAAGAGTATGCTAAGAATATGATGGAAATATGCATTTCAATATCTTCAGGTATGGTTTGTACTGGAGATTCTTTAATCATCCATAGTACATAAAGCAACTACATTATCTCTAGAAGAATTCCTATATTTAGGGATAAAAAATTTGAATAAACAGTACTAGAGAGTAAGAGACCACAGATTTAAGAGAGAAATGGAGAAGGGGAGACAGAATTTTTGATCAGGAAATCTGATCAATACTTAAAATATCATAATTTAATACTTTTAAAAAGTAGTTCTAATTTGTCCTTCTTTTTTTCCCCAGATCTATCTTTGTCATGACTTTTATAATTCTTATTTGTATTTGTAATCTGTGAAGGAATTCTTTATTTATTTAAAACTTTAAATCATTATTTTAAAGGCACATGTGCAAACAGTATGTATATGCAGATATTTCATGAAAAAATAAACCAAAATGCAACTCTTATTGGTTTTGTTGTATTTGTTGTATGAATAATTGTTGTTCATATCCTTGATAATAAAGATGAAACAGGTTTGTGTTTTTTTGTCCAGAAACCACCCTACAAACTGTCCAGCACTAGAAAAAGGAAAGTGAATCATGATTTACAGTGATCTCTGAGATAGGGATGGACAGTGAAGACCCAGACAAATGACTACCTATTATTCAAAATTGTTAGTATGAAATATTACTTAAGGTTGCTTTCAAAAGCCTAAGTATATTTTAAAAATGATTTGGTATCAGAAAAATAAAGCTGTGAATTGAGTTTCTAGGAAGGAAGGAGATAAGTAGTGTTTATATTAAGATTGGATTAAGATTACGATTAACAGAGTTGGAAGGGACTTTGTAGGTCATCTAGTCCAACCCACAATTTCAATTGCAATAATACAAGAGCAACCAATAGATTTAAACTTAATGTTAACCGCTTCAATCTAGATTGCAGAAAATATGACTTCTGTAACAGACTTATCAGTGCTTGGAACACATTACCTGACTCTGTGGTCTCTTCTCATAATCCCAAAAGCTTTAACCAAAAACTATCTACTATTGACCACAATAGTAGGGTGCGCATAAGAGCACTGTCGTGTCCCACTCCTCCGCTGACGGCCGGGTCGGGGAAGTCCGTATCATGCGTGCCTCTGCAGCTCTGCCAAAGTCCTAGCAAAGTTCTCAAGGCAGGCAGGAGACCAGGAAGTGACTTCAGCAATCCAAGGTAGACTTTGCCTGACTCAGAGAATGCCAGAAAGCAGATCCTTTATATAGGCCATGGGGTGTGGCTCCATGACTCAGCACTTATCCAGGCCTGCCCCTCCCTTCCTTTTGCTGACGCCGCCTATCAATTCTCCTGAAGCGAGGATCTCTCCAGGCTCCAGCTGTTGGCAATTCACATTCCTCAGGCTCACATGCTGTGGGGGAGGGGGAGGGGTCTAGTTGCTCCATTTGCCTGGGCATGGAGCCAGGGCTGGGGGCTGGAGGCACGTCAGGCCCTTCGTCTTGCTCGGCCTGTCTGGGCATGGTGCCAGGGCTGGGTCCTGGAGGCATGCCAGGACATTCCTCAGCGTTCGGCAGGAGATAAGAGGGACCCGGCTACGGGGAAAGCGAGCGAGACACAACAAGCACAAACGTGCCTACCGTTCCTGTCCTATTGTTTTTTTTTCTTATATATATATATGCTTATACTTCCTTATATTTCCTCATATATATTATATACTATATAATCATTTTGTGTGATGGTTGTGTATATTGTTGTGATAAAATATATAAATAAATAAATAAATAACCCCCCCACACAAGCAGACACTACACCATTTTTGACAGATGACAGTCCAATCTCTTCTTGAAAGCTTTCAGTGATGAAGCTCCCACAACTTCTGAAAGCAAGGTGTTCCATTGGTTGATTGTTCTCACTGTCAGAAAATTTATCCTTATTTCCAGGTTGAATCTCTCCTTTTTCAGCTTCAATCCATTATTTTTTGCCTGGCCTTCAGGTGCTTTGGAAAATAGCTTGATCCCCCTCCTCTCTGTGGTAGCCCCTCAAATATTGGAACACTGCTATCATGTCTCCCCTGGTCCTTCTCTTGACTAAACTAGCCATGCCCAGTTCCTGCATCTGTTCATTGTATGTTTTAGCTTCCAGTCCCCTAATCACCTTGATTGCTCTTCTCTCCATCCTTTCTAGAGTCTCAACATCTTTTTTATAGTTTGGTGACAAAAACTGGATGCAGTACTCTAGGCTGGTCTTACTAAGGCTTTGTAGCAGGGGTGAAATCCAGCAGGTTCTGACAGGATCTGTACAACTGGTAGTGGAAATTTCGGGAACTGGTAAATACCTCTGGCTGGTCCCAGAGTGGGAATGGAGATTTTGCAATATCCTTCCTCCAGGAGTGGGGAAGGAATGGGGATTTTGCAGTATCCTTCCCATGGGGTGGGAATTGAGATTTTGCCGTATCCTTCCCCGGCCACGCCCACCAAGCCATGCCCTCAGAACCGGTAGTAAAAAAAATTATTTCACCACTGCTTTATAGAGTGGTATTAGTACCTCACTCAATCTTGATTGTTTCCCTCTGTTAATGCAATTTAGGATTGCATTGGCTTTTTTTGGCTGCCGATGCATACTGTTGGCTCATATTTAATTGGTTGTCTATTAAGACTCTCACAGTTACTGCTATTAAGCCTGGTTTCACCCAGTCTGTAAGTGTTTTTCTTGCCTAAGTATAAAACTTTACTTTTCTCTACATTGAATTTCATTTTATTTTTATTTATTTTATTTATTTATTTTATTTGTCACAACAGTATATATAAGCATAAGCATGAAATAACTATACAATATATAAGCATATATATAAGCATGAGTATGTAATAACTATATTAATTGGATATAATAGAGGGAAACAATAGGACAGGAACGGTAGGCATGCTTGTGCTCTTATGCACGCCCTCTTAGGAATGCGGTGAGGTCAATAGTAGATAATTTTTGGTTAAAGCTTTGGGGATTTTGGGAAGAGACCACAGAATCAGGTAGTATGTTCCAAGTATTAACAATTCTGTTACTGAAGTCATATTTTTTGCAATCAAGATTGGAGCGGTTAACATTAAGTTTAAATCTATTGTGTGCTCGTGTATTGTTGCAATTGAAGCTGAAGTAGTCTTTAACAGGAAGGACATTGTAATAGATGATTCTATGAGTTAAACTCAGGTCATGTCGAAGGTGGCGGAGTTTTAAGTTTTCTAAACCCAGGATTTCAAGTCTTTTTGGTTAGATAGGGCCCAGTGTTTTTTGTTAATGTTTTTTGTTAGATAGGGCCCAGTGTTCAAGTCTGTCAAGATCAGTCTGGATCTTGAGTGTATCATCTAAGGTGTTGGCTAATCCTGCCATTTTAGTATCATCTGCAAATTTGGTAAGTTCCCATTTTATTCCCTCATCTAAGTCATTTATGAAGATATTGAAGAGTACTGGGCCTAGAACAGAATCTTGTGGTACCCCTCCATGTAGATGTAGTACCATTAAGGACTACTCATTGAATACGGTTTGTCAGCCAGTTACGATAATGGTGTTGCTATCTAACCCACTTTTTTCTAGCTTGTCAAGAAGTAGGTTGTGGTCTACTTTATTGAATGTTTTGCTGAAGTCTAAGTATATTATATCCACAGTATTTTGCTGGTTTACTAATTTAGTCATTATGTAGAAGAGTGAAATAAGATTGGTTTGGCATGATCTGTTTTTAACAAATCAATGCTGACTTCTAGTTATTACTTTATGCATTTCTAGATGTTGGCAGATCTGTTTTTTTATTATCTTTTCCAGTAAATTTCCGGGTATTGATGTTAGGTTGATTGGTCTGTAGTTTCCTGCATCTGGTTTTTTCCCCCTTTTTTTAAGATGGGAACCACATCAGCTCTTTTCCAGTCCTCTAGTAGTTGCCTGGTGCTCTGGGATTTTTGAAAGATGTGGTACAGTGGTTCTGAAATGACATCTGCCAGCTCCTTTAGGACTCTGGGATGTAATCCATCAGGTCCCGGTGATTTATATTCATCAAGATCAGACAGGGTTCTCTTACCATTTTTTTGCTTATTTTAATTTTTATTCCTAGTCTGTCTTTTACAGTTATGTTTTTGGTAGGTTGGACTATTGTTTCTTTTTGCATAAAGACCAATGCAAAGAATGAATTAAGCAGCTCTGCTTTCTTTCTGCTACCTGTTATTTCTTTGCTGTCTTCTCTCTTTAGTGAACTGTTTCCTTGATATTTTTCTTGTTATTTATATGTTGGAAGAAACTGTTTTTATTATCTTTGACTTTTGTTGCAAGTCTTTGTTCATTTTGAGCTTTGCTTCTTGACTTCACCTTTGCAGATTCTGGCTATCTGCTGATATTCAGTCTTAGTTATGTTCTTCTTACCATTTTTGTACTTGTCCTTTTTGTCTTTCAATTTGTCAGAGAGATCTTTGTGCAGCTAGGCTGGTTTCTTCTTGGATTTCCTGTTTTTTTTTTTTTTTCCAGCAGTATTGTGATGGACTGAGCTTTTATGATGATATTTTTCAGAGTTTCCCAAGCTTCTTGAATTGTTTTCTCCTTAAGGATTTTCATCCAAGGAATCTTTCCCACGTTCTCTCTGAGCTTGTTAAAATCAACTCTTTTAAAGTTTTGGACTCTGGTATAATTGTGTTCTATTGCTTGTGTTTTTATTATGTTGAATTCTAGTATAACATGGTCACTCTCACCCAAGATTCCTGCAGTTTCAACTCCATCTATCACTTCTTCTCTATTTGTAAGAATTAAGTCTAGTATGGATGTCCCTCTGGTTTCCCCATCTACCTTTTGGGCAACAAAGTTGTCAGCTAGGCTGGTCAGGAACCTATTCAATTTATCACTTGATGTGGAATTAGATTTCCAATTGATGTCAGGGTAATTGAAGTCCCCCATTAGTATTGTAGTGTGTTTTCTACATATATTTGTTAGTTGGTTGGCAAAAAGTACATCTATTTTTTCTGATTGATTGGGTAACCTATAGTATACACCTATGGCAATGTCATTCTTTTTTTTTAATATATTGACCCATATGCATTCTAGGAGGTTTTCATCTTTGGTTCCGTGCATTTCTGTAGCAATGTAGTAGTCCTTTACATACAGTGCAACTCCACTTCCTCTTTTATGTGGTCTGGGTTTTTGTTTTTTGTTTTTTTTTTTGAACAGTTTGTATCCTTCTATCAGTATGTCCCAGTCATGGGTTTCATCCCACCAAGTTTCTGTATTTCCAACTTTATCATATTTACTTTCATGTATTAATAGTTCAAGGGATGCGGCGGCTCAGGATGTTGAGCTTGTCGATCAAAAGGTCAGCAGCTCAGCGGTTCGAATCCCTAGTGCTGCCGTGTAATGGGGTGAGCTCCCGTTACTTGTCCCAGCTTCTGCCAACCTAGCAGTTTTGAAAGCAAGTAAAAATGCAAGTAGAAAAAATAGGGACCACCTTTGGTGGGAAGGTAACAGCGTTCTGTGCGCCTTTGACGTTGAGTCATGCCGGCCACATGACCACGGAAACATCTTCGGACAGCACTGGCTCTTCGGCTTTGAAACGGAGATGAGCACCGCCCCCTAGAGTCGGCAACGACTAGCACATATGTGCGAGGGGAACCATTACCTTTATTAATAGTTCAACTTCGTCCTGCTTGTTCCCCAAACTTTGTGCATTTGTTTGTAGGCACTTGAAGTCTTTATGTCTGACTCTGTATATGCTTCCTATGTCTCCTATTTTATATTTGAGTTTGTCTTCCTTCCTTACCTCATTCCTTACCTCATTATTTCACTTGTTTTCTAGGGATTCTTTCAAATTCTTTGCTTGTAATTAGCTCCTGGAGATTGGTCCCTTCTCCCCTCAATTTTAGTTTAAAGACTTCCTAATAAGGTGAGCCAGTTGTTTTCTGAAAACATTTTCCCCATCTTTGTTAGGTGCAGCCCATTCCTTGCCAAAAGCCCATCAAGGAGGTAATGTAGACCATGGTCCAGGAATCCAAAGTTTTTTTGGTAACACCAACCCTTTAGCCGGTGGTTCACTTCCAGAATCCTACGTTCTCTTACTGGATTGACCTTTGGTCGGCAGTACAGATGAAAAAATTACTTGTGCACCTAACTCCTTAACTTTCTTGCCTAACTCTCGTAATCACTCAATATTGTTTTCAAGTCCTATTTTGTGTCATTTGTCCCTATATGTAGTAGTAAAAAAGGATAGTATTCTGTGAACCTAATTATTTTGGTTAGGTTCTCAGGGACATCCTTGATTTTTACTCCAGGGGGACAACATACCTCCCTAGATTGTATGTACATGGGTAGTGTATGTGTGTAGTGTGTATGTGTCTCTCTATGTTTGTGTATGTGCATGTGTATGTGCACACAATACATGTATATCCTTTCAATCATAAAACATAAATCTTAATAGGTTGGAGACTTTTCATGATGTCCTTAAGGATGAAAGGTTTTCATCCTTATATGAAAGCCAAAAACAGCAATCAACTTTGTCCAATAAGAAATATTTTACAACCTTTCTTCTCATAACACTCCTTTATGAAAGTTCTCTGAATCATTCTAATATAGAGAAATAGACAAATTTAGAGAGAAAAGAACTAATGCATTTAGACCGGTGTTAATCATTTGCAGCTAGGAAACTTACACTTGTGGAAGTAAAAACAGATCACTGTCTAAAATATAAAAGAATTAATTATTGACCTGTTCAGGTCCCCACATCTTCAATCTGGCAGATGCATTAAACATTCATTCACAAAGGCTAATTCAAAGTAAACACTGCCTGTGAATGTGCATAGAATCTAGGACTATCTGTTTCTTAAAGGACTGCTTCACTTCAATGAAGACTTGAGCAAAGTACTTCCTTGAAGTACCTCCTTTCTTATAAAAACAACATTTAACAGCTTGGATGACTTTTTTGTCTTGCATCTTCTGTCATGTTCAATAGCCAGATGATGCTTTGGGCATGCACAGAAACATCTTCAGGTTCTTGCAATTATCACTTACTAGGCAAAAATGATATGAAGTGTCTTATCAAAAGAAGAAGAAGAAGAAGAAGAACTTTCAGTTTTGCTTGGTGTGTTATGTTCTTTTACAGATTAAACTTCTTGTACATATCTTGCTGAACTATGAAATGTTATGTAATTTTTATTATTTCATTAAACATAAATCATAATAAGTGTAGAATACTCATTCCAATCAATAAATACAACTCTTTTTCTTCTTCTTCTTCCTAGTGTATTCCCGCAGGTACAGGGTCTGCTTTTCGGATCATTGAACACCACTTTGCATGATTAGCTGTGTCTCCAAGGTGCAGGTCCCCAGCTTGCATATCTTTGTTGATGGTGTCTTGCCATCTCTGTTTTGGATGCCCGTGGGGTCACCAGCCATTAACTTCTAGTTAGTAGGCAGTCTTGGTAATGGTGGAAGGTATTATTCTCTGGACATGTCCATACCAGCAGAGCCAGCCTTCTCGCATCTTTTCTATAATTGGTGCCACACCAAAATGGTGTCGAATGATGTCATTTGCGATGTGGTCAAGAAGGGAGATGCCTGTTATCCAATGGAGCATTCACATTTCCATGGCATGGAGATAGCTTTCATTGTTGCTGCCCAGCATTCAGTGTCATACAATGCAACAGGGTGGATGGTTGTTTTGTAAATCTTAAATTTAAGACAGGTTGGCATTCGTCTGTCACATAACACACCAGTGAGTTATGTCTTTATCTTCCTCATGTTCAAATTTTCTGGAAGAGATATGATTGTATTTATTAACTTGTGCTATAATCCTTATATCACTTGTTTTCTTCGCTGTAATCAACAAAACTATTTCCTAGTGTATTGTTTTTAGTTCAAAACTAGAATGAATTTAATGCTTTCTGGTAAAGCAGATTATAGTTGATAGACAATACCTTCAATTTTACAGGATTACTATACATGGAATGAATACATTATATGGTGTTTTTTTTAATACCCACATTTAGATTTTATTTCTAGAAGGAAAAACAGTCCTTTATTCCATTCTATTAATTTTAGTAGTAAAACTAAATAACCCTGTATGTGTTTAACCTGTGAAAAGAATGCAAACAGTAAGGCTACATTAAACTTTGAAGGGAATGATTCAATTTGAATATCATGTGATGATTCATCCATTCAAATTGCATACTTGAATCAAATATTCAAAATATTTCTAAAATGCCAATGTCAAGAGATTGGAATGGAACTGACAGTTACAGTAGAGTTTTCATGCTTTAGGGTTGTGTAAAATGTCATATGTTTCCTAAATAGCATGTTGAGTGCTATTCAATCTGAGGCATACATCTTCCAGCACTGTATTGTCATTCACTTTATATTGTCTATCCATAGGTTTTTCTTGTTTGGGAAAAAACAAAGTGGCTTACAAGAGCTTTTTCCCACACAATAAGCAATTATCACTAAAGTGATGCTTTATCTCTAGCATCTTCCAATGTCACTGGTGTCTAATTTAGGTGACTGCTTGGTTTCACCACTCAATGGCACTCCTGCTGTTCACTTATCCATCTTGGGAGTATCCAGCACCACAGTGAGGGGTTTTCTCAAGTCAGTGTCTAGTAAAAGCTCTCTATTTTTTTAATATGAAATTTCAAATCAGTCTGAACTAAATCTTGTTGCTTCAAATGTTGAATCTCGAAGTCGCATTGATATCTGGATGATTTATGTGCCTATACAAAGAAATTACTTTGATTTTCTATCAAAGTATCTATCACTTTGGGTTCACATGATTATCTTGTAAACTACATAAATGTTTTTCCTTCAAAATGATTTTGTCCCTTGCTTTTCTTTTCAAGCAACTGTTTTGATGGAATTAGATGATATATAAAAAAGGTCAGTGATGTTTTCCCTTTTTATACAACATCCCAATTCTGTAAATGAACATCAAGGGATGATTATGAATAGATCTTTACTCAGGATTTTTCACTGCAATGCATATAACATTCCATGATAACAGAAAAGTTGATACGTTATCACCATTCCTTTATCTAAATTCACTGTTTGAAACATACGGAAAAAATGTTCATGAGATAAATAACTACAAATATTTGGAGAAATTTGGAATGCCATGAAAATCAGAAATGACTAGACAACAAGACAGATTTCTGAGTAGGTTTTAATTTAATCTACAAATGTGTGAAATTTAAACAGCTTATCCTGTCTCAAATGTAGAATTTAACAAAGTTTTAAAGGTTTGTCTAAGATTATTTTTGTCATATAAAGCAATTTATAACTGGCATAAATAATTTGGGAGGAAAGTATTAGTAAATCATATATAGAAAATCTTCCCATTCCTTCCCCCCAAAATTAATATATGCTAAAACCAAATGAATTCTTAGAAATCATTCACAGCTTACTACTACACAGAAAAAAATATTTCTAACCCTAACTCTGATCTTGTTATTTCCCTGTTGATCATTTAAATATGGAAAAGGGATATCATACTATTTTCTTGTATCCCATTCCCTGAGACACTCTTTCGAGGAACTTTATTTTTAAATAATGCGAACAGCCTATTTGGAATGAATAAAGGATTACCAACCACATATTGTTAATGCATCTGTAAAAATTCTAAGATGGAAGATCTGATCCTTTACTTATTACATTGCAAATAATATCAAGACCTGGAGCTAGATTCATCATGTCTTTGTTAATCCAACTGAATTAGTTTAACACAGAAGAAAAATCTATTTCCTGCTGATAGATGTAGATGAACATGTAACAAAACAAGTTGTATTGGCCACAAGGAAGATGCAAAAGGAGATTTTGACAGATAGTGCTGTTAATATTAGAGGAAATAAATAGAACTGATATGGATTGTTGCAATTTATATGAATTTTGCTAAAACCTATGCTTTCAAATATATGGTTTTTTTTAAAAAAAAAGTAGATAAGAAATAATATAAAATAAAATAATGTAAACTGAGGCCATTTAAACTGTCTGAAATGGAAATCTCATTTTATAGTATCTGAGGTATGATTCAGATAACTTAAGCAAGACATTTTTAAGATTTAGACACAAATTACTTAACTCTGCCCTGTAGTACTCTGAGATCTAGAATACCACAGGGTATAGATGTCAGCTATGTCAAAAATTAGCAGTTGTCAAGCTTTTAGACCAAGTAATAAAGGTCAAATAGTCTCTTAAACCATGTGAAAGTGGCAATAAACAGAGGCTATAGATTAATTGATTATAGCTATCATGTTGTTGTTTAATCCTAACAATGACATAAATAGATTTTCTCTATGACAATCTACTCCTAACTTAACCATTCAGATCTTCAAATGGTGCAGTTCATTGTAACTGAGCCCATCTACCTTACTATAGGTCTTGGTCATTTTTCCTTTCTTTCTACATTTCCCAGCATTAGAGCCATATTTAGGGAGATAGGTCTTTGTTGTTGTTTTTTAAAAAAATATTTATTAAATTTTTCAACATTTAAAACATAAAATACAAGACACAAATTTACACTTATGACAGCTTTTTCCATATCGATATCTATATCTTTCATAACAATCATATTTGCAAAAATTCTATTTCTATATATCACTATTCCAAGTTATATCCTTATTTAAGTTATATTTACATCTACCCACAAATCAATAACATATATTTACATTTATATGTATTACATTTTTACATCTTATACCTTAATTTTTATGTTTACTCTCAAGCCAGGAATACCATCTATTCCAAGTTTGATAGTACTCTCCTTCATTTCCATAGACAGTCTATACAGAAATGTAAAGATTTTCCTTATTATAATTTGGTCTGGAGGTGTATCTGTTTGTTTCCAATTCTGTGATACATTGTAGTTAACATGTGCAATGTTAAATATTGTAAGTTTTTCCCCATTTTCCCATCAAAAATACCCAGGAGGAACAGTTCCGGCTTCAACCCTATCTAGAGAGATAGGTCCTTGTATAATATGTCCAAAATAGGCAAATTTGAGCTTGGTCATTTGTGACTCAAGTGAGAACTCTGGGTTCATTTGTTTGCTAGTACACTGATTGGTTTTTTGTGGCAGTCTTCAGTTTTCTCAGGAGCCTTCTACAAAACCAGTATGTGCATTGTATTTCTACTATTCATATCCACCTTCTTCGAAGTCCATTTTTTTTTACAGAACACAATTCACAATTATGATTTTTGTAGTTACAGACAAATAATGGAATCTTTTCTAAGGCCTTCATGGCCAACCTACCAAACTCTAGTTCACAATGTATTTTTTAACTGTTTGTTCTTCATTTGTTTTTTTACTGTTGATTGTTGATCCTGAGCTGCTCACTATTTCAGCATCTTCATACTCAAATTAAGGCACCTAATACTTGCCAAAACAGTGCGAAATGGGAAGAAGCCACTAAAACAGTAGATTACTCTCTGTTATCATAAACATACGATTCCCTCTTTCTTTGAGATGAGCATGTAGAAAGAAGCAACAGATGTTGGCTATAAGTGGAGACATCATATGAGACTCACAGAAGGATCAGCATGCTTTCCACAGTATAAATCTGGAATAATAATCTTGCCAAAGTGAGCATATGGTGATACTTAATAAGTGTGGTTTAAAATGGCTCTATCTGGATTGTTCCTCAGGCATTAACCAGGGTTTCAGAGGACTTGAAAATTTCAGTTTAATTTTTCATTAATAATCCATACTTAATTTAATACAAACATATATACATACATACATACACACACACACACACACATACACATACATATATATATATATGCACATTTTAATTCTTACTTTAAAGAAAATGTTTTTTCTTTGCATAACAGCTCATTTTTATAAAAATAGGTTTACTACACATAATAAAGGGATAGTTGTACTAATATTACATTGTTGCTGATAATATATGCATTAGCTTGTCCATTTTACTTTTGCTTTGTTAATTTTTTAAGAGGGTGAGTGGGAAAAACCTTATTTCAACTTTGGTATCTTCCAGCTATATCGTTACTGGTGCTAATAATACTTACTGGAAAACTGCCAAACCTGGGCAGCGAGGTATTGAAAAAATGAGGTTCCCATGAGGTAGTTAGAATTGGAGACATTGATTTGAGAAAAATGCCATTTCTCCTTCTCCTTTCTTCTTCTGCCCTTACATATGTGATCTGATTACTGTCTAATACTGTTGCTTGACTATTTTTCAGGCTGTTAATCCATAAGTAAAACTACTGCAGGGATTTTGGTACCAAGACAATTATTGAATTATTGTTGAAAGCTAAGCTGTTTTCTTGTTCTTCTTGTTCTTATTTACACTTCAGATTCCAGGAGAATCTGGACAAAAACCATTACTTCTGCTAGAATATTGAAGCTAATTGCTACTTTCTCTCTCTCTCTCTCTCTCTTTATATATATATATATATATATATATATATATATATATATATATATATATATATATATATATATATATATGTAGGTCTTTGGTTATTCGGGTTTTCTCCCGTGTAAAATTGGAAGTGTCTTGGCGACGTTTCGACGAACTCTCATTCGTCATCTTCAGGCTAGGTGTTTACAGCTTCGTGCTCCCAGAAGCTGTAAACACCTAGCCTGAAGATGACGAATGAGACTTCATCAAACGTCGCCAAGACACTTCCAATTTTACGCGAGAAAACCCGAATAACCAAAGACCTACATACAAACACCGAAAACCTCAGAAAACAAATATATATATATATGAGTCTTTAGTTATTCAGGTTTTCTCCAGCGTAAATTGGAAGTGTCTTGGTGACGTTTCGACGAAGTCTCATTCGTCATCTTCAGGTTTCAGCTTCGTGCTTCTGGGAGCAATGTGTGATTGCAGCTGTTTCTTCCTTTTTAACTGCTAGTGGAAGTTAAAGAAACAGCTGCAATCACACATTGCTCCCAGAAGCACGAAGCTGAAGCCTGAAGATGACGAATGAGACTTCGTCGAAACGTCGCCAAGACACTTCCAATTTTACGCGGGAGAAAACCCGAATAACCAAAGATCTACATACAAACACCCGCGAAAACCTCAGAAAACACACACACACACACACACACACACACACACATATATATATATCAAAAATAATGTGACAAGAGTTTCACTGTGAAGACTAAAAGACTTACCTGAAAATCTTGGTTATATTGCACATTGCAGAGCCACGCGCCCTTGTCCTCCTTCTCAGCAGACTCACCTTCTCTTTCCTCCTGGTCAGATCTGCTGCCTAAAACAAGATGCACTTTTTGCACACCCCATTTTTGGAATACACACCCCATTTTTGGAATCTGGAAAGTTCTGTCACCTGAAAATGCTTTCCTTTGGAATCAGGATTCTTTCAGAATTGGGAATCGGGAATCGGCAGATCCGCGATCCCCTTCCTGATTCTAAAAATGGGGTGTGCAGAGGCAAAAAAAGTGCATCGCTTTTTAGGCAGCGGATCTGGCCAGGAGGAAAGAGAAGATGAGTCTGCTGAGAAGGATGATGAGGGCGCATGGCTCTGCAATGTGCAACGAAAGGAAAGCATTTTCAGGTGGCAGTGCTGCGATCCCCTCCCCAAATCCAAAACAGTTCTCGGTTCCCCACTGCACATTGCAGGGGAACTCGCCGCCACCTGAAAAGTGGCTCTGAGAATTGCATTGGGCAATGGGCAGTGGTGGCTGGAAAGGAGAGATGTTTCACTTTAGGGGCTCCTGCTCAGCTCAGCTCCTGGGCATGGAGAGGGCTTAGACAGTGGCGGCAGCAGTGGCTCCTCACGTTGCTGGGAAGTGAAGTCATTGTGACCATTGTCTGCTCTGAGCTGCCCACTGGGAAGCCCACTGGTGACCAGCTGTGAACAGTGGGGCCCCTTTGTTTGCCAAAGCTGCTGGGCAGATTCCCACCCCACCACCTGTCCTGAAGAGGTTTGTTCCTCAGGCTGTGCTCCGACCGTCCCCCCCCCCAGAGCTATAGGTAGGAAGACGGGGACATCTCGGAAGCGGAGCCTACAGTGCCAAGTCCCTCTTTTGCTCCCATGAAAATCATCCCCTATCCCACTCATTCCAGTTAAATGCACATAGAGTGATAGGGTTTGTTTTAAACAGATAAAACGATCTGTGCTGCTTGTTATCAAAATCAAGTGGAAGTGTGGACATGGCTGATCTTGATGCTGATAGGCAGAGGCAGAATTCTTTTTTTCTTGTTTTCCTCCCAAAAATTAAGGTGTGTCTTATACTCCGAAAAATACAGTACTCATTGTGCCCAGAGAAAGAAATATCTGCTGCTACCTAGAATCAAACTCATAGCCTCTTGATTGTGAGGAAAGAACTCCTCCTCTAGGCCACTGCACCATCCTAGGTAAAGGAAAAGGTAAAGGTTCCCCTTGCACATATGTGCTAGTCGTTCCCAACTCTGGGGGTGGTGCTCATCTCCGTTTCAAAGCCAAACAGGCAGCACTGTCTGAAGACATCTCCGTGGTCATGTGGCTGGCATGACTCAACACCAAAGGCGCACAGAACACTGTTACCTTCCCACCAAAGATAGTCCCTAATTTTCTACTTGCATTTTTTACGTGCTTTTGAACTGCTAGGTTAGCAGAAGCTGGGACAAGTAATGTCGTGTCCCACTCCTCCGCTGACGGCTGGGTCAGGGAAATCCGAATCAGGCTTGCCTCTGCAGCTCTGCCCAAAGTCCTAGCAAGGTCCTCAGAGCAGGCAGGAGACCAGTAAGTGACTTCAGCAAGATAAGTTCGACTTTTGCCTGACTCAGAGACTGCCAGAAAGTAGATTCTTTATATAGGCCATGGGGTGTGGCTCCATGACTCAGCACTCATTAAGGCCTGCCCCTCCCTTCCTTCTGTTGCCTCCGCCTATCCAATCTTCTGATGCGAGGATTACTCCAATCAGCTGTTGTTGGGAGTAAACCCTCCTCAGGCTCACCTGCTGTGGAGGAGGGGGAGGGGTCTAGCTGCTCCGTTTGCCTGGGCATGGAGTCAGGGCTGGGGCAGGGAGATGCTCCTTCTTCTGCAGTTTGTCTGGGCATGGAGCCAGGATTGGGGCTGGAAGGCATACATTCCTCCGTGTTCAGGAGCAGATAAGAAGGCCCCGGCTGCTCTGAGGGCGGGCAAGACACAACAAGTAATGGGAGCTCATCCCGTTACGCAGCACTAGGGATTCGAACCGCTGAACTGCCGACCTTTCAATCGACAAGGTCAGCATCTTACCCACTAAGCCACCACGTCCCCTGCGCCACCCTAACTAATAGCCAAATATGACACCAATAAATGTAACTGCTATGATTTTAAGCTACAGATACAGCCTTATTAATTTACTACATAATTCTTTTTTTCCAGATGATGTATGCATTTAGAAACATGTACAGTAGGAAAAAGTACAAAAAGTTATAGAAGTGTGTATGAACACACATTGACATGCACATTTCTATTCAAGAGGAAAAGTTTTTGAAACTTTTAAACAAAAGTTTAATTTGGTGTTAAGAATAGGAAAAAGAAGAAATGAAAAATATAAGGTTAGAGAGAAGGACTATTTGTGAGTAAAAAAAATGCACAAACCTTGTGTCACTGTAGTCCTTTGTTTGTATGAAATTATAGCTTTTGCAACTAACAAGAACAGAGTCGTACAGTAGCTTGTAGAGAGTGTTTGTGCTGCAAAGGATTCAGGAGTGTCTGATATAATCTCAAACATATACAGACATGTGGAAATGCAGATAGAGAAAGGACGGCAGTTTATATCAGCAAAGAAATTGTCCAATTAATCTTTGGTGCAGGGGGGAGGGTTGAAGACTGAATTGCAGAAGAAGAGACTGGATTCAGATGAGTTAAGCTGGAGATATCTGGATAAGAGGTCATATCAAGCTGCAGAAAAACAGTGAGAGAAACTGTTCCCTGAGACTTTTTATAGAGATAGCTATTGCTGTAGGCATTTTACAAAGAGGGTGAAAAAATACTTCGTTTCAATTACTTGAGATGAACTACTGCATTTAAAGGAGTCTGATCAGTATGTTATGTACAAATGTTTATATTGGCGTAAGGAAATTCTCCCGTTGAATCCAGGAGCTTACTGTTGTTTAAAGCTTTTAAACTATAAACGATAAAGCTGTAGCTGAGTTGTACTGCCTGTATATTTGTTTTAGGAATAAATATTTAGATAAACAAGACACATATAAAGAAACCAAGATAATTACATCAGGATATTATACGATGGGGGAAGTAACTGGCCAGTATTATAAATGTACAATGACCAGTCAGCATTATGTATCCGGGCAGTGGTGGGATTCAGCCAGTTCACACCACTTTGGGAGAACCAGTTGTTAATTTTCTGAAAAGTTTGCCAAACTGGTTGTTGGAAGAAATCATTAGGGCAGAGAACCGGTTGTTAAATTACTTGAATCCCACCACTGTATGTGGGTGTGTGTATACAAATACAGCCAGTCCTTGATTTATGGCCACAACTGAGCCCAAAATTTATGTTGTTAAGTGAAACATTTGTTAAGTGAGTTTTTCCCCATTTTACAACCTTTCTTGCCACAATTGTTAAGTGAATCACTACAGTTGTTAATTTAGTAACATGGTTATTAAGTAAATCTGGTTTCTCTATCAACTTTGCTTGTCAGAAGATTGCAAAAGGTGATCATAGGACTCTGGGATGCTGCAACCGTCATAAATATGAGCCAGTTGCCAAGCATCTGAATTTTGATCATATGACTACAGGGATGCTGCAATGTTGTAAGTGTGAAAAAGTATTATAAGCAGGGGTGAAATCTAAAAATTTTCTCTATCTGAATATAAATATAGAACAGAATCAGGAAATGATTACATATAAAGATCTTTTGTACGCTGAAAGAGGTAATTTGCAATTAAAATCTCTGCACGTACTAAAAGAAGAAGGGAAAAATTATACTTGGTTTCAATATGAGCAACTACGTGCTAGATGGAAGGAAGATCAGAAAATTGGTATAGAGCAGAACGAGGGAAATTTGGTAAAGCAAATTAGAAATCAGTCTCAGGAGCATATAAAGAGATTGTATAATGTGTTACTCGAAATAGATTCTGAAAGGGATTTGGTAAAGGATTGTATGATAAAGTGGGCACAAAATTTTCAGGAGCCAATATTATTGGAAACTTGGGAAAAAAATTGGGTTAGAAATGTTAAATTCACGCAGGCACAGAATCTGAGGGAAAACTTTTATAAAATGTTTTATAGATGGCATTTAGATCCTAAGAAATTATCGTGTATGTATCCAGATATGCAAGCAAAATGTTAGAGATGTAATTGTGATGACGTTACATATTTTCATATTTGGTGGACTTGTAAGGATATAAAGGCCTTTTGGATAAAAATTTGGTGGATTTTACAAAATGTTTTGAAAAAGAAGATAAAGTTCCTGCCGCAATTTTTTTTTGTTGGGAATTATTACGGACTGTACAGTAATTGAGACTAAATTGATTTTAAATCTAATAACAGCAGCAAGATTACTAATAGGACAATACTGGAAGAAAAAAGAAGTACCTACAATAGAAGAATGGATATTGAAAGTTGCCAATTTGGCTGAGATGGCGAAGATATCAGCCTTTTTGAAAGACAATACGCAAGAAAGATACTTAAAGGAATGGAAAAAATGGATTGACTATATTCAAAGTAGATATCAGACTAAGAGTTATCAGACTGTTTTTGAATGATTATGATGTATTATTTTTGATTGTTTTTGGGGGAAGTTAGGAATTGATGATTGTAGGGGTATAATTAAGTTGGGACGAAATTTTTTAGCATATGTTTGTTTTATTTTTAACTATACCTTGTGCTCGTTCCGGGAAGTCGGGGGGGGGAGGGGGGTTGTGAAGGGAGGGGGGAGGGGAGGTGGGGGGAAAGGGGGGGAAATTTTCTGTAAAACTTTTTGAATAATAAATAAATAAATAAATAAATAAATAAAAATTTTCTCTATCTGTTCTGTGGGCATGGCTTAATTGGTGGGCGTGGCTTGGTGGTCAGATGACTGGGTGGGCGTGGCCAATAACAATAAATAATAACAATAAAAAACAAAGTATAAAAAACAATAAGAGGTATCAAAAACCAACTTTCACACTTTACACACACACAACTCTCTCTCTCTCACACACACACACACAAAATGCCACATACAGCTTTGTGAGATTTTGTGTGTTTGTGTAGTTAGAGTTAAACACTACAGAAACACACCAAATCTCAGAAAGCTGCACAAATATTTTATTTTATTTTATTTTATTTTATTTTATTTTATTTTATTTTATTTTATTTTATTTTATTTTATTATTTTATTTTATTTTATTTTATTTTATTTTATTTTATTTTATTTTATTATTTTATTTTATTTTATTTTAGACTTCAAATCCCAGAGTTCCTTAGCCAGCAAAGCAGGAAGTCAAAGCAAGCTTTTTTTTTTCTTCAGTAGCTGAAGAAAGTATGGCGTTGCCAGCCCGAAAGAGCAGTAATTATAGGTAAGTGAGGAGGGGGAATTGGCTGGGCATGGGTGGGGGTTCTTCTAAGTGGGAGCTGTTAAAAAGTAAGTTTAAAAGCCTGTGAGGATCAGGAAACTCCTCTGGGATCGCCAGAGGAGGCTTTTAAAACCTGGTTTTTTTTCTTGTTTTTTTTTTCCCTTCAGCTGAAGAGGGTTTTTTTTTAAAAAAAAACTTTTAAAGGGTTTTGATAATCTCTGCTCAGCCCCGCAATCATCAGAGGTTTTTTTTTTTTTTACTTTTAAAGGCATGTTTCGGATGAAGAAAAACTTTTAAAAGTAAAAAAAAAACCCTTTGCTGATGGCGCAGCTCAGTAGAGGCAGGCGGGGCGGGGCCAGGGTTTTTTGCTACCGGTCCTCTGAACCTGCAGCTGCCATCGCTACCTAATCGGGCGAGCCGGTGCAAACTGGGAGCATTTCACCCCTGGTTGTAAATCCCTTTTTTCAGCCCATTGTAACTTCAAACAGTCACTAAATGAATTGTTGCAAGTTGAGGACTACCTCTAGTAACTAGTGTTTACACAGATTAGACTAAAATCAAACTTATTTTTGGACTGATTGAAGGATTTGTGGTTACTTAAGTTTAAGGATGCCCTAACCAGTTCAACTAATTCTGGACTATCACTCTGAGATTGGTGGCTACTGTTTGCAAATGACAGGGTGGGTTGGAAAGATGTGTCTCCCAGAACTCCAAAACATAATTTTAAAGACACTGAAGTCTTCTGTACTCTGAGCATTTGTTTTGTTATATGTGAAACTAAGTCTTCTTTAACTTTGGCAAGCATATCTCCTTGTGTAAATGATCCAAAAGGACAACCAATAAAACTCTTAGGGGATGTAAATTAAACAACTAGGACTACAACTCACTGACAATATTTTTTGTTCACAATTTAAAGAGTTGCCCATTTGGGCAGGAGGGAGGACGAGTCACAACAGGATTTCTTTCCTCTGACAATCTTATAGGTTGATAGCATTTAAGTATGTGGGCAATATGGCATGTAGAATAAAAGCATCAATCTATCGAGTTGGGTGTATTTAACAAGATGAAACAGTTTTGGCAGCAGCAAAAGACATAGGTTGACACAGGAGGAGCAAAGGTAGTATGCTCGCTCATTTATTTGGGCAGCTGCAGTTAACAGCCAACTGGATTATTGGAGGAAGAAAGAAAGAGGAAGAAAGAAGGAAAAGCTAAACTGGTAGACAAAATGTCAATCAGATTAAAACATTAGCAAGCAGATGAACAATTAGGAAGGCATTTTAATTAGTTGACAGACAGGCATGCAAGTGACTTCACACAGTAGTGATGGGAAGTATCCTGTTGTGTCTTGCCCGCCCTCAGAGCAGCCGGGGCCTTCTTACCTGCTCCCCAACACTGAGGAATGTATGCCTTCCGGCCCAAGTCCTGGCTCCATGCCCCCACAAACTGCAGAAGAAGGAGCATCTCCCTGCCCCAGCCCTGACTCCATGCCCAGGCAAACGGAGCAGCTAGACCCCTCCCCCTCCTCCACAGCAGGTGAGCCTGAGGAGGGTTTACTCCCAAGAACAGCTGATTGGAGTGACCCTCGCATCAGAAGATTGGAGAGGCGGAGGCAACAGAGGGAAGGGAGGGGCAGGCCTTAATGAGTGCTGAGTCATGGAGCCACACCCCATGGCCTATATAAAGGAGCTATTTTCTGGCAGTCTCTGAGTCAGGCAAAAGTCAAACTTATCTTGCTGAAGTCACTTACTGGTCTCCTGCCTGCTCTGAGGACTTTGCTAGGACTTTGGGCAGAGCTGCAGAGGCAAGCCTGATTCGGATTTCCCGGACCCAGCCGTCAGCGGAGGAGTGGGACACGACATCTCCTTTGTTCAGATTTAAGTTCCAGCAAATAAAGAACATGCTTTTTGGGAAGCAGTTAGCTAGCCTAGTAGGCAGGATAGGAGGATCTAGCAGTGGCCTGCCATTATGCATTATATTGCCTAGTCCAGGGGTCAGCAACTCGCAGCTCTGGAGCCACAAGTGGTTCTTTGGACCCTCTACCATCACTCCCTGTCCCATCACTGGTTGGCCCCGCCCCTCATTTCTTTTTTTGACTCCAGTTGAAGTGGCAGGAAGTGAAGGCTGCCTTACACACAAATGTGGCATGAAGGCAGGTACAGGGCAGCTTTGCTCCTGTACTTTCCTTCCTCCCTCCTCCTTTTGTAACCCCCTGGCTGGCTTTGGCTGAGATGGCAGCATGCGCACATGTGGGGAGACCCTCCTCAAACAGGTGCCAAAGCTCAGGAAAAGCTTGCATGGGGCAGGCATTGGCTCACTTAAGGATGGTTTCCCCACATGTGTGCACATTCCTGGCCACAGCCACAGCCAGCCTGGGCATCCTGAGAGGAGGGGGAGAAGGGTCGCCGGAGAGTGCAGGAACGAAACAGCCCTGTACCTACCTTTGCACCACATTTGCATGTAAGGCAGCCTTTGCTTTCTGCCGCTTTGGGCTAGAGTCCAAAAAAGAAATAAGAGGGGCGGGATCAACCAGTGATGGGACAGGAATGGAAACTCCTCACTTTGAAAGGCAATACAAATCCCCAAGGTAATAAATTACTATTTATGTTGTATAAGAGAGAGAATAACATATTGCTTTGCCAATTCACATGACTTCCTAATATGCAGCTATTACACATCTACATGAACTTTTCAATTGCTTCAACAGAGTTAAAGTTACTCTCTCAGGAGAGACACATGCGTGTTCTCTCTCTCTCCCTCCATGCTTGGCTGAAGAGCTGCTAGGGGTGAGCGATGACACGGCAAGGCAATGGCTGGAGCATTAGTGCAGGAGAGAAGCCATGTCCTTTTAAGACCCTCCTTAAGCGACAAGCCACCCACCCGTGTGCACCTTTGCTGCACTTTGCTCCCGGCCAGGCAGTTATGCGAGGAGGGGGGAGGAGGAGGCCGGTTGCATGAAGGGAGGGGAAGACACATACAGAGAGAGAGACAGAGACAGAGACAGAGAAACAGACAGAGACAGAGACATATATAGAATGATACACAGAGAGGGGGTGAGAGAGAGACATAGAGAGACACATACAGAGCGATACTTAGAGAGGAAGTGAGAGAGGGGAAGAGAGGGAGAGAAGAGATACAGAGGGAGAGAGACATGGGGGAGAGAGGGGAAGAGACAGATACAGATACAGAAAGAGAAGGGGGAGAAAGACATAGAGAATGGTTTTGTGGTTGGGTAGGCATGGCTAGAGGGTCATATGACTGGGTGGGAGTGAGTGACATCGAGTTGGCCATGCCCGCCCAGGTTTTGTGGCTCCGGTGTGTTTCTTTTTTCTGTAGGAAATGGGCCCAAGTGGCTCTTTGAGTGTTTAAGGTTGCTGATCCCTGGCCTAGTCTGTCTCTTCGTTTACTGTTGTGGTAGAAGCAGACTTGGAGATTGACAGGAGCCCTTACTAACTGGAACTAAAGTAACATTTTGGAACTGCTCTATAATAGCAATGTTTCCTTATTCACAAAACATTAATTTTTACTTTCTCAAAAGCAATATACATTTGACAAGACCAATTATCACACTCCTGCCCTAAACTTAGCACATTTGGAGAGACAAGAGCCATTTTCCTGTCCCTACATAAAAAGAAAACAATGCATTAGCAGAGTGATTAAGAGCCATTACTTCCCATCCTCCTTAACAACAGCAATATACATTTTGAAGCAACCATTCATTCAGCATTGAGATTTAATTGTGTACCTGCCCAAGGCAAACAAAAGAAACATATTTCTTTTTTACCTTTTTAACTTTTAAAAATCATATTGAATATTTTAAAAGCATGGAAGCAAAAAAAAAAAAAAAGATTCCTTCAAATTGTTCAGCAAAGGAAATACTAATACTTAGCTTCTTCCACCATCCTATTCAGAAGTAATGAAATCTGAGATAAAGTCTAATGGAACCTTTTTCACTACTACCATTCTTTATTCATATATCTGAAGCTGAAGAATTTGTTTTATGATACTCAAATTAGGGCTACTAATGTAATAATACTGTCTTTCCTCAAAAATAAGACATCCCCTGATAATAAGCCCAATCGGGCTTTTGAGTGCATGTGCTAAAATAACCCCTCCCCGAAAATAAGCCTTCCCAAAAAACATTTAAATGCATGTGCAGCTGTTCCCGGCCATTTCCTCTGGTTAGGGTTAGTGAGACAGCGCTGGAAATCAAGTAAGACGGCAAGAGGAGCCCCATCTTGCTCCACACACTCCAAAATAATAAGACCTCCCCGAAAATAAGGCCAAGAGCTTATTTCAGGGTTCAAAAATGTAAGACAGGGTCTTATTTTTGGGAAAACATGGTAATGATCAGAGTTAAAATTATAGCTTATATCTCACTGCCCAGAGTCTCAGGTATTGCAGACAGAATGATTGATAAAAGCTAAATAAATAAATTTATTTTATGAGTTGTCATTCATACAATCTGCAGCATTATGAACATAAAGCTCATCATATAACACCAACTTCTCCACAAATTCAGATACATAGAAGTGGAATGGTTTGTCACATCACCTGCTCTGATAAACAGGTGCTAGTAAAATGAATATCTATTGGCAGATACGTTATATATTCCTGTATCTGCCTTATAACACTTGCACCATTGGATAACTTTCTTTATAACCCAAGAAAAAAAAGCCAAAGCATATTCTTTTTTTCTCTCTTTCCAAACAGAAAAGGCAAGCAAATACTATATAAAAAGTCAAACTGAGGAAAAAAGACAAAGTAAAATCATCAACTGCAAAAACTAGAATAAACAAAGTTTAATGAGGTTATAATATATACTGGCCATGTATACATGTCAGAGTTCTCATAACTTTCAATCTTTGTGATTGCCAGGTTCTCTATACAAGAACAAGCCAATGCCATACATGTATTATAGATTGTTTATAAGAACTAAAAAGCAGGAGAAAATCTATTAGATCTATAGAGTGATTCGCAGTCCTTTGATTTGCTTCACTGTTTAAAGTTGTTCCAAGCTTCTATTTGTGAATATGCTTTTATGGGGTGTTTTCACAAAAGTTTCAATGAATTGAAGCAGCTTTTCAAAGCTTTGCACAATTCTAATGTATATTTTACCAAGCAACTCCACCATAAAAATAATTTAAAAGTAAACTGAAAATAGTTTTTAAAACAAACCATTTTATTCATTTTAACACCTGTACAGGTGATCATTATTAAAAGGAAAGAACTATAGCTTGGCATTTCTTATCAAGACAATCCAGCAACTTAAAGTATTTTATTAGTTGGCTTTTGAGAAGGAAATTTACATAGCAATTCTTTTAAGTTTATAGAACTTGAAGTGGAATTTTAAATAGCTCAAACTGATGCCAAGCTATTTAAAAGATTAAAAAAAAATAGAATTTTAAAAAATTAAACATGATGCATATAAAGTTGCTATTCTGATTCCTGACTTCCATAATCTTGTTAGTATCTTGACAGTGGTGCTGCACACCAACTGGAGATGCTGAACAGTTCACACCATGACTTCTGTAACTTCTGTGTATTTATTTATTTATTTATTATTTATTTATTATTCATATTTATATACCGCCCTATCTCCCTAAGGACTATTTATAGATTGAGTATGATGTTGCACAATAGGTTTCAGTAAAATAGCAGTAGTATGGTGACCTTGGCCCAGTTACATCATTTCATCTCTAGAAAGCTGGCAATGGCAAACAGCTTCTGAAAAATTTGCCAAGAAAAATGCAGGGATTAATCCAGGCAGTCACTAGAGCCAAAAACTGACTTGAAGATATGCACATGCACATGTCCATATGTTCATACACTAATGGATATCATTTTCATTTAAATTAAATTACATATGTTTATATATGGGTACACATATATGTTACACACTGCATACATACACATAAACATATACACAAATAAGAGTTAGAAGGATCCTGGATGTCATTCAATTATACACCTATCTAGTGCAGGAATCTATTCCTGTTATATGCTTAACAAAATGGAACAACTCTGACTCATTACCCCATCTAGACACAATGCTTCAAATATTTTAAAATAACTATCATATACTGTATCTCTTTATTATCATCTTGAGTGCACATTTGTAGAAACATCTTTTTTCAATTTAGTTCCAAAACTGTAGTATTCAGAACTGAATGCAATATACTTGCTGTAGTTTGATCAAGACTAAAGAAACAGGAATTATGACTTTTCTTGATCTTGAAACTACTTTTCTATAGTTGAAGCCTACAACTGCATTCTTGCATCGTTTTGTTTTGCAGATATGTAACACTCTTTGCTCATTCTCAATTGGTAATCTATCAAGACCCTCAGTTCTTTTTCACACATATTAGGGTACTGAACTGTTTATTTATTCTGCAACTTTCTGGAAAAATGAAATTGACAGTCATCTGACTGAGGAATTTTTGTGAGGCTTGGTTTACCTGGCTTTCCAAAATATGTCCTGGAGGACTTTGTTGTAGTTTTCTATGTATTGCACAGCAACACAGGCTTTATTGAAAACACAGTATATCCTTCATATACTATGTATGTAATTCTATTTATTTTTAGGTAAGATGCCTATTAGAGATACATTATTGTGTATAGTTTATCTTATTTGTGCAAATACTTCATGATAACCACAATAGCTTCATCATGGTTTCTTTTGCAAACACATATATCTGCAGCCACCTTTTTTTTTTTTTTTTTTAGGAATGCATTTTAATATAAAATTTAGAAACATTACTAGAAAAAACATGAGGCTCAATATTTTTCCCTTCATGAGACTCTTTCCCATTTACCTTAATTTTAGTTATGCATTTTTAAGTGAGGAGGTGTCAAATGCATTTGTCTCTGTTCCAACTCTCCAAAACCAAGAAACAGAAATAAAAGGTTAGATTAACTGCACTTAACTCTTATAAGCCTGGAAACATTGGCAGAAATGACCGTTGCTGCTTTCCCGCCAATTTAATCCCACCCTCACATGAGCTTGCCCCACCCATATGGCTGTTGTACTTCTCGAGAGGCCTGAGAGGCCTGGAATCTTTCTGTTGGACCTAGTTTTTTCTTCTGCTGCTGGCCTGCTCTCCAGCTGATCATCAGCTGGCTGCTTCTTCATCGTCAACCTCCCACGCCGTGAGTGTACTGTTTTTCATTATCCCTGTATGTCTCCTCTACCCACCCCCCGGAATGACAACCCTAAGATGGTCCACTGGAGGCTTGCCGTTTCAAGGGTTGACAGCATTCAACCTGCATGCTATTTTGTAGATTAATAGGATATATAAAGGACTACTATGAATGCAAATTATATGAGTTGAAAAACGTGTATCATGATGCAAACCTTGTCATTTATCCAGCTGATCTTCCTCATAGACAGTCATGGTACAATCCAGTATTTTGTTTCATAATGTACCTGCATCAGAAAAGAAATCAAAAGAAGTGGCCAGAAGTAAGGCTGTGCATACTTTGAAAATAGTTTTTAAAAGGTGCTTTAGACCAGGGCTCTCCAACCTTGGCAACTTTAAGCCTGGAGGACTTCAACTCCCAGAATTCCCCAGCCAGCTTTGCTGGCTGGGGGATTCTGGGAGTTGAAGTCCTTCAGGCTTAAAGTTGCCAAGATTGGAGACCCCTGCTTTAGACATTCTTAAGTTTAAACATAGCTCATCTGCATAGCTCATAGCAACTTGAGAGCAGGCCAGGAATGCTTTGTGAGTTGACATTCTATTGATTAAATATCCACATCTTTTTTTCAGTCTTTTAAAGCAACATTGAGCAAGAAGATGCGGCTATTTTCAGAATTGCTTTAATGAGTCATCTCATTAAAATAGCCACAACAGGTATAGTCTTGAGAGGAATACATATTATCCCCTTATCTTTAAATTAAATTTAGGTTGTAATAATAGCTTGATAAAGTTAAAGTTTAATTTTTCTCATCAGGGAACATTTAATACTTATAATTTGGTGAATAGTTTTTTTTCCCCCCAAAAGAATTTAATTAGTGCTGAACACAATCACATTCAAATACTATTTCTCCATAGCATTCATCTCAAATAAAATTAATTGCATTTTAGTTGGGAAAGAAAAGTTTTCACTATCTTATAATGTATTAAATAACTGTATTAAATACATGAGGCTATTCCACAAAAGAACATCACTGTCCTCATTTTTTACCTTAAGTTTGCTGTTTGCCTTCCGGAAATGATCTGAAAACTTCTGTCTTTCTTCAAGAATTATGAATCAATAACTGAGCAGAACACTGATATTTTAATCTCATTAGCATAGAGAATGGAAGCAAACTGAAATAAGTTAAGCCTGCAGCAATGGGGAAAACTATCTTTAGTTGTTTTTTTTTTTTTTTTACAATAACTAGCATAGAAAATCATGGAAGCAAGCAATGAGATATCCATCGATAGAGCTAAATCAGTAATAATTCACAGATTAATGATGACCTATGACATTATAATAATTTCATCTTTTTTCAGTGATGGTCCTTCTATAGAAAATTATTTAAATAATCAAAATCTCTAGAATGGCATATCTATGATAAAGGAGAATAGCTATATTACTCATTAATGTCAGCCACATTTTTCTGCTATGTATCTCTGTCTCTCTCTCCCTCTCTCCCTCCTTCTCTCCCTCCATCCTCCTCTCTTTATCAGAACTCTACTCTTTGGATCAAGGGAATGAACTAGGTTAATGCATAAATTTGCCCCATAAAGAAGATATGGTAAAATATGCTATGAAAGTTTACTTATGTTCTGTAAAATAGATATATCCAGCAGGTTTGAAAGATCTGTGAATTCGGAGAAATCATTCTGTCTAAGCCACAGTTTGACATTTTAAATGGGTTTGCATACTTAACTCTTTACTATTTTAGGCAATTTCTTGTTATTGATTTTCTGTATGTTAAGAACCTTCTGAAGGGCAATTTTCATTATGCTGGAGGAATTTCCTTCTACCTTGGATGAAAGAAGTTTATGCAAATTTAAGGATTAGCAAATAAATAAACAACCTTTAATTTTTGGGAAAACAGCTAAAGGGAAACTAGAATGTTGATTTTGGAATGTTAAAGACTAAGTAAAAGATTAGGTGGACTTGAGAAAATATTTCCTGTGGAGTGTTCAAGATTTTATAAAAGAATATATTAAGTTTTTGAAATTGACTGCAAGAAATCATCCATGGGAAACCAGATAATAAATTTATGATAAGAAAGGACTTTGAAGTTACCAGAGTGAATATGAGATAACTAAAGATTAGAATTAAAGGGGAAGAGGCCCATTAATACAATGAAGCAATATTATTTAATTATAAAAAGTTGTTTGGGAACAAGGTTCTTAGAAATTGCTTACAAGATTGTCTGATGCTATAAAGATGGATTTAGCAGAAGATATAGAAGAACAGATTTTACTGGATAAAACAGAGATTAAGGCTGATTTGAATGAGGATATAAGAACAGATTTTAAAACAATCCCAGACTTCAAGAATGATATTGAAAAAGATGCTGTGGATTTGGGAAAAAAAATCCAGACTATAACTGTAATATGAAAATGATATCACATTGGGTTTACATTTTAAACCAGCTGATGGCTTAATATCTAAAAATGACATATAAAAAATTAGAATTAATTTCTAATTATAAATTAAAATCCTTTGGAAAGTCATTGTATTTTATTTATAAAGAGAACATGTTAAATTTTGTATTTGTATTTATTTTTCAAGCTTGTATTTTATGACAGGTACAAGTGTAAACATAATTATAAATACATGAAAAGGATATGAATTAAAAAAAAAGGTTAGGACAGGAACGGTAGGCACACTGGTGCACTTATGTTCCTTATAAAATAATAAACTTATGGTATATTGTCTGATAGGTTTAAAGAACAAAATGGAAGACATATAAAAGCTTATTAGACCAGGTTAAAATATATGTATAGCAGTTTCTGGTAGAAATTAATGGAATTTATTTTTAACCAGGACTGAATGACAAGATTTGCAGATCTATTATAAATGCAGAGATATTTCATTTGCTTTATTTCTTAGAGAAAACGAAAGTTTGATTAAAAATGGAATTATCTAAACAAGATAAAAGTATCTATTTCATTATTTCTGAAAGCTCTTAATAGACTTTTGTTGATTAGGACTGACTGATGAGCTTTTTACAATTTGATTATTGAAAAGGGATAAGATAAGGGAAGAAAACATCTTTTATTTTTTATTGAAATAGTAAAGAAGGTGTTAAGTTACTGAAATCATTTAAAATACCCTGAAGGAGGGGAGAGTCATTTTTATATTTCTTTTTTCAACGTCCTTGCTCTTGCGCTTCTTTATACTTAAGTAAGTTTGTATTAGTATTTTAACTTTGTACTTGTAAACTAACAAAATTATTATATATATAAAAAGAAAATTTAGCACTTGTTTGATGTGAAATTCTAGAAAGTTAACATAGGTCAAAAAAGAAAAGAACAGATGTTAACACTGGAATTTTAATTTATGAGGGCTCTGATTTTGGTAATTTTGGTAACTAATTCATGACTCTAAAAAAACAGATGATTTCTTCTTCTTCTGCCAATCTTTAAACAAATCCTTAAAATCTATCTATTTTAACTTTGATCAAATAACCAATTTTATATTCCTTCTTTTTATCAGTCTTGACCATTAGTCTTTTAAAATAATACCCTAAAACTTGAATTCATATTCATTTTTTTCTTTGTCACTTGTCACAAAATTCTTCAAAATTTTAACAAGACTCTTTTGTAAATTAAATATAGGAAAATTATGCAGGTCACTTCTGGTTTCTTATTTACATTTCTATTTTCATTGTTAAGACATTAACCTGCTTTTTAAAAAAAATATGTCCAGTATAGCATTTTTCCCCATATCAGTATGGTAGCCTGTGATTTTTAAATACATTTTCAAATAGCCTCAATCAGGTATAACCTGTTCCTCTTTTATTACATATTTAAACACAATCTATTGGTAGCAAAATTAACTTCTGAGTCCATTATTTATATCTTCCAATATGTGGAAAGTTAAAATTACACTTCATTCTGTATTAGTAAGTCTATTTTAACTGTAATCTTTAGTTTCTTCTGGTTCCCTCTAGTGTCTAACCTTCAAAGTCTCATCACTTTTTAAAGATAATTCAAAACGAAAGAATTTTCCCATGGGAAGTATTCTTAAAAGTGAATTCCAAAATCTCATTTCAAATATATCTGGACCCTTACTCTTTTCATACTTTCCAAAGCCAAAATCAGTCTTTTGCTCATTATTCCAAAATATTTTTTTTAGTTCTTACATTTGTATTTAAAACTTCTTTCATTAAGGTGAAAGAAAACCCACCCACTGCTGTAAAAATTGTTGTTCCAAAGGTTCTTAAGAGCTGAAAAGCAGTTAAGAAGCAATAACTGAAAATGACTAGAACAGGAAATATATGAAACCCCAATGACCTTTTGGAAGTGCTTCTGTGGTTTCAGCAAGTATGGTGAAATATGGTACAGAGTCGTAAGAGGAGCACGCACACAAACACCCCAGTAACAAAGAGACAGGCTTTGTTATGAGGAAGGAGAACCAGGACAATCTTACATAACCTTTCACAGAGTATATCTAATATTTACACAGATTTGTTCTTTAATAGATATGTATCTACAGTATAAATGAGGAGCAGTAAAGAAACTACTCTGGACAACTCCTCATGTCATTCTTGTTTCCTTATGCCTAACAGCAAGATGGTTATTGTCTCCCACAGCTCTTAACCTGGCCAAAAATTGCTGTCTCGTGATCTCTTGCAAGGAGAAGTTAAATGATTCATTGTGGGTGATCTCAAGTCCTTTCTTTATCTGTAGTCTCTTCATTTTGCCACAGTTTTCATTTCCATTTTTAATGGAGCTCGTTCAGGGGTGCTATTCAGCAGGTTCTGACAGGTACTGGAGAACCAGTAGCTGAACTTTTGAGTAGTTCAGAGAACCAGCAAATACCATGTCTGGCTGGTCCCAGAATGGGGTGGGAATGGAGATTTTGCAGTATCCTTCCCCTGCCACCCAAGCTATACCCACCAAGCCACACCATGCCCACCAAGACAGAACTGGTAGTAAAAAAAATTGAATTCCATCACTGAGCTGGTTCCACATAGCCATCTTCTGCTTACTATTTCTTCCCCAGAAGTCTCAAAATTCCTAGTTAGATTTAGTCAGTTTAATACAACTATGTTTTATGTAACATAAGCATTAAGCTTATTAATAAACCCAATAAATTTAGCTTGATCACTGGTATAAAGTTCAAGAGATTCTTAGTAAATAATCTACATTAGTAGATTAGTACAGCAACCTTTCCAAAATGTTTTTGAATAGGAAGTCCATAAAGAAGAAAACTGAAAGACGAGTCTAGACAAACTTTAATTTCAAATACAGTAATCACTTTTGAGGTGAGAAATGCATTGTACTATTTAACCTGAGCGTGCAAAATACTGATGGATTATTATGGAAGTCAACATGTTCTTCATTTGTCAACTTAATCAGCAAAGAGCACAATTTTCAAAGTCAGCATTGAAGGCTGATGTCTCAGATGATGGAATGAAGAGCTGGTATGCAAATTACCTTCTATTATTCAATCATAGTTTATAGAAGATGACAAGTAACACTATTTCTATTCAGCAAGCATTTATCTGAGCTTAATGCAACTTTGATTGAAGATAGTGCCTAGATAAATGGAAGAGAATATCTGTAGTTACAGTGAATAATATGCTCTTAACTTATGCATCTATTTGGGGAAAAAGAGACCAAGGTTAGATAGATCTTAGCTTCAGGTTTTTATTTTATTTATTTTATTTTATTTATTTTCATTGTCCTATGTATCCACAAGTGCCTCCATTAACTGAAAACTTTGTTTGTTTCTTGCCTTTATTATTTTTTACAAATAACTCAAGGTGGTGAATATAACCAACACACCTTTATCCTTGTACATTTCCTGTTAGGTAGGTTGGGCTGAGAAAGAGAAAGTGTTTGGCCCAAAATTACCCAGCTGGTTTTCTTGCCTAAGGTGGGACTTGAACTCATGTTCTCATGCTCTCTAGCCTGGTGCCTTTAGCAACAAACCAAACTGAACATCAGACTAACTGTAATTTTTTGCCTTGGGAAGGTATGAAAGCAAAGCTATTCATCTTGTGAAGGTGCTTCATGTTACTTTGAGGCCACCATTGACATTTTGATTAACTGGAAGAGGTGTTGTGCATGCTGTGCAAAAAAAGCTTCTTTTGGTTGTTTGATAGGGTGGAGAAAGCCTTGAAGCAATAAGAAGCAAAGCAAAGTTACTTTATTCTTCTGAAGGAAAAGAGCTACATTACTTCACAAAGTACTGTAGTTTCAAAGGAATGCTTCACTCACAATCTCCTTGAAACAAGCATTCTTTTTAAGTTTACCGGTATAGTGTAAAGATTTAAAGTATTACAAACTCTTGTTCCGGTGCCATTGGAATGATTTAATTTCTTTTCCTCCTAATCTGATCCCTTCTCTACCTTGGAAGAAGGCAGCAGCTTTTCAAAAACAATTAAGAACTATCAGGTAGCCAGCAGGCTGCTCACTTAAAAATCTTCAATTAGCTTGCAGGTCCTTGGAACTATTTCAAGAGCTAATAATGGTATTCTATGTATTTCCCTACAAGAAACATAGAACAGAAATAGTAATAAACACATTGACTGGCACAATGATTGATAAACAACACAGACATTATATTTACATTAAAGTTTCATAAATAAACAGAAGACTTAAGCAGACTTTAATTACTGAAAGGTTTAAGGTAAAACGTAGGTTTGTGGAATGTTGCATGCTGGTAAAGGGAGGAGGGGGAGCGGAGGGGGAGTTTGCTGTCAGCTGTTACTTTGGGCTTGTACATTGCTGAAGATATTTGCCAGATTCTTCCCTACAACAAACTGATACAGATTCTGTGTATTTCACAACTGAAATCATATATCTTATAAAAAAAGTTCTCCACTGCCATACGTTTTGGATCTGAAACAATCTATGTGCCCCAGCTGCTTTATTTTCCTATTTCTACCAGTGTTATTCTTTTAGCAGGCATACAACATTTAATTCATATAAAAGTTAGTGGTGGGTCAATGTCTATTCGTAGTTGTTTTCTTTACAATGTTTATTTATTTTATTTTAAAACACACATTTATTTATTTAATTAATTATTTGTCACAACAGTATATATAAGCATAAGCATGAAATAATTATACGATATATAAGCATAAATATAATCATAAGTATGTAATAACTACATGAAATTGGATACAATCAAAGGGAACATTAGGACAGGAATGGTAGGCACATTGGTGCTCTTATGCATGCCCCTTACAGACCTCTTAGGAATGCGGTGAGGTCAATAGTAGAGAGTTTTTGGTTAAAGCTTTGGGGATTTTGGGAAGAGACAACAGAGTCTGGTAGTGCACAGTGTAGTACAATGTGTGTACTACATTCCACATGCAATACACACATTGCGTAAAAGAAAAGGTTTGATATTAACAAACTGGAAATTATACAGATCTGGTATTATTTTAAGTCTAAAACATGGGACAATAAATAAAACACTGAGAAACTGAAAAACAATAATAAAGGCATTTTATTTTAAGTATACAGAAGCACTTTAATTATGAAGTAGATTTCATTCATCATAGTTATTATTTTAGATACCTGGTGCTTAAAGTCAATTCTCCCTTAGGCCAATCTTCTGACAATTTTTAAAATAAGCCATTGCACAAATAGGTATTAAGGCAATTTCAGTGTGAATAAATGTTACTTGTACATATCAAGACTAAAGAAAATCTATCTTTTAATCAAGCTATATATTCCATTGCTTGGTATTGCTTGGTGGGAAAGACAGGAGGAAGAGTAAAAGAATTTAGTAATAAACAGTTTGGTCATGCTTAGTTAATACCATTACAACATTTAACAAAATAATGTCAAAGAAGTTAAAAGAATGATACTGCAAAAATCATTTTTATCCAAATTTCTCTGAGTATTTAAGATATCTGAATCATACAGGCAATGATTTTTCCATATGATACCATATAGAAAAAAGTTGGACTTGCAAGCAATATAGAAAGTATACATGTGTTTTTGAACTTTAGTGTTAGATAGACTTGAAAATTAAGGATTCTCAAGAAAATAAACAAATAGATTATTTAAAATTATTATACTTAAAACACAAATAATCAAGATTAAATAGTATTTTAGACACTGGATAAAGGCATAATTTTCTTGATGTTTATAATGCTCAGAATGGAATGTCTATATAGAGTCTCAATCATCCAGGTCATGGTTATCCCAAAGATAACCATGATTTTCAAAAGACAAGCTGGACTTACTTTGTTTTTTCCTTGAAAATGTCTCATTTCTCATCCAAAAAGCTTCTTTGGTTATGACTGAATGATGGAAATAGATGACTGCAAGAATATAAATCTTTCTATTCCCCACATTCAGTCAGAAGTGAAGAAGCTTCTTGGAAGAAAAGTAAAACATTTTGAAGGGGGGAAAAACAAAGAAAGTCCAGTTGCCTTATGAAAAGCACTTCATAAAGAAGAAAAATGTGCAAAAATGACTAGCAGCAAGGTGTTTAATTCAATTATAGTCACAATGTGTGCATTGTTCTGAAGGGAATAAATAATCTTGGAGAAAGTCTATCTATGTCCAAGACTCAATGTTGATTTTATGTATGTGTGTGTGTTTGTGTGTATACATATGCCCATAAACAGAGTATAATTAAATAACTAGAAAAAATTTCTGATTAAAAGAATAATATATACTTGTTAATAGTATACTGTATAGTGATGGGAATGTTATTTCCACACCTTTCAATTCCTTCGTTTTATGTCCTGTATTTTGATATATTATTAGTTTGGACATGCTTATCATTGAACAAATATGCTAAAGTAATAACTAGGTGCATTTGTCTCTGTTATTTTGGGGAACGGGAGGATAATTTTTTACTTGTGTAGAACTTGAGTTGCATACCGTTATAACACTGAAGAAAGATATTATAGCCATACTAAATTTGCTCTCCTGTTTTCTGTGTTTACCATGTAATAACAATGCTGAGACAGATACAAAGCAATTGAAATGTTTGATAATTATGGTGAGTGGGTAAATTAAGAATTATAGAACTCTATGCCTGTAGAACTCCAACTACACATACTCACCAAGCAGAATATTGGTAATATTATGGATTAATGTTGGTAAACTGTTTTCTAATTTATTGATTGCTTTGTTGATTGGTTGTGGAATTTAAGTTTTGGAATGCAAAAGAATTTTTTACAGTGCTTTTATTGCACTATTCATTTACACATATGTCTCAAAGTTTAACAGACTAGCTTATGTAAAAATTGATGCGGTGGGACTCTTCTCTTTGACTGTGGAGGTGCCAGAATAGATATCAATCAAGTAAAACTTTTATTTATTTATTTATTTATTTATTTATTTATTTATTTTTATCACATTTATATACCGCCCTATCTCCCTAGGGACTCAGGGCGGTTCACAGGCAAATAAAAAAGTACATACAAATACAGACTAAAACAACAGTTAAAAAACTTATTCTACATGGCCGAATTATTAAAAAGCAATATAAATAATAAAACCCATTAAAACCAGTATAAATTTAAAATCTAATCCAGTCCTGCGCAGATGAATAAATGTGTTTTAAGCTCGCGACGGAAGGTTCGGAGGTCCGGAAGTTGACGAAGTCCTGGGGGGAGTTCGTTCCAGAGGGTGGGAGCCCCCACAGAGAAGGCCCTTCCCCTGGGTGTCACCAGACGGCACTGCCTAACTGACGGCACCCTGAGGAGTCCCTCTCTGTGAGAGCGCACGGGTCGGTGAGAGGTATTCGGTAGCAGTAGGCGGTCCCGTAAGTAGCCCGGCCCTATGCCATGGAGCGCTTTAAAGATGGTTACCAAAACCTTGAAGCGCACCCGGAAGGCCACAGGTAGCCAGTGCAGTCTGCGCAGGATAGGTGTCACACGGGAGCCACGAGGGGCTCCCTCTATCACCCACGCAGCCGCATTCTGAACTAACTGAAGCCTCCAGATGCCCCTCAAGGGGAGCCCCATGTAGAGAGCATTGCAGTAATCCAGTAATTTTTTACATTGCAGTAATCCAGACGAGATGTCACGAGGGCGTGAGTGACCGTGCATAAGGCATCCCGGTCTAGAAAGGGGCGCAACTTTATAAGAAAGGGGCGCAGACTTTATAAGTCTACTGTGTCCTTTCAAAGGCACATTTAAATGTTTTCATTTCTAAAAGTCTTTTTCCCATCATGCCTGTGTTTGGCTCTAATAATGATAATAAAGGAACTAAATCAAGAAAAGAGTTTTTCAGGTATCTATTCTTTGAGACAGGTCCACTAGTTAATATGTATTAATATATTGTAGCAAGAATCACAAACATTTATGTGATCATTTTCAAAAAAATAGGAATTTTTCTTTGTGGAGTAGAAAGATAGGCATTTAGTAAGAAACATACGCATGCATGCACAAATATATATTATAATAACTGACCATAAAACCATTGCTAAAGGCAGAGAAAATGTGAATCAGAGAAGCATAAATTCTAAACTAAAATTATTGTTCTCCCATATATTTATGAACTCTCCACTTCTGGCATATTAAAAATTATAATTTCCTGACAATTTTTTCATGACCATCGGAATCCAAAAGCACAAAGCAATTTAGTGCTTTGTGCTTTTGGTTGTTAAGTTGTCTTCTCTTGATATAAATATGGAAACTTATGAACGGATATGCAAAAATATGTAACTAGAGAACAACTGTCATTGTTAATCCAGATTGACTGATCTATTCCATAAATGTTTATATCACATGAAACTATTCAAAATGTACCAGTGGATTCTATTTTTTTTTTACTTACATTTATATCCCGCCCTTCTCCGAAGACTCAGGGCGGCTTACATTGTGTAAGGCAATTTCCCATGTTTGATGTGAATATATGATTATATGAACATAACACAAAATATTTTCAGACAAATAGGGTAGTTAAATGATAGCTGGTAAAATTTAGCATTTTATATTTGATATCCTAGCAAGATTTGAGTTAAAATAATGAGAACTTTCTTTTCTTTTAAAAAGTATGTAAATATATTAAACGCATGATGAACTTTAGTCCTTGGATCTAATTTGAGAATGAAATATGGTCTTGTTTCTTATTCCCTTGTTTTGTACCTTCTAGCAAATCAATAAATTTATTCACTTTACTTTTGTTTCTTTGAAGATTAAAGACATGTCTTCCTTTGTTCTAAAATTGCCTGAAAAAACTGCCTGGACAGTTGACAGCCGTTAAACCAAAGCAGCAAGGCCTTAAATATTAACATCTTGATTTCCAAAGCGCGACCCAGAAAAAATAATTGTATTTGAAAATGAATGTAGCATTTTTATCCCAGTATGGTATTTTGTCTCCATAGCAGGCTGCTGACAGACCACAACAAACGTTTGGAGAAATATTGATAGTTGTGGCAGTGAGGTGAATCATTTTCAGAAGTAAAATAAATTTTACTATAGAAAAGTTTAGAATTGGTTTTTTTTTATTATAACACTGTTCTCTTTATAAATAAAAGTCTGATCCCCCCTCCTCTCTCTCTCTCTCTCTCTCTCTCTTTCTCTGTCTCTGTCTCTGTTGCACGTGCGCAGTTCATTTGAAAACCACTTTAAAATAGAGTAAAACAGCTGAAATGCAGCAATCCGCTCTGCTGTGCCGATCAGCTGGGCTTCAAACAAAGGAAATATAGGTCAGTATAGCACAGGGGTGAGAGGGCAGGTTAACCTGATTGTCGGAATGAACCGGTTAGCTCTCAGCTGATATTCGGAGCTACCAGTTTGCTCGAACCAGTCCGAATAGACTGAATCCCACCTCTGTATCATCTATCTATCTATCTATCTATCTATCTGAACAAATTGATTTAGTTAAAGGTGTACAGTAACTGGGAAAATTATAAACAATATATTTTTTGAATATACAGCATAATTAATACACATACACACATTCTTTTTATGTTTGGTTTATATATAAAACTCATGTGCAATGCACACAATAAAGAAATAAGTAGCAAGCACTGTCATTAATTTTGTGCTGCTTTCCATTCCAAAATGAACTATGCAGCCAATGATGATATGACGTATCATTTATTTCAGTAAAGATATGATTTTCATGTAACAGAAATCCTATTTGTTAAATATTTGAATATTGGTTCTTTCTTTAGATTTAAGAGCCCATAATTTATTGTTGCTAAAGTATACATATTAGTGATGTTAATCTGATCACTAACCTGATGAAATCCTTGCATTAGGTTGCATTAGAAAATTGCAACCTATGATCTCCTTTGAATTAACTATCGTGTGTTCATTGGCATACTAATTCAGCTTCAGAACTTTCTTCTGAGTTCAGAGGTCTTTTGTAAAATGTCTCTTGCTTTTCTAATTGTGTACATCTTCAATGTATTTACAGGTGTTGAAATACTGCTTCAATATCAGCTCTCTGAAACTATTAAGCTTTCTGCAATACTTTTTAAAAATCTTGGCTTTGGTTTCTTGACAATTTCCATGGTTTGTCTGATATCCAGTTTGCTTTCTTCTCCTTCTCTTTCTCCTTTTTTGTCATTGTCTTTTCACATTCATTCATTCTTAACAACTTCTTTCATTCCCTAATTCCTCTGGTTTTCCAACAATTAGTTTTGGACTTCTGAATGATTCCTGATGTTATCCTTCAAAATAGTAGGTACATGTTCAAGATTGTATTCTGGAAACTGGCTGGCTTTCTTTTTCTTTTTCAGGTTATTTGGAACTTGTACATGAACAGCTTGTGATCTATTCCAAAGTCAGCATTTGGTCCTGTGTTTGATGCTATATCTTTGAGATCTTCCACCATATTTTAACAATATAGTTAATCTGATTTCTATTTGCATCATCTGGGGATGTCTATGTATAATAAAAGCATTATTTTGGTTGTTTGAAGTTAGTATTAGCTATGAAGAAATACAGCAACTGCGTAGTCAATTTCTTGATTCATTTCAGTTTACTAAAACATAGAATACAACTACATTTTCCTCTTTCATGTTTCCAATTTTGGCATAAAGGTAAAGGTTCCCCTCGCACATACATGCTAGTCATTGCCAACTCTAGGAGGTGGTGCTCATCTCCGTTTCAAAGATGAAGAGCCAGCGCTGTCCGAAGACATCTCCATGGTCATGTGGCCGGCATGACTAAATGCCAAAGGCGCACGGAACGCTGTTACCTTCCCACCAAATGTGGTCCCTATTTTTTTTACTTGCATTTTTACGTGCTTTTGAAACTGCTAGGTTGGCAGAAGCTGGGAGAAATAACGGGAGCTCACCCCGTTACACGGCAGCACTAGGGATTCGAACCTAGTTTCCAATCACAGCAGCACATATTTCTTGCATGTCTTATGAATTTTGAATTGAATTGGATGAATAGATGAATAGAAGTCATCAACCTCTTCTTCTTCTTCTTCTGCACCAGTGGTTGAAGCATAACCTTGAATGATTGTCCTATTAAAATATTCTCCAGAAGTCTAATCAATATTAATTCATTATTAGTGGCAATGCAGCCTAGTAATATTTTTGCTAATTATAAACACTGTACCATTTTGTTTTTATTTTTCATGTCCTTAGTAATAAACTGTGTGTTTTGTCAATGAAAGAGTCCAGTTCCAGTCCATATAAATTCACTGAATTTATGAATTTGACATGCCTAAGATATCAAATTATTATTGCTTCATTTCTTTTTTCACTATGCTGAGATTTACTTTGTTCATGCTTCTTACTTTCTATATTCTTATTGTAATTCTAGAATAGAATAGAATTTTATTGGCCAAGTGTGATTGGACACACAAGGAATTTGTCTTGGTGCATATGCTCTCAGTGTACATAAAAGAAAAGATACGTTCATCAAGGTACAACATTTACAACACAATTGATGATCAATATATCAATATAAATCATAAGGATTGCCAGCAACAAGTTATAGTCATACAGTCATAAGTGGAAAGAGATTGGTGATGGGAACTATGAAACGATTAATAGTAGTGCAGATTCAGTAAATAGTCTGACAGTGTTGAGGGAATTATTTGTTTAGCAGAGTGATGGCCTTCGGGAAAAAACTGTTCTTGTGTCTAGTTGTTCTGGTGTGCAGTGCTCTATAGTGTCGTTTTGAGGGTAGGAGTTGAAACAGTTTATGTCCAGGATGCGAGGGATCTGCAAATATTTTCACGGCCCTCTTCTTGATTCGTGCAGTATACAGGTCCTCAATGGAAGGCAGGTTGGTAGCAATTATTTTTTCTGCAGTTCTAATTATCCTCTGAAGTCTGTGTTTTTCTTGTTGGGTTGCAGAACCGAACCAGACAGTTATAGAGGTGCAAATGACAGACTCAATAATTCCTCTGTAGAATTGGATCAGCAGCTCCTTGGGCAGTTTGAGCTTACTGAGTTGGCAGAAAGAACATTCTTTGTTGTCCTTTTTAATGATGTTTTGATGTTAGCTGTCCATTTGAGATCTTGCGATATGATAGAACCCAGAAATTTGAAGGTTTCTACTGTTGATACTGTGTTGTCAAGTATTGTGAGAGGTGGAAGTATGGAAGGGTTTTTCCTAAAGTCTACCACCATTTCTACGGTTTTGAGTGTGTTCAGTTCCAGATTGTTTTGGTTGCACCACAAGGCTAGTCGTTCGACCTCTCGTCTATATGCGGATTCGTCATTGTCTCGAATGAGACCAATCACTGTTGTGTCATCTGCGAACTTCAGTAGCTTAACAGATGGATCATTGGAGATGCAGTCATTGGTATACAGAGGGAAGAGAAGTGGGGAGAGCACACAGCCTTGGGGCCCCCCTGTGCTAATTGTACAGGTATTTGATGTGATCTTGCTTAGCTTCACCTGCTGCTTCCTGTTTGTTAGGAAGCTTGTGATCCACTTACAAGTCTGTTCCGGTACCTGTAGCTGGTTTAGCTTAGTTAGAAGAATGTCTGGAATGATGGTATTGAATGCTGAACTAAAGTCTACAAAAAGGACCCTTGCATAGGTCTTTGGAGACTCAAGATGTTGTAGGATGTAGTGCAGAGCCATATTAACAGCATCATCTGTTGATCTATTTGCTCGGTATGCAAATTGCAAGGGGTCTAAGAGCGGATCCGTGATGGTTTTCAGGTAGGAAAGCACTAGCCTTTCAAAGGTTTTCATGACTACAGATGTTAGAGCAACTGGTCTGTAGTCATTCAGTTCCTTGATGGTGGGCTTCTTCGGCACTGGGATGATGGTAGAGCGTTTGAAGCAAGAAGGAACATAACACATCTCTAGTGATTTATTGAAAATATGGGTGAAGATGGCGGCCAATTGGTCAGCACAGACTTTTAAGCAAGAAGGAGTTATCTTGTCTGGGCCTGGAGCTTTTCCTGGCTTTTGTCTGTGAAATAGGTCCTGCACTTCCTTTTCTGTGATCACTAGGGGTTGTGAACCCAATGAAATGGGGTCAGTTGTAGGAGGCTTGGCTGTTGTTGGTGTGTCTGAGATGGGGGTTGTGGAGATAGGTGGCTGTAGTTTCCTTTCAAACCTGCAGTAAAACTCATTCAGGTCATCTGCCAGTTGTTGATTACCTTCAGCCTGGGAAGGAGGTTTGCCATAGCCGGTGATATTTTTAAGAGTTTTCCACATGTTTGCTGGTTCATTTGCTGAAAACTGATTCTTTAGCTTTTCAGAGTAGCTTCTTTTTGCTGCTCTGATCTCCCTTGTTAGTGCATTTCTGGCCTGATTGTACAGCATTTTATCACCTTTTTTGTGGGCTTCCTCTTTGGAATGTCGTAGCTGCTTAAGTTTAGGTGTAAACCAAGGTTTGTTGTTACTGTGTATTCGCAAGTTCCTTGTAGGTACACATAGGTCTTCACAGAAGCTGACATATGATGTTACAGTATCTATGAGTTCATCCAGGTCTGCAGAGGTATCTATTTTTGCAGTATCAGATTTTCTTTTCCTGTGTGGCGACATAAGCAACCACAAGTTCCAAAGACCTTAATCTATCCATGTCATAGACACTGTTAGTACTCCAAATGATCTTCAACTCATTTTCAGCAGTATATTGAGTACAATGCAAATGGAAAGACCCATAATCGGGCACTATATTATCAATCATTTTTATGAAACCATATGGTTTTTCTTTATAAACACAGAAGTGGCTTACCATTGCCTTATCCTGTTCATCATGAATTGATGCCTTTGTCATTGTCATCAGTTCCTACATTATTATTGTCTTGCCTGCTTTTGCAGGACAGCTGGGACAGCTGAGATGACACACACTGCTGGAAATATAAACTCTGGACAGGTTCTTCATTCATCCATCTCAGGAAGATCCCTACTATTGTCATGATGATGCAGTACAGCAGATCTTGGTGGAAGATGGTTAACATCATGGATAAAAACATGTTAAAATTTAGAGGTTCATTGAAGTTGCTCTCATATAGCCATAAAATACTGGCCATAGGCATGTTTTTCTAGTTTATGTATCTATTTTACATTGAGCACCAAATCACATCATCAAATATTGTGAGAAATATCAGGATATTACAAAAACAACCATAAGTGAATTGAGATATTCAAGATCACTGTGCATAGTACTTTTTTTTTCTGAATTGAAAATAGACGCAATTTGAAATTAGATGTTTAGTTACCACATATATAATATCAGAAATTCAAAACCAGATGTCGACATATCCTGCTGATAAAATTGAGGTAAATCATGCTTACAGTAACAAGTCTAATTTAGTTCTGTCCGTAATAAGTCCATTTAATGTTTTCTCATATAACCATAATGGATTTTATCATATCAAAGTAGACAGGCTTCATTACCACATGAGTAAACTATCATTCCTATCAAAGAGAGCTCATCCCATTAACCCATATGAAAGCTGATTATGACTCAGCTGTACTTCTATTATCCTTGTAGCAGAAATTAAAAGAAGCATTGATAAAATAAACTATCATTAAGATAATGTGTATATATAAAAGAAATTTCAGTTAGGTCTAGTTTTGAGGTGAGTGTCTCTTGCAATATTTTTAAAATATATTTATTATAGTTATTATATAGTTGGGGTGTATCTTGAAAACATCTGATTTCTTGCTTGTTGTATAGATAGATTAAAGTCCTTTTCAAGTAGACAAACAAGAATAAAGTACATTTAGCACGCATTTTTGTTGTAATTTCTACCATTGTTCTGTATTTAACATTTATATGTTTTGAACAGAAGAGCAAATGGCAAAAGGAAGAAAATTAGTTTTCATATGCTGTCCCAATGTCTTGTTCTTACAGGAACTTTCTTCCTAATGTTAAATGGGAAAGTGTATTTAAACAGGGAAGTTTCCTCTCTTTCTCATTCTTTCTCTCCATGATTTCCTCTCTTCAAAATGCAGTTTATGAACAAATAGGGATTTTCTACCCTTATCTACTTCTTAATAAATACTAAGATATTACAAATATAAATTGGCTTCCCCTGAAAGCTGGGCTAAGCTTTGCATCAAGGCTTTTTTAATGTGATATTCCAAAATGTTATTACTCTGTATTCTTTTAGTACTCTGTTTATATGAAGAATACATCTTCTAATAAGAGATCCTGTTGCGATTATAGTGCCAACATATTTACTCAGAATTATATCTCATACTTTCAAATTTGTTAACTGGTTTGGTAGTTGGTGCAGTCCAACAGCATCTAGTTGAAAACAAGTTCTTTACACCTGAGCAGAAAGAAAACTGCCCAAAACTGCCCAAACAGCAGGGGAGACCAACTCCTAACTGACAAGATGATTCTGGAAAATTGCAAGAGAAGGAAGACCAATCTGAATGTAACTTGGATTGATTATAGGAAGGCATTCAATTCCCTACCACATGATTGTGTAATAAAGTGGCTAGAGTAGAGTAGAGTAGAGTAGAGTAGAGTAGAGTAGAGTAGAGTAGAGTAGAGTAGAATAGAATAGAATAGAATAGAATAGAATAGAATAGAATAGAATACTTTATTTGGCCAGGTGTGATTAGATCCCCAAGGACTTTGTTTCTAGGGCAAAGTTGTTAGTGTACATTCAAAGCAACAGAGTAATAATAATCAAAATAATGATACCAATAAGAGGGGGTAGCAGAGAAGATGACAGGGATAATAATAGTACTATAAAGCAGGAGATATAAAACTCTTTTTAAATGTAAAAGTAACACAGTCTCATTCATTTGATGGTTAGGCCAATAGTCAGGAGGAAATTTAGAAAGAAGCATCAATTATATGCATTTTTGGCAGCAAAATTCTCTAAAACAAAATCATCCTGAATTGTCTTTCAGTTTTTCATGATTTAGTTTTCTGAGATTCTTGCTCTTTAGTTAAATGGAAAACATACTACATGCTGAATCTTCGAGGGGTGGAGTGGATAATTTTAATAGTAATTGAGCATAAATTTAATGGATTGCAAATGTTTCTCCCACAATTTGATTTTAAAAGGTAGAGACAGATTAGCTGTTTTAATGTTAATGATTGTCATAGGATGTGACTTGGATTGTGGGTCTGTTTGTATTATTAGGATTAATAATATTTTGTCTGGTGAACTTTGGTGGTAAAAAAATTTATCTCTATCCTGTCTCAGTATCTTTATGATAAAAAAGCAGTCATTAATTCTGATGGTACCTTACAAATTCTTGATAAAAGTTCTAAATGCAAAACAGATAGTGTTCAGAAAATTGTTCTTTTTTCACACATGAACATTATTTTCTTTCTCTAGTAGCATTGTTGTACATCATTTTATTTGTCTAGACATGGCTGTGTCTTTATTTATTTGTATGATTTCTATTTGCATTTATTTGTATGATTTTCAACTCAAATCTATGTCATTAAAAAACACACATCAAATTGAAGACACTATAAAAACCAAGAATAAGCAGATATTTTGTTGTGTGTATGTATATTTTCAAATGTCTCTCATACTAGATTGAGAAACTGATTAAGGTGGTTTTTATATGCCAATACATTGGCAGATAAAGTATAAATATGCTGTATATTACTTTTCAGTGCAGAATTTTTTATATCATTCCCATTTGTATAGTATTTCCAGACTTGAACTCACAAGAGAAAAAAGCATGAGAACATCAATTCAGTCTATCATATTTCATTTGTTATTTAAGGTCATATCTGTAATGTGTGTGTGTGTTTTGTTTATTTAATGCTTATTGTTTGATACAACTTTGTTAGAATGCTCCTAAAATAAATGTGCACATATATTTTTATATTTTTATTTTAAATAAACATAACATTTCAGACAGTAGTCATGCATCCACTTTCTGTTTGGTATGCTTTCTTAATTCAAACACATATTTTCCTATATGTATGTTACCATCATGTCATTTTTTTAAAAAAAAAAACAACCACCAATACAGCATCTTTCAGGAAGTGTTGCAGGGAAGCTGGAGGGAAAGGTCACAAGTCCTCAGAAACAACTTTTCTATTTTGGATCTGAATTGCTACGTATATTTACTTTATATGACATCATATGGAAATGGCTTATAGTCATAAAACCAGAAGCTGCTCTTACCGCATGCAGATGTTCAAACTGCAAAAATAAAAGTATTGTACATATGAGAACGTAATAGTTCTTCGTTTGTTTTAAATCCCCTTGTTTTTAAAAATGCCATGGGTATTTGCAATTGGCTGAAAGCTAATGGAGCAAAAATATACAAATTCCATTGATAGCAGAGTTTGAGAGCAAAACCATACTTACATTTTCCAACCATCGTTGTAACTAAACCTAGGATGATTGTGCAGTCTCGTCATATGATTCTTTTTAAATGAACATGTTTGGTTCATGTTGGCACTTTTAGTAAAGCAGTACCTTAACATGCTTCAGGGAATTAGCAATGACTGTAGAACAGAAGGGCCGGTTTAGCTCTGCCTGGTAAGGCCTGTTATTAAGAACACAAAGCCTGCAATTACTGCAGGTTCGAGCCCGGCCCAAGGTTGACTCAGCCTTCCATCCTTTATAAGGTAGGTAAAATGAGGACCCAGATTGTTGGGGGGGCAATAAGTTGACTTTGTAAATATATACAAATAGAATGAGACTATTGCCCTATACATTGTAAGCCGCCCTGAGTCTTCGGAGAAGGGCGGGGTATAAATGTAAACAAAAAAAAAAAAAAAAAAAAAAAAAAAAACTGAGCAGAGGCACAGGCACTTTAAATTAAAAAGCTTGGCTTAAGTTCTATAGGTGGCAATTATCTTTACTTGAAGGGTTTCTGTGAGTGTCCTGTAATTCTTGATTCAAAATTCTTCCCCAGAAATCAGCAACCTCTCTTGTTTTCTGCAGATCATTTGCAGGTCAGTGCAAGCTATTACTGGAAACTCTCTTCAGGAGACAATTTCAGATAAAAAAATGGGGAACCATTGTAAGCTATATCCTCACAATGACATTTTAAAGTATCACAACCATAAAAAGAAGAAAACTGGAATTTTGTACAGTATTGCTGTAATCGATGTAATTTAAGACCCTGGTCTTCAGTGGTTCCAAATTACATCAAAATTGTAAGAAGATTGATATTAAAATAATTAGATATCAAATTACATCAGATATATAATTATTTTAATATCAATCTTCTTATAATTTTTAATACAGAATAAAAACCAACAAGAACCACCATTTAGATTGAAAAAGAAAAATGAAAGAAAGAATAAAAGCAGAGGCAAAGTTGTAGAAATCAAAAAGAAAGTTTAATAAAGTGGTGACATCCAACTTTCTTTTACAGCAGCTATATATAAATAAAAGATACAACATTACAGCATTTACAGCATTATTTACATTTTCTTTATAATCTATTTTTTTATAATTCTCAAAACCAAGTATCATAAAAATTTATCTGTTTTCCAAAAAGTTTAATAAGGGTTTTGCAATCATCAGTAAATTTAGACAGTGTCCTATATTTAATTAAAGCAGTCAAGATGGCTGTCTCAGCAAGTTCCACCATTTTCACCATCCATTCATCCATTATGAGTAAAGTTGGATATTTCTGCCAGGCATATAAGCGTGTTGCTGCAGTTGACCTATATAAAACAAAGTTTCATAATATTCTTCTAGCTGCTTATTGATCAATCCCAAAAGAAAAGTCCCTGGTTTCAATTGAATATGTGTCTTTAAAAACCTATGATTTATTCTATGTTATTGAGTTCACTTTTTTTTCTGGCTTTACTAGATGGCTACCAAGCATGGTAAAATATCCTCTCTTTTTTGTTACATTTCCAGTATAAGTTTATTAAATATTAATTTTGAATACTCAAATATTGTCAACCATAACAGAACTGAAGAAGATTCTTAGATGAGAAGTGAAACATCATGAAAAAAAAAAACCATGCCTTTTGAAAAAGCACCTTTTGAACAAACCTTACATGATTACAGTTCTTTGCAATAAAAGCAAGCATAGTTTATTATTGGATCTATCCATTTTTCAGTAGCCACCTGAATATCATATTGTTATTAAAAGTTTTTACACTGTTTTATATATTGTTTTCTGTAGACTTACTGGACAAAACTAAAAACCTGTTCTTTAAAATCCATGAATTGTTATCCAAATAACCAGGTAACTAACAAATCTAACCTTTCTAAGCAGATGTATAAAGTTAAAGAGACTAATTGATCATGTCAGTACAAAGGTGTTGTTCATTCTGCAAAGGCCAAGTTAATTCATATTGATGTGATTCAAATTAACCTTAATCAGCTACTAGGCTGACTGTGATTTCATTACTGGATGTGTTGTACTTAGACATCTCTTCCCTTTAAAAACCCCTCCAACGTATTTAATCCTTGCTTAAAAAAAATAAAATAAAGGCCCATTTACACATCAAGTCTTATTAATGTAATTGGCTTTAAGGTTGACTTTTTTTATGTGTTGTCACTTTTGGGTTCCGTTAATTCTGAAAAGGTCACATAATTCAGTCTGATGTGGTATAAATTAACATCAAATGTTTCCATCCCTCTTTAAAATGATAGGTCATTGCTTTAAAAATACATTATTGTGATGAACATAGTACGCATTTTGTTTCTAAACAACTGAGAAGGTTTGGAACATAGACTTTTGATTATGCTAACTGCTTTGGGGGGTGATATGTCCTTCTGCACACATTTTTTCCTCTGGTTTTGTCTTAGAATATTTTTGGGTACCTGGAAGTGATGTAGAGCTGATGCAGTGGCTTTATTGATTATTTTGATCAATGAACTTATAGGCTATTAGTTTTATGTATTTTATTTATATGTTTATGCTTTTATATTTTTCTTGTTTTTGAATTGTAGGGATTTTTTTCTGCATATTTTTAAATTTGCTTTAAAATGTGGACTGTATTCAGAAAGTATTCAGACCACTTTCATTTTTTCCAATTTTGTTATGCTGCATCCTGATTCTACAGTTGTTGAAATACATTTTTTTCTTATTAATCTACATTATTAATTAATCTACATTAATAATCTACATTATTAATCCCCATAATGACAAAGTGAAAACAGAATCATAGAAATGTCTATAAATTTATTTTAAAAACCCTGAAATATCACACTGACATAAATATTCAGATTCTTTGCAACACTTGAAATTTAGCTCAGGTTCTCTCCCCACACACCGCAATTTCTCTTTAGAGTTGCTGACATGTTTCAATACCTTGATTATAGAAATCATGTAGCCAAGATAACACTAGAGTAGCTTAGGAACTACTTTGCGAATGTCCTAGAGTAGCCCAGCTAGAGCACGCGACTTGAATCCTATTGAACATCTCTTGAGGGAGCTGAAAATGGCTGTCCACTGATGGTCACCATCCAACCTGACTGAGTTTGAGAGGCTTTGCAATGAAGAATGGCAGAAAACTGCCTAATCCAGGTATGCAAAGTTTGTAACATCATACCCCCAAAAGATTCGAGGCTTTAATTGCTGCCAATGGTGCTTCAACAAAGTACTGAGTGAAGGCTTGAATGCTTATCCCAAGTGAAAGAATACTTTCTGAATGTACTGTATATATGAAATGGGTGGCTATATAAATTTTAATATTATATATTACCTAATATAGAATCTTAAATTTTGAAGCAATAATGATTTTTATTATTTGATTTGTTCACAATTAGTCTGAACACATAATCATGTAATTGTTGACATAAAAGACTTCACGTAGACCACTGAACCTAATTTTTTATATCCTGCACATTCCATATTATTTATTACAAAATAATTTGTATACTGCCCAATTGCAGAGGCTTTCAGCAATTTATGGTAACTATTATCCAAATCTTTTGCCTGATCATATAAAACATTGTAATTTATCATCATTATTGCATTTATAACATCAAAAAGCCAGCAATAGCATACAAACTTAAAGTAATTCCAATAAATGGGTCTTCCTTATTTGCTATTCACTATTCTAATGAAAATGAGTTCACATTCCGTCAGTCACTGGTCCCAAAGTTGATACTGTTACTATTAGGAAGATATCCTAACATTTTAAATTTAAAATATAATTTTAAATTGCAGGATATTTTCCGCTTGTAATTTAACCATTATTCCTTCTGGAATATAAAGGATGAGAGTCACGCTATGTGACACTCTTCAAGTATTTAATTGATGATTACACTCCAGGTATGTTTTTCAATCTATAGTTATAGATCCACATAGTAGAGACATCCAGACTACACTTAATTAGTCTGCTAATCAGAATTCATGGAATACTTCAGCAAATGCTTCTATCAACCTCAAACTGCCTTCCTGTTCTTCAAATCAGCTCTTCACAATTGCTCAGTGGAATGTACTGTATAGCCTCTTGTCAGAAAATTCTGAGTCAAAATAAAAGTCAAGTGGATCTCTCCTTTTCTTTGTTGAAAGTTGTACTTTATCTACTTCTAATTGAACAGTTGGTATGGTGCTTTTATTTTAGTTTAAATGTTAATGAGATGTTTTTGCATTTAACTTCCTTCACTAAACTTATTTTGAACTTTAGCTTACCTGATATTAGCTGTAGTATTATCTGCTTCTTCTATCCTCCATACCAGGGGTCTCCAACCTTGGTCCCTTCAAGACTTGTAGAGTTCAACTCCCAGAGTTCCTCAGCCAGCTTTGCTGGCTGAGGGTTTCTGGGAGTTGAAGTCCACAAGTCTTAAAGGGACCAAAATTGGAGACCCCTGCTCCATATCTATTCTATTTAATTTCCAGGTATAAGACCACATTGGCTTGTACTGATGATGTTACCTAGTTTGGGTAATGAAATGTCTGCAAGAAAACAAGCAAGGTCAGAGAGCACCAAGGACTCCTTCAAAAATATGAGAAATTCACATATGACCCAAGGATTATAAATTTAGAACTCTCCAAAGATTCATAACTTCTACATGTGACCAAACTTTCCCCCCATCTTAGTGAAAAGAAAAGTAATTCTGAGGATGTAATTTGAAACTGAACTAAGTGGAATTACTATAGCTTTAACTATAACTTTTATTATAGTTGTAACTATTACTATAACAAAAATATAACTTATATTGGGTTTCTCCAGATTCAAGAATATCTGTACCGAAATGTAAGTCATGAGTACTGTACATGTCTCACTATGCATTCCAGCAAAACATCACTAATGCAGTAGTTGTCTCCTTGTGTTTATATGTTGCATTGCTATATTTATAATCTATGTTGAATTTTAATTGAATTGATAATTTGATGCTTATTGGAAACTGCCCATTAATTGATGTTTGTCATTCATAGCAAAAATTCTGTAGCATTTCAGATCTATGCTTAAGTGCAGGTTTCCCTGACTCCAAAGAATCAAAGAAACTATATACAAAGATTTTAAATGACTAATGTTCAGAAATGTAAATATTTCATTCTTCTATGTTCCTAGACTGATTTCAAATGTAGCTAAGTTACACATTTATAACAACAACAACAACATTCTCTGCATTCTCTGTGGGGGCCCCGGCTTTATGGAATGAGCTGCCGGTGGGACTCCGTCTCCTCCCTGATCTCCGGACCTTTAAGCGCGAGCTCAAGACTTTCTTTTTTCACCAAGCTGGGCTGGCCTGATTGATTTTAGTATGGGGGTTTTAGTGGGTTTTAATAGGGTTTTACCAAGGTTTTAGTTTTGATAAATTTTAGCTAATATTTTAAGTTACAGCGATTGAATCAGTTTTTTAAATTTGATATTTTATTTTAAATTTGTTGGGATTCTTGTCGTTTTATTGGCTGTACACCGCCCTGAGTCTTCGGAGAAGGGCGGTATAAAAATATGAATAAATAAATAAATAAAACAGCAATCCCAGAAAATAAGGAGTCACTATTACATTATTTTCAGTAAAACAACATACATATATACATTTTATTAAGGAAACATTTGCTTAATTGATCAATTACCATATACATAAATGTGGGCCATAATTTTTAGTGGATACAAAAAGCACAATATTTACTCTTTCTCATAAGGCCAAATGTTTTAGAGGAAAAACATGCAACAAAGAAATAGTATCTTACAGGGTAATGAAAGAAAAACTTCACTTTTGAACTTATCAGTGAAAGAGGTGCAGAAGAGATAGTTGCACAGATGGCATTAATTCCCACAAAGACACTTTTGTTAAATTATTTTCAAGATGGTTCTTTAAATAGCCTGAGTTATTCGTCATGTAGTTAAACCATTTCAAACCCTTCCTATGAATAATTACATTGCCCATATATCCACAAGTAAAGTGAAGGTAGAGAATGGCAATTGTTTCATATTCCAAAATTGATCATTTTTCAATGATGAGGTCCTTAAATGCCTTGTATCTGAAGGCTGACTTTACTTGGACTGAATTATGTTGGATCCTTATCAGAACTTGCTGACCTGATCTTTTTATTTTTCAAAATTGAATATGTTTTTACAATATTTATTGGATTAATAGTATTTGGTAGATATTTTAACTAAGCATTTTTGAGCTTTTAATTATGGTTCTAGTTATCACTATGCATCATTTATAATGTGTATTAATATATGAAAAATACAAATTATGTAAATATAATTTATCATCAAAGTGACCACAATGGTAAATTATAATAGACTTTCATAGTACAATTCTCTAAGCATTAGTGAGCCATTTGCCTTTAGACTGTATCCATTGCAATTAAAATACTATTTATTAAAGGAAGAAATGCTGCAATGAGTGCCATTATCTCTAATGATTCTTAGCAGTGTATTTTACTTAGGTAACCATTAAATGCCTCAGATGAAGATAATATAAAAAACAGTATTTTTTTAAAAAATGACATATTAATATATATTGAGCCATAATTGAACTATGAATATTTGCAAATAATGCATACTATTTAATGTATACTCAAGATTTTCTCAGTCTGTTCTTTATTTCATATTCTTAGTAGTCCAATATATCAAACAATTCAAAATTTTAAAAAAATTCTTTTATGGATTATTAATATTTTAATGTTTATAATTAGCTAAGCTTATATTTGACTACTTATAATTATTTGACTTTACAGTGCTGTAGTAATTCCTTAAGTTGAATATATTTCACTTTTTCACTTGGGTTATTTATACAGCAGTTTAAAAATAGTGCTCTAGAAAAAGTGGTTTAACCACTTTAAAATTACAGTCCAGAGACTGTTTCCTTCAGAAACACCAAGAAAACTGGATAAAGTTTCATCTCTGTTTCATTTTTAAATTAACAGGTTTTTTTTTTACTATAACTGATCATATCAAAATCTATAAGTATCTTTCTTAAACTCTAGAAGGTAAGATTACTAGAATTAAAACCAACAAGTGAAAGAAAGCTGGACCAAGTGTTGATCTTATTTCAGTTTAATGATATATCCCTAGTGAAAAGAAATGGAAAAAGTGAGTATGTTAGCAAAGTTGCTAGATTCACTAGATAGAATAGATAGAATAGAATTATTTTTATTGGCCAAGTGTGATTGGACACACAAGGAATCTGTCTTTGGTGCATATGCTCTCAGTGTACATAAAGAAAAAATAAAATTATAAGATAGAACACTTAGTGATTGTCATAGGATACTAATAAGCAATCAAATCATACTAGGAAACAATATAAACAATATGTTTAAAAATACAAAGAAAATGGGTATTCAGAATGGCTTAGCTAACATGGTTTCTTTGACTGTCATATGTCATGTGAAATAAGTTATTGTGTCTGTTTATGTTGTCTGTATATGGTATTATTCTTTGTATAAACCAAATAAATTGGAATTTATTAAATAAATTATAGTTAAGGAACCCATAATGTGAAACCAATCAATGTGCTAATATATTATGCCTGCCAAGAAGAATTAAAAATGATACAAAAATAAAGCTAGTTATGGACAATAATTTCTTTAATATGATTTATTATTGCAACTCCTCTCAGTCTGTTAGAACAAGGAAATATATAAAAAATATATTGAATATATACACAGATTTTAGTGCAATATGTTTCATTACTTTTATGGAACATAAAATATCTTCTATGGTTCTCCATGTTCATGTTGCTTTTGCAACATAAAACCTATTTAACAAGTTTTAAGAAGAGGCTCATTTTATCCAAAAAACTTGAAAAGTAATGTTGCCAATTTTGTGCTTCTACATTTTATGTCTTGACTGCAAGAGCAAAGAAATCAAATTCCAATTCACTCTTCCACAATAGAGTGATTTTTTTTTTATCAAGTCAGAGACTGATCAAGCAAACATGAGTAGAAAATTAAAATTTTGTAGATCAGAATCTTGATTAACAAGTACTCAACATGTGTGACAGAATGGCAACTCCTTTTCATCGGTCAAATCAGAAAATAGACATCACAAGAATTGCTTTATTTTTTGTAAGATACAACAACAGAATCTTAAAACCTACTGAATTTCCCTATACTTTCTTTCATGCCATATTTAATCAAGGTTGGGAGGGAGCACAAATTTTGAAGCTTTTATCATTCTTCCACTTTTTCCAGAGCTTGGATATCATCCTTGACAGATTTTTACCTATTGTCTTTATTACCTTCATTGGCTTTACGTATATTAGTTTTATGTTTGGCTTTATACTTGTTTACCAGCCAGAGCTGATTGCAAGATGGGTAGATGTATTTGTTTGTAAGAGCAACACCAAAATATTCATGTATGAAAATAATCCCTATATTCCAATATAAAAGCTAAGAGACTACAGTACATAAGACTAAGTATTGTAATTAGTCCCAAGCAATTCCAATTTTCACAAACCTATCAGCTGCTATTAAAAAGGTGAATGGATTGTGACACATAACCACCTAATATCTGCAAACATTTACTTCTTATTTTGCATTGACTTAAAATCCAAGTTATATACGTTTCCTATTTCTACAAGTAGAGCCCATTCAAAGCAGATTTGTTCCTCATTGTCATAAACCACATGTTTCTAATGCTATTTTAAAAGTCCAGTGATTATTTTTCCAAAATTTGGTATAAAATAAAACTTTTAAAAATATAGAAAATACTTTAAGTTCATAAAAATATATTAAAGGAACAATAGTGATCATAAATTCAAAGACTCTGATTATTCATTGTGTTGTGATTTATGTCCACTATATAAATTGCAGAACATCATATTGTGCCTGTCAAACATACAATATAAAAATGCCTGCCAAAGAATGAAATATCTGCTCTTTTTAAACACTCAAAATCTTTGCCTGTGATGGCATCAATTACATCCACTGTAGCTTTTATATATATATAAAATATATAATTGCATTTACCTCTACTTGCACACTTATCTACTGATTGATTATGTGCCATCAAGTCAGTGTAAGTGTTAGCAACCACAAAGAGTAATTTTTGCCATGATAACGTGTTCCTTCATAGTCCTTTGAGTCTTCCTTTTTCAGTGTCCGTGCTGCTGGTCATCCTGTTTTCTTCAGAAAGGTAGATTTTTCTGTAATGAATCCAAAATAGGATAATTGTGCTTGGTCATTTGTGCTTCAAGAGGGAACAATGCTTTAGTTGACAATAGTTTCCTTACGAGTTTTCTCTAATATCAAAACATTTGAGCAAAAATATCAAAACCAACAAACCTTTTCTTATCCTATTTCTTCAAAGTTCAACTTTCGTTTCCATAAAATGTTACAAGGAAACTATTTTCTGCAGTATTATGATCTTTTAAATATAGACAATGCATGGCATTCTTTCAAATAATCCAGACTAGATTTTTTTAAAATAATTGAAATTCTATTTTCAGCCCACTGGTATCAACTAAGTAGAAGAAGAAAAAAATCAAACACAATAGAGAAAAGCTGCAAACTATCTAATAGCTTTTCATCATAGGAATAGCTTGTCTTGTGTTATACTTTTCTCTTCCTGTGGTCAGTTTTCATTAATTAATGTCAATAAATCAATACTGACATAAATGTATGCTTAATAAAAGCAAAATTGAGTCTATTTGTAGAATATAAACAGATTGTTTATTTTTATATTTTGAATAATCAACTGACCAAAAAGTTGATGTTTTCCTAAGGACAATTAACCAGTGGAACAGCTTGCCACCAGAAATCATGGGCACTCCATCACTGGATTTTTTAAGAAGAATCTAGACAGTCACTTATCTGAAATAGTATAGGTTCTCGTGCTTGAGCAAGGGATGGACTAGAAGACTTCCAAGGTCCCTTCCAGCTCATTCATTCATTCATTCACTTATTGAATGAATTATTATTCCATTCTGTCATGCCAATTTTAGTTAAAACAGCATACATTCTAAAGTCAGGTAATTCTTTCAGTGGTTCTTGAAGATTTCCCAAAGAAGAAATCATGGAGTCTCTCAAAAGACCTAGTTTTAATTGTTCCAACATTCCTGTATCCCTGATTATGGTGTAAATTTAGACCAATGCGTAAGAGAAAGGAGCCATTAAAAATTAAATATTTAGAAAGGGTGGGGAGATGATCATGTGTTTATTTTTTTAGTCTAATCCAGTCCAGTCTATAGATACACAGTTTCCATTTTTGAACACCAACTTCATGAAATAATGATTAACTCAACTAGAAGAAATTTCATGCTAATCAGAATGAAGTATATTTGCATAAAATTATGGTTACATTCTTCTGTTCATTCATTTCATTAGTGCTTATTGGGTTTTCCAGTGGATTTTCCATATGTTACGTTTGCAAATGCAATTGAAAACATCAACGTGTAAAAAAAGATTTTTTTTTCATCTGATTATTTCAAACATAAAAAGACAAATATCTTAGCATAATTTGTCTTAGCAAAGAATCTTCTGGCATTGACCTTTGTGTCTAGAGTATTTCAATTTTAACATTCTTTTGTGCCTTCAAACTGATGTTGAACAGTGGAAAAGGTTTTCTGCTTTGAATGAAAATTGTTCATGAATGCTACAGCTAGGTTGGATTTACTGTCTTTCAATGCCTCTTATCAGGCACCAAAGAAACTAGTCAGACTGACAGCCCCCTTGGAACATTTCAACTCAAGAATGACAAGACAAATGCCTGAAGGACAAGATATTGAAGAAAAAAAGTCACTTGGGCATTAAAGAAAAAGTGAGTAACTAAGGTTTTAAAAATGTTAACAAAGCTGAGTGGCATAATTTTTTAAAATAAAGCATCATTTTAAATATGCTAGCTAGGTAGGCCTGGTGATTAATTAGCATATATGGGTAGCCACTGTACATTTTCACTTAGACTAAAGAAGAAAGTACTTATCCATTAGTCTTACTTGTTGATTGTTAATGCAATAGGAAAAGGAATGTTATATATGTTTGTTGCCTTGAGTTATTTATAAATTAATAAAGATTAAAAAAATAAATAAGTAATAGGGATGTCTTACTTTAGTTTTACATTTATAACTATATTGACAATGCATATTTAAATAAAGAATAAACTAGTTATTTTTATTGTACAAATTACATGTTTGTGCTGCCAAGTCTCAGTGGTTGCTGCCTGAGGCAATTGATTATGCTACCCAATGATAAACAAGTTCTGCCTTATTTGCTGACTCTTTTTTTGTTCTCATAAAATCTTAGCTCAGTTTATTTGTAAAATACAAGAGTAGATTTTGTATTTTAATTTACTTTAATTTAATTTAAATACAGTTCATAAGATCGAGATGGTGTTAAGATTTTCAGATTTCAAGAACTGGTTAAATAAAACAGAAAAGCAAAACAAAACAAAAACTAGTAGACAATTTAAAATAAAAATTACTCAAAGCCAGTTGATGGTGATTAATTCAGAATTATTCCCAGCTATATCCCTAATATAAAAAATGCAAAATGTGCTCTCTACAAATACAAGTAATAAATCCTTCTTTAGATTTTCATCTTTGTTGTTTGTAATTTTTATGGGAGGAGGAGAAGGAGGGGGAGGAGGGGGAAGGGAGGGAAGGAGAAGCAGGAGGAGGAGGAGAGGAACCAGCTCAATTTTTAACCATGACCAAACAGAATAATTTACGTCAATCTTTCTGGTATATGGATAAACACTCAAAAAGAAATGAACATATCCATTCTTTAGGTTTTGGGCTGATCTTGCTTTTAATTATAAAAAGAAAACAATTTTTTATGCTCCATAGTTTATAAATCTACAGTTCATTATATACTGATTTTTTCCAGATTTTGGAAATATAAGCCAATTGTGTCGTATAGTCACAATACAATAGTCAAGAATGCCAGTAAGGATTCTGATGTTGATGCTGTTATACATCTTGGCACAAATGATCTATCCCAAAAGGATGTACTTTCTGTGCACAATGATTTCCAGAGCTTGGGGTATGAACTTAATAGTATAGGTTGTAGGCTTATCTTTTCAGAGGTTTTACCAGTATATAAGGAACAAAAAGGTAAAGGCCAGTGTGTAGTGGAGTTTAATGTGTGGCTAAAGGAGTGGTGCAAAAGGGAAGGCTTTGGTTTTATTAGTCACGATGTCTGCAACTGGTCCAATGAAAAACTGTACAAAAGAGATGGATTGCATCCATCGAAGAAAGGGATTGAGTTACTTAGCAATAAATTCACAGATTTTCTGGATAAACATTTAAACTAAACAGTGGGGACAGAGAATTAATTGATACAGAAAATTTCTGTCCCCAGCAATCCAAAATTAATAGGGTTATCAGTGCAAGTAACATAGATGTCTGTGTGGGTAAGATTATCAGCCCTGCTATCAAGTAAAACCAAGCCTTTAATAGTGAGTGCCATACCATGTGCACTAAACCAACAGGTGGCAAGAAAGTAGGGGCAATCAGGCACAACACAGGTTATGTAGACAGTAAACACAAGGTCAATCCAAAAGGACTCAAATGTCTATACACCAATGCACAGAGTATGAGGAATAAACAGGGTGAATTAGAAATTCAAGTAAATGAGTGCAGATATGATATTGTTGCCATTATGGAAACTTGGTGGGATGAAACTGACAAATGGAACATACAGCTAGAGGGATATAAATTATTTAAAAGAAATAGACCAAATAAAAGAGGAGGTGGAGTTGCACTATATATAAGAAATAACTACATGTCTACAGAAATAGAGCACAACAATGATGAAAATCATCTTGAATGCATTTGGGTCAATATAAAATGGGGGGAAATGATATTGCCATAGGTCTATACTATAGGCCACCCAACCAAACAGAGGAAGTAGATGAACTTTTTGCTAGTCAGCTAACTAAGGTATGTAGGAAGCACATCATAGTAGTAATGGGGGATTTTAACTACCCTGACATCAACTGGGAGACAAACTCTGAACTAAGTGGAAGATCCAACAGGTTCCTAACAAACCTAGCAGACAACTTTGTTTCCCAAAAAGTAGAGAAGGCAACAAGGGGATCAGCCATACTGGACTTAATTTTCTGTATCAGTTAATTCTCTGTCCCCACTGTTCAGTTTAAATGTTTATCCAGAAAATCTGTGAATGTATTGCTAAGTAACTCAGTCCCTTTCTTTGATGGATGCAATCCATCTCTTTTGTACAATTTTTCATTGGACCAGTTGCAGATATCATGACTAATAAAACCAAAGCCTTCCCTTTTACACCACTCCTTTAGCCACACATTAAACTCCACTACATGCTGGCCTTTACCTTTTTGTTCCTTATGTACTGGTAAATCATTCTGCACAGAAAGCACATCCTTTTGGGACAGATCATTTGTGCCAAGATGTATAATAGCATCAACATCAGAATCCTTACTGGCATTCTTGACTTTCTTAAGAATACGCCTCTTGTCTCTGCTGGCAGTAGCACTAGGTAGACACCTGATGTCTTTCAAAACCTCCATATCCTTTCCTAAATTTACATCCCTTACAATTGAATCACCAATCAGAAGGTGGCTTCTCTTTTTGGATACCGTGCTCTTCTTGTGTGACCGATCTGTAATACTTGATACACACTTTTCCAAAGTAGGTTCACACTTTTCCAAAGTAAGTTCTTCATCTCGGACCATAATCCCTTGATTGTTTGAGTTATCAGTATCACAACTACCTTGATCTGTCACTTTAGTGTTCTTATTTATATATATTCTATATCTGTTATACTGGGACACTGTAAAAGCTTTGTGTTTATGGTTCACAGCTCTTACCCTGCCAGATCCCACAGTTGTCCATACTGCCCTTTTCCTGCAGGATCTTTGTGGTAGAGGAGGCACAGCAGTTGGAATGGCTGAATTGGGTACCTAATTTCTGCTTGGAGAGCATAGATTAGAGATTCTAGATATGTAATCTGTCCACGTAGACTGCTAATTTGTTTACAAAGAGGACAGTACCCAAATTTGAAAAGAGTACTGCGAAAGACAGCTGCAAAACAAGTATTGCACTGAACTAAGCCAGTCATTTTGAATAGAATAAAATCACAATCTCAAGTGGACCAACCCTGAATATATTATTGCTATTTTTGATTTATAGTGATTAGATTCATCATACATCTTCATCAATGACTTGGACAAAGGGATAGATTGGGAACTCATCAAATTTGCAGATGACACCAAGCTGGCAGGAATAGCCAACACTCCAGAAGATAGACTCAATATACAGAAGGATCTTGACAGACTTGAACATTGGACGCTATTTAACAAAATGAAATTCAACAGTGAAAAATGTAAGGTTCTACATTTAGGCCAAAAAAACAAAATGCACAGGTACTGTTTATGTGATACCTTGCTCAATAGTAGTAACTGTGAGAGGGATCTTGGAGTCCTAGTGGACAACTATTTAGATATGAGCCATCAGTGTGCAGCAGCTGCTAATAAGTGGAACGACTTGCCTGCAGAAGTTGTGAATGCTCCAACACTGGAAATTTTTAAGAAAATGTTGGATAACCATCTGTCTGAGATGGTGTAGGGTTTCCTGCCTGGGCAGGGGGTTGGACTAGAAGGCCTCCAAGGTCCCTTCCAACTCTGTTTTTGTTATTATTGTTATTGTATCTTTAAATCATATTATTCTTTCCAAAAACATTGGAACAAATTTTTGAATGGCAAAACAAAATGAAATGATAGTGGGCCAAACCTATTAGATTTCCAACCAAATGGGTTTTGTCAAATTACTCTCATGTTTTGATCACAAGAAATATATTTTATATTCTATCAGACCGTAATTATTGTTAATATGGAGTATTCCAAATCTTTATTTGAAAGTACTTGAAATAATAACCATTTTAACATTGCAATTTAGTAGTCTCTGAAGAAATTGTGGTTTTGGAATGAATACACTTAAGAATTACAGTAATATTAAGAAGTTTCAGATGCTGCTAAGGGCCAAACTGTGAAAAAAAAATATTTAACTGAATATGTTTCCATTATTTTATATATATATATGTGTGTGTGTGTGTGTGTGTGTGTGTGTGTGTGTTTTCTGAGGTTTTCGCGGGTGTTTTTATGTAGGTCTTTGGATATTCGGGTTTTCTCCCGCGTAAAATTGTAAGTGTCTTGGCGACGTTTCGACGAAGTCTCATTCGTCATCTTCAGGCTTCAGCTTCGTGCTTCTGGGAGCAATGTGTGATTGCAGCTGTTTCTTCCAGGACACACCCCCATCCAATCAGAGCACAGCGAAGCTCCCACCCAATCAGTTCAAACCCCCACTAGCAGTTAAAAAGGAAGAAACAGCTGCAATCACACATTGCTCCCAGAAGCACGAAGATGAAGCTTGAAGATGACGAATGAGACTTCGTCGAAACGTCGCCAAGACACTTCCAATTTTACGCGAGAGAAAACCCGAATATCCAAACATATATATATATATATATGTTTTCTGAGGTTTTCACGGGTGTTTGTATATAGGTCTTTGGTTGTTCGGGTTTTCTTCCGCGTAAAATTGTAAGTGTCTTGGCGACGTTTCGACGAAGTCTCATTCGTCATCTTCAGGCTTCAGCTTCGTGCTTCTGGGAGCAATGTGTGATTGCAGCTGTTTCTTCCAGGACACACCCCCAGCCAATCAGAGCACAAAAAAACCCCCATCCAATCAGAGCACAGCGAAGCTCCCACCCAATCAGTTCAAACCCCCACTAGCAGTTAAAAAGGAAGAAACAGCTGCAATCACACATTGCTCCCAGAAGCACAAAGATGAAGCTTGAAGATGACGAATGAGACTTCGTCGAAACGTCGCCAAGACACTTCCAATTTTACGCGAGAGAAAACCCGAATATCCAAAGACATATATATATATATATATTTATATATATATATATATATATATATATATATATATATATATATATATATATATACACATTATATATATATATAATTAGTGTATTCAAATATAAAGATACAGTAAATATGAAAGATGAAAGGAAAATAAATAAATAATAGATAAATAATAAATTAGGAGGTAGAAAAAGAACAGATTAAACTGTTTTTACAATGTTCCTCTTTCTTTTGTATCTTTTAACACTTTAGTTGTAACTTTTGTATTTTTGTCTTGCAATATCAATTTAGATATGCCATTTATACATCCTATGTTAAAACAGATGTTGTACATCCATTACCAGATATTATCTAAAATAAAAACAGCATAAATATTTGAAAATATTCATTTTCAAACATATTTGTGCTCATAATTATTGTGAATCCATTTCTTTATATTTTTTTAATTTCTTCTATTGAAAATTATATTAATTAAACTAATTAAATTAACAATTTATTATAATAAATTATTAACATATATTAAATGAATTAAATATTTTTATATATGTATGTTCATGTATCGGAGTGAAATGTTCCCAGTTCAGACCAGATCAGCTGATCCGGTAGCGATAGCCCCTCCCCCCCGCTCATTCTCCCCCTCATCGCCCAGTCACCTGCTTGCCTGTTTGTCGCTTCTTTTCTTTCCAATCACTCGGCTCCTCCACCATTGGTTTTTCCCCACCACTCGGTGCTTCCGGCCCACCCATTCCACCCCGGCCTATATAAGTTCCCCTTTCTACATGGCCTAGCTACTTCACTCAGAAGTTCGCTGACGCCTGGCAACTCGGCTTCGCCTCGGACCTCGCCGCCTCGCTTCAGACCTTGCTGCCTTGCCTGGACGCCTCATCTGGATGCCTCGCCAAAAAAGGTAAGGATCGGCGGTTGCGGCATAGCGTGCATCCCCCCCATCCCCAGGGTTGCGTAGTTCGCACAGCTGCCGGGGAAGATTTGCGGGCCATTTGCTACCCCCCATGGTCCCCTGGTTCCCTTGCTTGCTTGCCTGGCCTGGCTAACCACCCACCTTTCCCCCCCAGCCTCCAGCTTACCTTGACTAGATGCCTCGCCTTGCCTGGACACCTCGCCAACTGCTACTCATCAAAAAAGTAAGGAATGCCGGTTGCGGCCTACTGTGCTGCCCCCCCCATCCCTGGGCTCATGTAGTTCGCACAGCTGCCGGGGATGATTTACGGGCCATGTGCTACCCCCCACAGTCCCCTGGTCTCCTTGCTTGCCTGCCTGGCCTGGCTAACCACCCACTTTCCCCCCCCCAGCCTCCAGCTTGCTTACCTTCACTCTTCAGAAAAAATCCCCAGCCGCTGATTGCAACATCTGCCTTCCTTCGCTCCTGCAATCCCTGTAATCTATTGCATCTGCTAACAACCAATTCTGCCTACCTGCAATTGATCTCATCTGTGAGCAACTGATTCTGCCTGTCCTGTCCCTTCAACTGGGTAATTTTTTTTCATGTTTTGGGGGGAGTTTAAAAAAAAATAGTTATTTGAGGGTGTTTTTTTCATTTGTAGTTTAGGAAGTTTTAAATTTAGCTGCTTTTATCTAAAAATAAAATAAAATGAATATTTGTGCAGCTTTCTGAGATTTTGTGTGTTTCTGTAGTGTTTCACAAACACAACTATCTCACAAAGCTGTATGTGGCATTTTGTATGTGTGTTTGTGTGAGAGAGAGAGTCAGTTGTGTTGTGTGTAAAGTGTAAAAGTTTCTTTGTTTGTTTTTTGCTTTTTTGGGCTGTGAGCTGCTTCTGCTTGTTGCAGGGGCCATTTTGAGTCAGGCACAGCTGCTTTTAAGTTGTGGGTGAGTCTGTGGTATTGTGTTGTGTTTTTACATTGTATGTCATCAGCTAACAAAGCTCCTTTTTTTCCTTTTTGCAGTAACTGCTGCCTTTAACAGGAAGGATGAAAAGGTAATAGACTTTGACGGGTTTCTTGGCCAAGAAACCAAAACTTGAACAACAATCAGCAGAAATGGAACAAGAACCATCCCCAGCGCCACAAGCACCACCACCTGAAACCGGACAAAACAGCAAAGCAAGTATGGAGTCACCCACCCACCTGAAATTGGAATAATTTTTCCTGACTGCTGGACCTTGCAACAGTGCAGCTACTTCCAAGAGAAATATCGGAAGTTTCAAACAAGAAGCTAGGTTGTAAATACTGCGCAAAACATGGCTTTGCAATGGAGAGCAGTATTCACTTAAGCAAAGAATGGAAGCTTTTCAAGATAGAGCCAGTTGGGAAAAGCAAGGAAGTGCACCAGGCGTCTCTATGGAAGAAAATGAGAGAACATTTTGTATTGAAATCGCACACCATTTGTAGAGACAACGTCAAGCAAGCTGAGCAGGAAGCCTTAACAAAAGCAATGGACAAGATTTCTGAAATGCAATTTGCCACCACTTCTAGAATGTTCAAAACTGTTTACAGCCTGGCAAAAGCATGAAGACCAATTTCAAGCATCAAGGAATTGATAGACCTACAAACAGAAAATGGACTAGATCTGGAAGTAGGGCTGCATTCAAGACCAACAGTTGTCAAAATAGCTATATGCATCGCAAATGAAATCAAAACCCAAATGTTTTCCAGCATCATTGCATAGAATCTGAAACTATGTCTGATCATCGATGAAGCTTCAACAGTATCCTGCAAGCCAGTTTTGATCATTTTCCTAAAAGTTGAGGACTCAGAGAACCCACCAACAATTTTTGTCGAGCTGGTTGAATTGAAGAAACAAGATGCAGTGACAATATGGTCTGCAGTTTTTGAAAGTTTACATAAGGTTGGATTTACCCGGGAATATCTACAAAATATCTAATAGTGTTCTGCTCTGATGGTGCCAACGTTATGCTTGGGAGAAAATCTGAGCACCAGGATAGCCAAAGAGTTTCCAAACATCATCATATGGCACTGCTTGAACCATTGCCTCCAACTTGTTTTAGATGATGCCATAAAGGAAATAAAGCAAGTTAATCATTTTCAAATTTTCATTGATAAGATATGCTCCATTTTCCAGCAATCAAATAAAAACCGGATAGAACTTGATGAAATATCTGAAGAACTTGAGATTAACATCATAAGGATTGGTCGGGTTTTTGGGCCAAGATGGGCTGCCTGTAGTTTAAGGGCAACCATAGCTTTGTGGCGCGCCTACCCTGTGCTACATCAATATTTTCATGTGAATGCTAAATACTTGGGTATTGCTGCCCATCTGGAAAATAAACATTTCTTAAATGATTTGGCATTGATGATAGACATTTTGGAAGAAATTTCACTTCTTTCAACTGCACTGCAAGCGCGCAATATGGACATAATAAAAGCTGAAAAACTGGTGAGAAGATCACTAAAGGCATTTGAACTGCTAACAAAGGGAAAGGGCCCATACGAAAGGAAAGTTGAAGGACTAATTACCTCAGAAACCTTCAAGAATATAAAGTTCATAGAAAATGATCAATTTGTTGGTCTTCATTGAGAAAGACTTTTACAAAGTATCATCAAAAATTTGTGTAAACGACTGATGGACTGTGAGCATTTAAAAACTGGGAACTAACTGCAAGACACCACAAATAAACTACAGTTTCTACAGTTTTTGGTGCCAGAGTACTGGGATGTTGAGGAAATAGTCGTTCCATGGGCAACAGGTAAAGAACAACTGCGCACATTTAGTGAGATTTATATCTACCAAATTGACATCAATGGCTACAGAGATTTTGTGCAGAATGTCTTGAAAGATTCGAAGAGGTATACAATTCCTGACAGTATCAAAAAAGCAAAAGATATTGTCAGACAATTGCAGTGAGTTCTGCACAAGCAGAAAGGGGTTTTTCTAAAATGAACCTGATATGTTCAGAGAGCAGAAGTCGCCTTTCCTTTTCCAATCTAACCAACCTCATGACCATCAGCATTACTGGACTACCTCTTGGTAGGGGAATGGGACCGTATTCCCGCAGTAAAAAATGGTTCAGAGAACACCATTGCTCAGCCAATCATCCATGCATCAAGTGCAAGAAAAGTGGATGTGAGGAGAGTGCCACTGAAATAGCTATGTGGAAACATCTCATAGCTAAAGATGACTAACAGTTTTATGTAAGTATTTAAGTACCTCTTTTATTTTTTTTACTGTTTTGTGTACCTCTGTTATTCTTATTTACTATTAAATGGCTAAATTTGTCTATCATGGTATATCTCCTTGCAGGTCGTTATTCTCCATGATGCAAGAAGCGTCATTGAAGACAACACTTTTATTGCTCTTCTGTAAGTATGTGTGTGCCTCTTACTGTTTTGTGTAGCTCGCTTATTATTTAAGTATTGACTGCATGAAATAATTGGTATATCTTCTTTTTGTAGCTCCAAAAAGGGCAAAGAAGTGATGTCAACTTGGCCATGCCCACCAGTTATCTTGTCACCAAGCCACACCCACCTGGTCACCAAGCCACGCCCACCAATTAGGCCACACCCATAGAACCAGTAGCAAAAATATATATATTTCACCCCTGGCATGTATGTATTCACACACACACACACACACACACACACACACACACACACACACAAGGAAAAATAAATACTTCTGCCTTGAAAGTAGAAATTATTTCCAGGTCACAATGCAGATTTGAAGAAATTCAAAAGTCCAGTTACAAGCACTTCTATATGATCACATCATATATACAATGAAATTTTATTTTTAAAGAAAACTCCATGGACCATGGGTCATAGGTGCTGAAAAGTATCTAGGATAAAGCCCATTAAACTCTAGAAAAAGAAATATTGTAGTTACTATGTGTGTATACAAGGGAGCTTTGTGATGGCAGAAGACCAAAGAATTACATTTGCAGTAAGGATTCTTACATAGTTGTACCAAGTTGAGTATATAATATAGGTTATGCAATGTTCAAGCATACAGTACCAGGCAAACAATAACACAGTTATCTGCATGGACATTATAAGTTATATATGGCTTTCCTCATGTATGTTTTGGGGAACCATTTGATAGCTCCATCCACTGCCATTTATATTTATCTCAACTGGTCTGTAAGAATGCTGAATCAAAAATGTAGCAGCCTACCATAGTGAATTAGAAAGGCTGTAGAATGACTTAAATTGATTTGATTAACATTTCAAACGGAAGTTGAAAAATGTGGGTGTACAAGACCTGTTGTACCATAATTCATAGCTGAGATGCCCTCCTTGGCTTAATTTCATTCAGCATTAACTATCTAAGTGTGATAGTTAAGTTAGCTTAATGAAATGTGTCTAACTTAAATTGGTTGTAACACCTAAATCCATTTATCTCCTTTGGAATTTAAATGGTTCTTGGTTATACAAGACACTTGGAAGTTATGTGTATTTTGTGACAGGGAAGTTGTTATTAAGGGTTGGAAAATGTTCACTTTCTATAGGCAGTTACTACACTAAAGTAATTCTAGAAATGCACTGATAAACGTTACCTTCGAATTTACATTAAGGAGCTCAATAGTTCATACCTGCGCAAACAGCTCCTGTTTCTAAACTGACTTATGTCCTGTAGAGATTAAGGACACGGGCCTGCAGGAGATTAAGATGTCAGTTGCTTTAAGTGACACCCAATCCATTTTATTGACCCCAGCTCTATCCTGCAAAACAAGCACTTTTTGAGGAAAACATAATGAAAATTTTGAGTGGCTTTATGGGCTGAGGTATAATGGCTTTTCAAAGGCTGTTGCTAAGTGCTGTGAGAAGGTCTGTAAATGAAACCACAACATCTGCTATAGATGCCAGGCTGGCACATGTCACTGCATACTAATATGGCTGTGTATGCCATTACTTTTTCAAAAAGAAATACTAATGCTGTGAAGTGAGGACATTAAGCTTCATTCATTGTACTGGACAGGCTATTACTTTTCACTCCTTTCATTCTTATTTCAAGGTGGTATGCCATTTCAAGGCCACACAAGGCTCTGGTCTGATTTCTAATTGTTGGTTTTCAATAACCAAGGTCACAGGCTCTATATTGGAAAGACTTTTCTGCTACTTACTTTAATACCTTGCTAAACTTAGATTAGCACTGATTTATGCTTACTGAGAATGTGTTTCTTTTGGAAAAAGTGAAGATTGATTTTGGGTTCCAGAACAGGATATCTGTGCTAGAAACAGAGTTACCAACCAACCAAATCCCAATATTCTAAGAAAATAATTTATTCAGAACTATTTGGAAAATAAATTGCCTTTATTTTTATTTGTGAAATATGAACGCTTATTTCACAAGAGCTGCTGTGCTTGAAACAATACACAGAGTACTAATATATTTGCAGAGGCTCAAAACTGCACCCAGAAACAATGAAACAAATAAGATAGATCAAACAAAGAAGCAGTTTCCCATTATTTTATTTCACAAATTAGCTGCAGAATATTGTGTTGTGTTTTAAACACAACCTTGCTAAGTATTTTCATTTCAGGTGCAATAAAACATATAAAAAGAAAGATTATATGCCACATTTAAATAGAAATGTTCTTCATGTATCTTTGTTTAGCAGGTAGCAATTTTGGTTTTTTCCCTAAATCCTTGATTTCTTAGGAATAAAAAGATGATTCATAGAAAACAAGAGAAACAACAGATTTTCTATGTCTCTACTTCATATAGACAATAAAAAGAAAGAGAATATAGATATTCTAAAGCTAAGATGGACGCTACTAGAGGAACAAAAACCTTTGAAGATCAATAGGTTCCCTTTCCTTTGAGGGACCGGCCTTAGGCTGCTTTCTTCAAATACTTATGGCTAAAAAGAGAACATTTTCAATAATTTCTATATTTGATATAATACAATTCAATTTACTTATTCCTATATAGCCTTTATGATTTATACTTTTTTTAAAAGACTCAGATTATTCAGTCACAAATTTTAGAATGCACTAGAGATACCTGACAATTTTAGAGTTGATATAATACCAAGACTAGGTTTATGGATCTGATTTATTCAGCTACATAAATGGAGAAAAGTTTGCAGTCATATTTTTGTGGCCTTTGGCTTTTGGCACTAAAATACTCAACCATTATCTTCAAAATTAAATCATGTCTGCATTTAAAAATAACACTCCCAGCCATTGGACAGATTTCTTTTGACTAGGATCCAGTCAATTCCAAGATACAACAAGCTAAAACAGAGTCACAGTTGCAAGCAGTGAGTTAACAGACACCTATATGTTTTTGAAGAATCAATCAAAGGAAAAACTTCTCTGATGTGTCTGACAGTCTCCAAGGGAAAGAGGAGTAAGAACATGAAAAGAAGAGAGTATCAAAAGATAGCTATAGTAGGTAGCAAAATGAAGAAAAAGTGATGTAGTCAGTGAAGTAAATCTTCAGTTAGTTTCTTTGGTCTTGCAGAACTAGAATTTCTCTTTCCCCACAATCTTGTCTCTTATATGATCCCAATTTCTCTGAGAAACAACTGAATTTTGGTACTACTCATTTTGCAACTGCAGATGTTTGTGGCTGTCACTTTTTCTTAAACTTGAGAAGTAAGCACAGACATACATGTGGCACACACACACATACAGAATATAGATAGATAGATAGATACAGATATAGATATACCATGTTTCCCCTAAAACAAGACCTACCCCGAAAAGAAGCCTTATCATGTTTTTGAACGCATGCGCTCAAATTAAGTCCTACCCCCCAAATTAGCCCTAATTAAGACCACGCCCACCCCAGGGTGCAGGGGGTGGAGCAATTTAAATTAAGCTAGGTTGGGGATGGGGGTGGAGCTGCCCTAGTTACCAGGCCTCACACACCCTGACACCTGCCTCGCCTTCTTCTGCAGCTGCTTCTTCTACAGCCTACTTCTTCTGCAGCCTCTTGCCGCTGCTTACACGTGTCACCCCTAGGCTCCATTTCGCTGTCAGAGCCTTCTGGAAAGCCCTCTGCAAACAGGAAATGGGGTCTGGATTGACATGTGCATCAGCCCTAGCTTCCATTTCTGGAAGGTATATGTAGCAAATAAAAGAGCTCTGGATCGATTCAAGAGCTCTGTTATCGGCTGCAGAGGGCTTTCCTGAAGCTCTGTGAAATGGAGGCCAGGGGTGCCGTGTGTGTCAATGATAAATAGATAGATAGATAGATAGATAGATAGATAGATAGATAGATAGATAAGATACCATGTTTCCCTGAAAATATGACCTACCCCGAAAGTAAGTCCTAGCTTGATTTTTACACGTTTTCCCAATATAAACTCTACCCCCCCCAAAAAAAATAAGCCCTAATTAAGACTCCACCCTTTGGGTGCAAGGGGTGGGATGATGTGCACAGGTAAAAATTAAGCTAGGATGGGGATCAAGGGGTGGAGCTTCCCTACTTACCAGGCTTCACACACCCTGACACCTGCCTTGCCTTGCCAGCCCAATTCTTCTGCCACTGCTTGCCGCCACTGGCATCTGTCACCCCCAGCCTCAGTCCACCATCAGAGGCCTCTGCAGCCAAGAAATGAGGTCTGGATTGACACACGCAGACATAGGCCTTCAGAACGAGTTTCAAATTAATGCAAGCATCACCCCTGACCTTTGGGACAACCATGACCTGGATGACGAAAATCTATATAGATATAAAGTATATTGTTTTCATGTTGCAGCAAAATTATCTTGTTTACAAAGCCTTGGCAATCTTTCTTTCAAACTTTTAATTGTTGCCATGTGGCACTCTCGGTATTCTAAAAACTATAACCATGAGTTTCTTGCCAAAGTTTTATTATTTATTTTAGTTTAATTTTGGGTGAAATTTTATGATTGTATTCCATAGTTTGGTTTTACATTTCTAGATCATAATGTTAAATGCACATTTCATCACTTCTCATGATGCTGTGAAGAAATGCTTTTATGTTCATTCTTGTAATATGACAGCAATACCTAAAAAAATGTAATTGCTTAAAGCTTTTATCTCTGCTGTCAGCATGCAAGCCACCCATCCTGTATAAACCTTTCAATATACTTAATGTGATCTACATGTAGCTATGAAGGCTTGAGAACATTTTCTGTTTTAGTAGATTAAGAACACTGATTGTCCTTAATCAATTTATAAATTTTTATTATTATATAAATTTTATTAAAAGCATAAAAGAGAACAAAAAAAATCTTAAAAAATATAGAATAAAGAAAACAAAGTAAGAAAAAAGAAAAAAATGCAAAAAGAATAGATAAAAAGAAATAGAATGCAGTGGAGATAACTATAAGTCCAAAAGTGGAAAAATTCTAAACTGCTCACAGTCAAGGAATGGTTGGTAAACAATATTGAACTTGCAGAGATTTCTAAATTGATTTCCTTGGTTAGAGAAATGATAATAACTACTTTTATGGATGACCTGTATACTTTTTGCATAAAACAGAAAAAAATGCATTTATAACTTATTTTATTTTATTTTATTTTATTAATCACATTTATATACCGCCCTATCTCCTGAGGGACTCAGGGCGGTTCACAGGCAAGTAAAAGACATAAATACACACTAAAACCACATTTAAAAAACTTATTCTACAAAGCCGAATTAAAAAGCAATATAAATAATAAAAACCCATTTAAAACCAATATAAATTTAGTAACTAATCCAGTCCTGCGCAAATGAATAAGTGTGTTTTAAGCTCGCGACGAAAGGTTCAGAGGTCCGGAAGTTGACGGAGTCCTGGGGAAAGTTCGTTCCAGAGGGTGGGAGCCCCCACAGAGAAGGCCCTTCCCCTGGGTGTCACCAGACGGCACTGCCTAGCTGACGGCACCCTGAGGAGTCCCTCTCTGTGAGAGCGCACGGGTCGGTGAGAGGTATTCGGTAGCAGTAGGCGGTCCCGTAAATAGCCCGGCCCTATGCCATGGAGCACTTTAAAGATGGTCACCAAAACCTTGAAGCGCACCCGGAAGGCCACAGGTAGCCAGTGCAGTCTGCGCAGGATAGGTGTCACATGAGAGCCACGAGGGGCTCCCTCTATCACCCGCGCAGCCGCATTCTGGACTAACTGAAGCCTCCGGATGCCCCTCAAGGGGAGCCCCATGTAGAGAGCATTGCAGTAATCCAGACGAGATGTCACGAGGGCGTGAGTGCATAAGGCATCCCGGTCTAGAAAGGGGCGCAACTGGCGCACCAGGCGAACCTGGTGGAAAGCTCTCCTGGAGACTGCCGCCAAATGATCTTCAAAAGACAGCCGTTCATCCAGGAGGAAGCCTAAGTTGCGCACCCTCTCCATCGGGGCCAAAGACTCGCCCCCAACAGTCAGCCATGGACTCAGCTGACTGTACCGGGATGCCGGCATCCACAGCCACTCTGTCTTGGAGGGATTGAGGTTGAGCCTGTTTCTCCCCATCCAGACCCGTATGGCTTCCAAACACCGGGACAGCACTTCGATAGCTTCGTTGGGGTGGCCCGGTGTGGAAAAGTACAGCTGGGTGTCATCAGCGTACAGCTGGTACCTCACACCGAAGCCACTGATGATCTCACCCAGCGGCTTCATATAGATGTTGAACAGAAGGGGTGAGAGAATCGACCCCTGTGGCACCCCACAAGTGAGGTGCCTCGGGGCCGACCTCTGCCCCCCTGTCAACACCGTCTGCGACCGGTCGGAGAGATAGGAGGAGAACCACCGATAAACGGTGCCTCCCACTCCCAATCCCTCCAACCGGCGCAGCAGGATACCATGGTCGATGGTATCAAAAGCCGCTGAGAGGTCTAATAGGACCAGGGCAGAGGAACATCCCCTATCCCTGGCCCTCCAGAGATCATCCACCAACGCGACCAAAGCCGTCTCAGTGCTGTAACCGGGCCGGAAACCAGACTGGAACGGGTCTAGATAGACAGTTTCATCCAGGTGCAGGGGAAACTGATATGCCACCATACTCTCTACAACCTTCGCAGCAAAGCGAAGGTTGGAGACCGGACGATAATTACCTAAAACAGCCGGATCCAGGGAAGGCTTCTTGAGGAGGGGCCTCACCACCGCCTCTTTCAAGGCAGCCGGGAAGACTCCTCCAACAAGGAAGCGCCAGAATCGCCTGGAGCCAGCCTCGTGTCACCTCCTGAGTGGCCAGCACCAACCAGGAGGGGCACGGGTCCAGTAAACACGTGGTGGCATTCAACCTACCCAACAACCTGTCCATGTCCTCGGGAGTCACAGGGTCAAACTCATCCCAGACAATATCACCAAGACCACCCTCAGACGCCCCATCTGAATCACCGCAATTTTGGTCCAGACCATCCCGAAGCTGAACGATTTTATCGTATAGATAACCGTTAAACTCCTCAGCACGTCCCTGCAACGGGTCATCCCGCTTCCCCTGGTGAAGGAGGGAACGGGTCACTTGCAATTTTGATGTTTAGGAAAAAAATAGAAAATAGAAAAAAAAGGAGTTTCTTTCTAATCCTACAGTAAGAGATAATTTTGCAACTATGCTTATATTTGGTGCACATAAAAACAGAAGTTCATCAACATTTAATGTGTGACTCATTGGTGGCTATCATAGTTCATTTACTTCTTTATTGATAACACAATCACATTTTCATAGTTCACTTCAGTATTTACCTATCTTTACCTTTGGCCCAGTTATACACAATAGTCATGTCAAAAGAATTTGTTGTGTGTGTGTTACCCTGCTTTTACTATTTTTATAAATAACTCAAGGTGGTAAAACAAACACTATTCCTTTCTGCTCCTATTTTTCCTCACAGCAGCCTTGTGGTGTTGATTGGGCTGAAAGGAAGTCACTTAGGTGCCTTTCATGCCTAAAGTGGGATTAGAACTTGGAAATCCCCAGTTTCTAGCCTGGTACCTTAACCATAGACCAAATTGGCTAAAGTGGGATTAGAACTTGGAAATCCCCAGTTTCTAGCCTTAACCATAGACCAAATTGGCTATCATCATAAGCTTACATTCTACAGTAAATTTCAATTGAAAGAATACTTTCAACCTTCACAAACTCAGTCATGACACATTGCTTAAAGCATGGCAAAAAGTACTAATTGTTGATCTCCATTTCATAAAAAATTACAATTTGTCACTGTAGCTTCTAGTCAATTGCCATCTTAAGTAAAAAAACTGATGTTAAAGATGTCACAACTTACCACATACTGAATGAGGGGCCGGTTTAGCTCACGCTGGTAAAGCCTGTTATTAAGAACACAGTAGCCTGCAATTACTGCAGGTTCGAGCCCGGCCCAAGGTTGACTCAGCCTTCCATCCTTTATAAGGTAGGTAAAATGAGGACCCAGATTGTTGAGGGCAATAAGTTGACTTTGTAAAATATAAAAAATTACAATTTGTCACTGTAGCTTCTAGTCAATTGCCATCTTAAGTAAAAAAACTGATGTTAAAGATGTCACAACTTACCACATACTGAATTGCTATCTTAACTGACATCTTCTGCTGATTTGCACTATTGGAGGCATTATTTTTCATTCAACCATAGTATAGTATTGTCTGCAGTTCCTTAAAGAAGGACATTTTTTTGGATTCCACAATACAGTTCAATCCTAGGAAGATGAATGGATGAATAGAGTTCCAGGCATATATCACTCCATGGACTTCAAAGTATATTTTTGATTTGGACTCTAAAGTGCTGCATAGTCCTAAACACCTAATTGCTCAGATTACTTAAACAGCATTTCCAAAGTTTCCAATAGTTCTTTTCAAGTTTAATTTCACTGAATGCCATTCCTGTTTTCTCATCCTTGAACATTCCAGTCAACTCTCTCCATTGTCTTTGAATTGTTCAGAGAGTCTGCAAGTGGGGAGACAAACCAATGAGGATCTAATTAAATGATTGCTTTCAACTGAGGCCAGATCTAACTTATGGGGGTTCCTGCATTCACATTTCCCTAACGTATGTACAATTAAAATTCATTTCAGACTCATATGTTAAAGAAAATAATTCACTGAATTTTGCATATTTGATTCTGTGTTATAATCAAGCTGATGTGCAAATTAACCAAACAGTCATTTGTTTTTCAAATTCTTTAAATGTTGTTTTAGATTCAAGCTCACCCTACAGTGGAACTACTCTGAATACATCAGCCTGAATGTAATGTGGTTTAACTGATATACGACTAGAGAAATAAAGTTGTAAACTGTCTAATTACCAGGTCCTTTAAGATACAAAAATAACTGGGATTGGTGCAATCACACACATGTGTGAGCACTCCCCACATGTGCCCCCCCTGTGCATGAATGGCAGAGACCTGATGACGAGCTGGCTGGCAGGAGGCATGCGCACATGCACAGTGGAGCTAAACTGAGGTGATGGCTCATGTGCCCACAGAGGGCGCTGCGTGCCACACATGCCATAGGTTTGCCATCATGGTCCTAGTATATAGAAAACTATTCCTTGAAGCTATTAAAACTGAAGATTGTCAGAAAAAAAGCAATTAATTGAAACAAAATAGTTGAATACATAAATTGAAATTCAAATTCTAAAAAACACAATATTCAAAACTTCAGAATACATGGGTGTCACCCATTCTTTCTTTAAAAAGAACAAAGATAGAATTTATATTTGTCAGAATCAGAAGCAGAATAGAGCTGGAAGGGATGTTAGAGGTCTTGTAGTCCAGCCCCTGCTCAAACAGGAGATCCTATACCATTTCAGATGTGACTGTCCAGCCTCTTCTTAAAAATCTCCAGTGATGAAGCATCCACAATTTCTGAAGGCAAGTTGTTCCACTGGTTAATTATCCTCACTGTTAGGAAGTTTCTTCTTAATTCCACTTCCCTTCTGTCTTTGATTAGCTTCCATCCATTGTTTTTTATCCCGCCCTCTGGTGTACTGGAAAATAAATTGATGACCTCTTTTTTGTGGCAGCCTCTCAAATACTATTCCTGCTATCATGTGTGTCCCTCCCCCAGTCCTTCTTTTCTCCAGATTAGCCAAACCCAAATCCTGCAACTGTTCTTCATATGTTTTAGTCTCCTGGCCTTTAATCATCTTAGTTGCTCTTCTTTGCACTTTGTCCAAAGTTTCAACATCTTTTTTGTAATATGGTGACCAAAACTGGATGCAGTATTCCAGGTGTGGTCTTACTAAGACTTTATAAAGTGGTACTAATACTTCACATCATTTTGATTCTACGCCTCTGTTTATACAAACAATAATTTAGTAAACTTTTTAGTAAACTCTTATCTAGGGCCAAGATGAATGAAAGTTTCATATACCCCTGTAGTCAGATTCATAACTTCTGGTTATAGAAGCACTACTGTAAAATCTTGAAGAAATTTCAGTCAATATGGACAGTTTTAATCAGATCTTAAAAACCCTAGATGTTCAGTGGAAAGTGGTACTGATCTCTTTGTTGTGTTAATTATCACAGTCAAGAGAAGGATTCATGCTGTGAGCAGCATTCCCTTTTAATGCTATTGCTGTCAGGAATTTTGTGAGTTCAAAATAATTGCCTAAACAGCTGCTTGTAGAAGCACTTATTTGAAAAAGACAAATAAACAAAAACCATGGATGTCTGGCTTGCTGCAGAGAAAGAAAAGTAATAGCAGGAAGTGATAGGTATCTGAGAATTAAATATTATAATAAGCCAATAAGGCTAAAAAAATGGAAGAATGCAGACTGTGGGACTATAGAATGAGGCAAATACATAGCCTATGTACTATGCAGCTAAGTAAATCAGGAACAAATTTAATTTGAATTTAACACTAGATGAATTAGGATAAATTGTCATAAAACATCTAGTATATTTGACTGAAGTAGGTATATGTACGTACAGGTATAACCTAAAAAGATCAAGCACACATGTACTTATGAAACTTATTTGGTTTCTATGCCTTATGACAGGGGTGTCAAACTCGTGGGCCGGATGCATCATGTGCTGGACCCAGCCCTGCCCAGTTTAGCAAATGGGGGGGGAAGTCCAGATACGTCACATGACACCACCATGATGACACGAGTTTGATACCCCTGCCTTATGAGATTCCCTGCCATTAGTTATGGTGATAGTCACCAATTGGTTATGTAGTAATATAGTGTAGTTTTAAGTAGGGTTCATTTGGGTTCAACTGGGTTCAGTCAAGCCCCATTAGACACTGTCCAAACAATTGAATTTTACTTGGCTATAGTGTTGTATATGTTTGGCTAGTTTTAGTTTGTTTGTATATATTTTGTGGATTTGGCCACTATGTATATCTTATTCCTCAGAATAAACCAAAGCATTGTCTCAATTTGACATAGTAAGTCAGCATACCAACAACTTGGTTCCACCCCCAGCAACCGTTACAACCGATTTAGGTATCTCCAAATAATAGTTAGATAAATTAATGGAGGATAAGACTATTAATGTCAATGAGTATTGATGATAATATTCTACCCTCAGTATTTATAAGAATGTCTTGAATATATGGTCCTGAGAGAAATTATAATTTCTCAAGAATCTAAGTAGCAAGAATCTGCTACTTAGATTCTTGAAAAGATATCACTGACCTCTGTGTAACATGGAATTCTGCACTAGATATATAGAATATTTGGTATTATCCAATATGGTTTTCCTATGTTTCTTGAATTCAGCTACTATTTAATTTGAAGAGTACCCATAATATATATAACAATAGAGTTGGAAGAGACCTTGGAGGCCTTCTAGTCCAACCCCCTGCCCAGGCAGGAAAGCCTACACCATCTCAGTTAGATGGTTATCCAACATTTTCTTAAAAATTTCCAGTGTTGGAGCATTCACACTTCTGCAGTCAAGTCGTTCCACTTATTAATTGTTCTAACTGTCAGAGAAATTTCTCCTTAGTTCTAAGTTGCTTCTTTCCTTGATCAGTTTCCACCCATTGCTTCTTGTTCTACTCTCAGGTGCTTTGGAGAACAGCCCGACTCCCTCTTCTTTGTGGCAACCCCTGAGATATTGGAACACTGCTATCATGTCTCCCCTAGTCCTTCTTTTTATTAAACTACACATACCCAGTTCCTGCAACCGTTCTTCATATGTTTTAGCCTCCAGTCCCCTAATCATCTTTGTTGCTCTTCTCTGCACTCTTTCTAGACTCTCAACATCTTTTTTACATCGTGGCGACCAAAACTGGATGCAATATTCCAAGTGTGGCCTTACCAAGGCATTATAAAGTGGCACTAACACTTCACGTGATCTTGATTCTATCCCTCTGTATATGCAGCCCAGAACTGTGTTGGCTTTTTTAGCAGCTGCTGCACACTGCTGGCTCATGTCTAAATAGTTATCCACTAGGACTCCAAGATCCCTCTCACAGGTACTACTATTGAGCAGGGTACCACATATACGGTACCTGTGCATTTTGGTTTTTTTGCCTAAATGTAGAACCTTACTTTTTTCACTGTTGAATTTCATTTTGTTAGATAGCGCCCAATGTTCAAGTCTGTCAAGATCTTTCTGTAACTTGAGCCTATCTTCTGGAGTGTTGGCTATTCCTGCCAGTTTGGTGTCATCTTCAAATTTGATGAGTTCCCCATCTATCCCCTCGTCCAAGTCATTGATGAAGATGTTGAAGAGTACTGGGCCTAAAACAGAGCCTTGGGGTACTCCAAAGCATACTTCCCTCCATGTGGATGTAGTTCCCTTGAGGACTACACGTTGAGTGTGATTGGTCAGCCAGTTACTAATCCATCTGGTAGTGATGCTGTCTAACCCACATTTTTCTACTTTATTTAGTAGTAGGTTATGGTCTACTTTATCAAATGCTTTACTGAAGTCCAAGTAAATTATATCGACAGCATTCCTCTGGTCTACTAATTTTGTCATATTGTCATATTTTTTCCTTTCTTTTTGTGTACTTAAATTAAAATGTATGTATTTCTTTTATTGGTTTTTATCCAAGTCACAATAAGTGGGTTTTATAATTGAAGAGTGGATTAGTTAATTAAAATCTAGGTTTATAGCAGCACATGAAATAGTTCAGCAGCAAAGTTACATCAGTAGTTGTTAATACTTGGATTTAAGACTTATTTGGAATATGAAGACTTTAGACTTGATTGGGGCATCAAAAACGTCCCATAAGTAGGCTAACCACTTCTGCTAATAAAATTGTGATATATCCACAAAGTCATATTAAATATTAGATACAGTATGTATTAGTTTACAATTTAAAACAAGGGAGGACATACTAGTGAAAAAAGTCAATTGTCATAAATGTCTGAATGATCAAGGTACAAATTGATATGCTTATGGTTATTCTTATTTCAGTATGAAAACCATCAATAGATGCCTCTACATTTTTAAGGTAGATAAATAAACATTACTGGCCTAAACAATATGCTTGTGGAAGCATTACATTTGTACCCAGTTAGATATATATTGGACATACAATTTGGATAGTATGGCACTTTCACAAATGAGCTTTGATGTTATAATTCTCAGTAAGGAATAAAACTAGTCTGTTTTCCCCCCATATTTAGAAATAAGGTTTTCCCCCTTCTTAACAAGGATTTATTTTTGTAAATCGGTATTAACAAGATTTGAAGGCTTGCAACAAAGCAGTGCACTTGATCAACGATTCAGTTTGAATGGTCCTCAAAGTGGCTGGGGAATAGCTAATACTGTCTTACAGTTAAAACCATGTTAAGTGTTGGACTGAATAAAGCCTGAATTAGACAAAAATTACATAAATTTTTCAGACTTACATTTTCTTAATCAAGAGTGAGTTAAAAGTATAATAAACACACTTCAGTTTAAATACATCTAATACACTAAATACATTTTAGGGTAATTTTTATTTATTCATGCTTGATTCATTGGCAATATTTTTTTAAAAAATAGTGTAATGGAATTGAGTGTAGATTTTAAGCAAAATGAATTAATCCTTCCTGGAGATTTCAGATTTTTTTCCCCCTCTTTACTGATACTATTTTTACAATACACACAGCCATAAAAGTAAATGTCACATATTGTCATAACAAATATTTTATCAGCCATATTAGCTATTAAAACAATAGACATATACTTTTATTGTTTTAATTTTTCACTAGTGTTATATGACACCCCAAATATCATTTACCTTAAAATTATGATATTGTTTTTGAATAAAGAACATGACGATCCTTATCCTCATTTGCTGCTTAAAGGATTAGATAAGCCATCTAGCCAAACCCATTTCACTAGCGGGTCCAATCTATGTGCCAAAAAGTTCATGGATGTAAATCAGTGGTGGGTTGCCCCTGGTTCAGACCAATTCTTGTGAACCAGTAGTAAAACTGGGGGGAGGCTCCATCCACCCACCCCGATATCATCAGGAAGCTTCTGTGCATGCGCAGAAGCAAGCACGCAATCCCACTACGAACCAGTAGTAAAGGTAAGTAGAACCCACCCCTGATTTAAATCTACATCCAGCTGCAACCCTTTTCTAGATACCGGGAAGGCTTTTCACAATTTGAACTGGACCTTTTTGTTTAAGGCAATTAAGAAAAAAACTCAATTGGCCTCAATTGTAAATCCTCTGAACCAATGTATGCATCTGAAAATAAAATGTTAGCTTTTTTTCAAAGCTCACTAAGCATGATAAAATGACTGTTCTTGTTGTTTATATTTCCAACATAGATTACAGTACACTGTAATTCTTCTGGTGCTATATACCAGAAATACATATTTTTTTATAAAAACTATTTTAAGATTATAACATTGTAACAAACAGTGTAACTTTCAATTATTTGATCCTCCATATTTTCACAATGTTCCATCTGTATATTATAACCAAAACATTGTGAAAATATGGAGGATCAAATAATTGAAAGTTACACTGTTTGTTACACTGTTTGTTACAATGTTATAATAGCATATTGTAAATAATGGCATGATTTTTTTTTTTACTTTGAATTTTCCTAATTATTGTAACTGGAATATCATTGACAACTATATCTGTTTGCCATCAATTGTTCTCTTGATTTTATTTGTATTCCTTTGACAAAATTCTAATATGTCAAAGTATGTAACCATTTGTATCTGCTTAACCCTATAAAATGCTTCATGTGATGAGAGATACAATGGTGTTTCCAAGCACAACCTAGATTTGTATCTATTCCATATTCTGATTAGGGCATGTCTAAAATAGTGTAGGTTTTGAACCTTTGTTAACCTTTGTTAACAACTAACCTTTGTTGTACTGTAGCATAAATATCCATGCCACCCAAATGTCAGATCATGTTTTTTCTAATTCTAAAAGTCTTCTGTTTCTCAATAACACCCATTCTTATATCCAAATCAAACAGGAAGATGCAAAATACAATTTCAAATCTGGTAAACCCAATCCTTCTCTTTGCTTTGCATTTTTTAAAAGCTGGTTTTTAATTTGTGTTTCCCCCCCCCCTTGCTATACAAACTTAGCTATCCTTTTTCCACTATTAATTGGTGAATCGGTTGTCCAAACCAGTATTGTCTGAAACAAAAATCTCAATCTAGGCAAACCATTTGTTTTTATTGTAGAAAATCTCCCTAGCAATGCCATTGTAATTACTTCCATCTTAACCCAACTTTTTAAACTTCATCCCACGTCTTGAATAACATGCATTCACATTTTTTATGGTGATACCCAAATATTTTGCTTAACACAATGTAAGCCACCCTGAGTCTTCAGAGAAGGGCGGGATATAAATTCAAATAAAAAAAAATACTGCAAGAAAGGAGCTTCTTTCTTTTAAATGAGCAACATCAGGACAGCTTCTGCTTAAAAGAGCAGTGAGCTCAAATACCTCCATTGATGACAACCATCCATTAACCATATGCCTTGACTCCTGACCTGTAATCATCAAAACCTTAACTCTGGAGCCACACTGGCTGACAAACCTTACATAAAGTTTTGACCCTCTGACATTTGGCCATTCTTCTACCTCCTGTATTGGATTGGAACTCTTTTAAAGCAAAAGAGTTTCAAAAGAGTTTAAAGCAAAAAACTTTTGGTACTTATTTCTCTTCTACATACATGTATATTCCCACATAAATTTTGTCTTTCTGCTCATTTATTTACTTTGCAAAACCCAGTTAGTAATGTTTGCATCTATCTCTCTTTCTGCTTGGTTTCAGGCAGAACATGTATTCTCTTTTAGGTAAAACCACTCTGATCCTAAGGGAATAAAGGGCTGCAAAATTATTTCCAACATCTCAGCCAAAAGGGTTGCAAATAACTTATAGTTATTATTCAGTAATGATATCAGCTAGAAGTGTCTTGTTCAGGTCAAATCTTGCCTCTTGCCAGGTAATAATGCTATGTTAGCCTCTTTCCAACTGCCTGGCATCTTTCACTTTGAAGATTTATTCTGTAAAGGTTGTAAAAGTTCATCCTCAAAGCTTTTATAGTAAGAAGCCACTAATCCATGCATTCATAATCTGTTTCTGTAATCTTTGCTAAATTTTGTTACTTTAAATAATAATCTACTTTCTCCAGGAAAATTGGAATAGTATTGATGAAACAAGTTTTGTATAGCCACATTATCTGTATTTTTCTTTTGTAATTTCAATATCTTTTTCTTTTTGTAATTTATATGCCTGGTATACTGATTTATTTGCTGACTCATTCTTTCCTTCTGCCATAGAATTTTACTCAGGAGTAACTGTTCATTTCTAATAACCCTCAGAAGTTTTTTTTCCCCTAGGATACAGTGGTTTTAACCCTTTCTAATTCAAATCCTGGCAATTTTTAAATTACCTTTTTTTTAATTTCCCAGGGCTATTTTTTCTCTCTCTCAGCTTGCTGCCAATGCTCCTCTCCTTTTCTTCATCCTCCATTTTTTTTCTAGTAGTTTAAGTTTGAAAGTTGGATAACCATTTGTCTGAAATGGTGTAGGGTTTCCTGCCTGGGCAGGGAGTTGGACTAGAAGACCTCCAAGGTCCCTTCCAACTCTGTTATTATATTATGTTAAAGCACGGGTGTCCAAACTTGGTCCCTTTAAGACTTGTGGACTTCAACTCCCAGAGTTCCTCAGCCAGCTTTGCTCTGGGAGTTGAAGTTCACAAGTCTTAAAGGGACCAAGTTTGGACACCCCTGTGTTAAAGGTTTCATCCTCAGTCCTTGGTTGTGAACTACAGTATATGAGTATCCAGACTAAGCTGTGCTATTGCAACAACAGCAAATAACAGCACTGAAGGATAGGAATATATACATCAGTGTAAATTCTGTCTCCATTAGTAGACAGAAATTTGGTCTGTTGAATGCTTAAAAAAGTACAAGGATTTAAAACAAGATTGGATAATCTTGTCTGAAGTGGTGTAGGGTTTCCTGCATAAGCAGGGGGTTGGACAAGAAGACCTCCAAAGTCCCTTCCAACTCTGTTATTCTGTTCTGTTCTATATCTCTACATTCATATTTAATAATATATTTATATGGCTTCTCTTAATTAACATAACTATTAACATAACTATTAAATTTATAAGAAATATTATTCCTTTTAAATATAAACCAATATTTGATATTATTTTTTTTAATGCAAGAATATCATTTCCCCAAATTAGGTTAAAAAATGAGCATCCTGCTTTTAAATTTGATGTGTTAACTCAATTGAAATTCACTTGTGTCATTGTTCAATTATTCAATCACATATGACCTTTACTATGTCAATTTACAAGGATTGTCAATCAGTTAACGTTGAATTCTAGTAAGCTCTTGCTTATGTCATAGTGTCTTTGCTCAGCCGGTTTGTGATTTCCTTTATTTATTTATTTTCCGGATGTCAAGGTCTTCTTCAATGATTTTTGCCTTTGAATAGAATATAATTTTTTTTTTATAGAATAGAATTTTTATTGGCCAAGTGTGTTTGGACACACAAGGATTTTGTCTTGGTGCATATGCTCTCAGTGTACATAAAAGAAAAGATACCTTCATCAAGGTACAACATTTACAACACAAATGATGGTCAATATATCAATATAAATCATAAGGATTACCAGCAACAAAGTTACAGTCATACAGTCATCAGTGGAAAGAGATTGGTGATGGGAACGATGAGAAGATTAATAGTAGTGCAGATTTAGTAAACAGTGTTGAGGGAATTATTTGTTTAGCAGAGTGATGGCCTTCGGGGAAAAACTGTTCTCGTGTCTAGTTGCTCTGGTGTGCAGTGCTCTATAGCGTCATTTTGAGGGTAGGAGTTGAAATAGTTTATGTCCATGATGTGAGGGATCTATAAATATTTTCACGGCCCTCTTCTTGATCCGTGCAATATACAGGTCCTCAATGGAAGGCAGGTTGGTAGCAATTATTTACATTTTAATTCAAAAATGTTTAACATTTAGCTTCATTATTACTGTTTCTAGTGTGCAGTTTGCTTTTATATTACCAAGAACTGAATTATTTGTTTTTATAGTTCAAGGTATTTGGAAGAATTTTTCTCTGGTACAGTTTAAAAGCATTTTTCCATTGTTTAGTTTTTCACAGACATATGCTAGAATAAAGCTTTCACGACTAGTTCCCTTCCCAAACTTTGTTCTCTAGCCACAGTCATCCCTATCTTCAAAAAAGGAGATCCAGCCTAGTTGAAAATTACAGACCAATCTCTTTATGCTGCGTCACCTGCAAAGTAATGGAATCTATCATCATCCAATCCATTACCCTCCACCTAGAAACAAACAACCTATCTCTAATAAACAATTTGGTTTCAGAAAAAAATTCTCATGTAACTTAAAACTTCTCCACTGCAAAAACATATGGACTACTAATCTTGATCAAGGAAAAGCAATAGATGAAATCTACATAGACTTCTGCGAAGCTTTTGACTCAGTAGTACATGATAAACTTCTCCTAAAACTAAAATCCTATGGCATTTCAGGACCTCTTCACAATTGGATAACTGCTTTCCTGTCAAACAGACAAGTGGTCAAAATTGGCAATGCTCTATCAAATCCTGTTCTTGTCAAAAGTGGCGTTCCTCAAGGCAGCATTCTTGGACCAACACTCTTCATACTATACATAAATGATCTTTGTGACCATATCTCAAATAATTGTGTTCTCTTTGCTGACGATGTCAAACTATTTAACACCACCAACAATACTTCAAAAAGACCTTGACTTTGTATCCGATTGGTCTAAAACTTGGCAACTCCAAATCTTAACCAGCAAATGCTCAGTCTTACATATTGGAAAAAAGAACCCAAACACTAAGTACAAGCTTGATGGACATTACCTTACAAATGACCCCCACCCTGTTAAAGACCTTGGAGTTTTCATATCAAATGATCTAAGTGCCAAAGCCCACTGCAACTACATAGGAAAAAAGGCTCTAAGAGTTGTAAACCTAATTTTGCGTAGCTTCTTTTCCAAAAACTCTACACTACTAACCAGAGCATACAAAACATTTGCCAGACCTATTCTTGAATACAGCTCACCTGTCTGGAACCCATACCACATCTCTGACATTAATACAATTGAACGTGTCCAGAAATATTTTACAAGAAGAGTTCTCCGCTCCTCTGAAAACAACAAAATACCTTATACCACCAAACTTGAAATCCTGGGATTAGAATATTTAGAACTCCACCAACTCTGACAAGACCTGTGTTTAACACGCAGAATCATCTATTGCAATGTCCTTCCTGTTAAAGACTACTTCAGCTTCAATCGCAAGAATAGAATAGAATAGAATAGAATAGAATAGAATAGAATAGAATAGAATAGAATAGAATAGAATTTTTTATTGGCCAAGTGTAATTGGACACAAGGAATCTGCCTATGCTCTCAGTGTACATAAAAGAAAAGATACGTTTATCAGGGTACAACATTTACAACACAAATGATGGTCAATATATCAATATAAATCATAAGGATTGCCAGCAACAAAGTTACAGTCATACAGTCATAAGTGGAAAGAGATTGGTGATGGGATAATAAAAGAGCAAACAATAGATTTAAACTTAATGTTAACTGCTTCAATCTTGATTGCAAAAAATATGACTTTTGTAACAGAGTTGTTAACGCTTGGAATACACTACCAGACTCTGTGGTCTCTTGTCAAAATCCCAAAAACTTCAACCTCACCCCATTCCTAAGAGGTGAGGTCAACATTCCTAAGAGGAATGTTGACCTCACCCCATTCCTAAGAGGACTATAAGGGGCGTGCATAAGAGCACAAAAGTGCCTACCATTCCTGTCCTATTGTTTCCTTTCATTATATCAAATTAATATAGTTATTGCTTACTTTTGCTTATATATATGATTATATGATGTATTGTTGTTTTATGTTGATGCCTGTGTATACTGTTGTGACAAAATAAAAAAAAATTGGGAAAACTATAGCTTTCACATTAGATGCATTTTTGTTCATTTGATGTCTTTGCATTTCAATACATTGCTTACATCTCTTAGTTTTTTTGTTTTGTTTTCTTTCTGAAGTGATAGACTTTGCTTAATTTGATGGCCACTGCCCTGATGTATTGCATTTTCACTTTGGGAAGTTTGTTTCTATTTCAACTCTTCCACCCATTTGCATTGGGTTGGTGTTGCCTGTTGGCATTTTTTTAATACCAAGCAACAAACTAGATTTTGCATTCTTTTATTTGTCAGCTTTCCAGAAAACCCCCCAACTCCAAGTAAAAACTCTGAAGCAAGCATTTTTCAAAGTTCCATTTACTAGAATAGGTAAACTGGCACGTCTGGGAAAACCCGAATCTGAGATGTCTGGATTTTCCCTCAGTAAATCAAAACCCCCCACACCATTCCCTCAATCCATAGTTGATCACATGCTCCGACCAGTCCTTCTCCAGATGCAGGATCGGCCTGACCTTGACCGACAGGAAGAATGCTATTATGTCTAAAGACAATCGCTTTACTAAATTCTCCCTTCTACTTTCCCACACATGGGGCAGCATGGAAGCTTCCGGCCTAATATGGCTTCCAAAGCTGAAATTATTTACATTGACATGAAACTCCTTAAATCTTTTTTTGTTTCTGACCATCAAAACAGATTCATCAATAAATTTGAGGTTGTTGATGTTTCTCCAAGGAATTAGGGTTCCACAATCTATTTTCTCATGATACATTTTGCATATGTCAAATAAATTAGATCATGACTGATAGATTTTATTTTTTGTAGTTAAACGTATTGTGCTAGGCAGAATGCATTGCACTCAGTTTGATCATCTATCTATAATATTCTCAACCTGGATGGGATGGGAACTTTAAAAATTCCAGTCAGCATGTCTATTATTGCAAATACTGATTGTAAATTCTGGGAATTAGATAATAAATTATAAATCAGGGAAAGCCAGTTTTTCCTCTCTAATGTATTTGGAATAGAAAGGCTCTCTAATTACAATAGACCAGTGTTTCTCAACCTTGGCAAATTTAAGGTGTGTGCACTTCAAGTGATGAACATTATTTATTTAAAAGAAAATGTTTCCTTCTTTATGTAATTTCAGCTGGAAGAATAATTGCCAAAAGTAAACAGTGAAAGGTAAAGAGTATGATTGGGAATTCCAAACTTCCAAGAATTCCTTGCCAAATCTTAGGGTAGCAAATGTTATTTTTCACATTTTACAGGAACACCACTTTATTTATATCTGTATAATGATACTGATTACTAAAGCATATCCTACTTCCATCTCCACAATTATATAAAGTAGCACCTGGTCCTTTGTCTCATATTTAGGTGCTGGAAGAAACCATATGTGTGAACATCTTGATCCATCTACAGTAGTAAGACAGATAAATATCTATATAAAATATCAGGAAAGCATATCACATAGAGTTATAGACGTGTAGGCTTTCTTTAATCATTTGATCTATAATAATTTGAATATCAGTGACAGAATGATAGCATTTTAATTATTTGTTTGATAGTTTGTGTGGTTTAGATCAGAGGTCACCAACTGGTGGTCTGTGAGAAAATGTTGGTGGTCCGCAGAAAAATTATTTGCATTTTTTATATTGCACGAAATCAGGGGTGCTCAAACTATGGCCCCTGGGCCAGATACGTGCAATGAATGTTTGTGTTTCTGCAGAGTCTTCCCCTTCAGGGTCTTTTTATGTGGGTCGGGGCAGGGAGAAATTCTGACTTGGGGTCTGCTTCAGCCTCCTGTGCAAAGCTTTCAGCAAAGGCTGGAGGGAAGTGCCACCAGTGGCAAAGAGCCAGAGGGCCTTGTTCCAGTGGGACTGCATCATTGCCTGGAACTGGCTGACCATCTCAGCCCATTGAGCCTCCAGGTGCCGGTACCTGGCCATGCACTCCTGCAGGTCTTCCCTCTGATTGGAAAGCCTATTCTCTTAGCCCTCAGTGAGGTGCTTCTGCTGAGCCTCCTTCTTGGTCAGATCCAATTTGAACTGAGCCAGCTGTTTTGCCAACTCTTTCTCATGGTGGCTGCTTAGCTCCAACAACAGCATCCTGTTGGGGCCCTAAGGGCAGGCAGGCGAGGAGGGGCTGGGAGGGGAGGCAAGTAGAGGCTGGCGAGACACTCCTTGACATAAGTGACATTGAGTTGGCCATGCCCACCCAGTCACATGACCACTTAGCCATGCCCACCCAGCCGGTCATGAGGCAGATCATATTAGTGGTCCACAGGATTTAAAATTATGAATCTAGTGGTCCCTGAGGTCCAAAAGGTTGGTGACCCCTGGTTTAGATGCATTAATCCTTTGGTCATCTTAATAGATATTGTTGTTGTTAGTTGCGAAGTCGTGTCCGACCCATCGCGACCCCATGGACAACATTCGTCCAGGCCTTCCTGTCCTCTACTATATATAGATATATCCTCTAATTCTTCATCTTATCCTTCTTCTCCTTCTCTTCCTACTCTTCTTTTACCACTTCACGTGTCAAGGGAGATACAAGCTTCTGGTTTTTGTACTTTTGGCCTCTACCATTGTTATTTGATGCTGTCTTTGATGTTGTCTCTCCATCTTCTTTGAAAGCTGCTTTGTGTTCTTTGGCCTTGTCCTCTTTTTGTATATACCTTGCATGGTATAGAATTCCAAGACATATGTGGAATGTCTAGCACGGAACAATACAATAGATCAGGCAACACTGCACCCTACACATTCTCACCTTTAACCATATTTACCTTATAGTTCATATTTCAAAATCTTGCTGTCTAAACTGTATCTGACTCCATAGTTAGTGCAGTATGCTATGACAATTTCCTTAGGAAGTAAGCTATTTCCAAAGCATAGTTGAATGTCCTTCAACATGTCCTCCTCAAAATCTCAAAATGTTCATCTTTTTTGTCTTGGGCACAAAAGAACAGACTGTAAATGCCACAAGGCTACAAAAACATATTCTCCCTTCTGTGAGAATTGTTTGCTAAAGATGGAAGGTGATGTCTCTCTCATATAAGACAGCTGTTCCACCAGTGGTTTGTCCTCTAATACTTCCCTTGGCAAATTAAAGACTGTGATAACTGAAGTGAAATGTATAAGGAAGCCTAATGTGTTTGGACTGTTTTGAAATAAGCAAGAGACAGAAAGTTTTAGAAACAACACCCCCTCCCCACTCCAGTACTTGCTGCTGCTAAATGGCATATATTAAGCTAGTTGAAAAAGGAAATTGCTACCTCTTCAAGGGGATGAGTGTGGGATGAAAAGTACAAGGGTTTGAGTGTATTTTCTTAGGATTGATGGAGTAGATGCTATCAATAGCACATATGCCATGGAATTAGATACATTATTTATCCAAAAAGGTAAACAATTTACCATCATGGCATTTAAAATATACTTCAGTGCATTTGATTTGTGTTTTAAATAATCCATAAACTTCTTGAGATTATTCCTGAAAAAGAAAATGAAATGTTAATAATGCAAAACTTTAAATTAAGGAAATCTATAGGAATGTAGGCTGCCACATTAATTGCTCATGTTTATGCAATTAAAAATAAATATGACCTGTAAACAAACAATTGCAGACCTACCAGCCATTGTAAATCTGAATATATTATTATTCTAAGTATGTTTAATGGTTTGCCTTAGCCATTATTACAAATCCACAGTACCAGTCAGAACAAATAAAAAACCAACATTTCAACATTATATTAGATCCAAATACACATTAAACATTAGTGTGTATTTGGTTATTTGTGTGTCTGTGTGTGTGTCTATCTCCATCTCTCTCTATATACACACAAACAGTCACACACAAACAAAAGTTACTTTGCATAATTATCTCAGAAGTATTAAACATTAATTTAGAACCACATTTGCTTCCATAAACAATTCCTAAATTTCTAGCTGTCCAAGTACTCTGCACACATTTCCCTGTTACCAAGTAATTCAATAAAAGTAAAACAAAAATAAACCCTTGGTTAGAGGGTTAGTTGTGGGCATACTCATACAAATGTTACAAAAACAGGATATTGTCCTTTAAATTATACTTACTGCACCTTTTCTGTTCTAATGGATCCTTTTTACTTGAGCTATTAATATAATAATAACAGCCAAAAGGTGATTAGGAATTTTGATTTTAGAAAGTTATTAGCAGCTAAAAGGTATTTGAAATTATTTTGAAATTAAGGATAAGAAATCTTTCCACAGGAAAATATTGTATAGTTAAATTCAACTCAATACAGAATGACGCAAAATACCATAACCTTGGATGAATTGAAGAATGTTTGAGAACAATGAATATTGTCAGTTGCCATGGACAAACTAAATTTAAAAGAGGTTATAAAAGAGAATCATGTTTTACTGGACAAGCTTCAGAATAAAGCTGATTTAAATGTGAATTTCAAAATGACAAGTTTTAAGAATGATATGTGAAAAAATATTAAACTAGATATACAAATAAAAGCAGCTGATGTCTTCATAATTAAAAAGAATATACAAATAACTAACCAGAATAGTGACTTGGATAATTTTATTATCTGGGACTTACAAAAAACTTTCAAGTTTCAAAGGTTTTTCTAAGAAGGGACAAAGAGAAAAAGAAATCAAGTTCTGGGATATTATTTTTTTAAAAATAAAGACTTTTTTTTAAAGAGAAGAGAAGAAATACAAAGTTGGTTTATTTGGTTAAATATATATCTACACCGTCTACATTTTACAGCTTCATTGGAAATAATTTCTTCCTTTGTACTAGCATCATTCTCTTACACACAGACTACCGTAATCAATGTTCACAGGTGAATTATACTTTTTTTTCTTACAAACAACAAATTTCTGCAATTTGGTGACAAGAATATGTGGCTTATCATAATCTCCAAACAATATTACTGCCAAATAATAAATAAATGGTAAATAAATAAATCATAAAGTCTCTTCAGTAAAACTCAGGTGCATCCTTGAATTCTTCATTTATTCCATGTTGTCTGCTACATAAACAAAATACGCATGAAACTAGGATAATTATAAAGGAACTAATCAGCCTAAATGTCACATATAATAATATAAGGGACTTGTTAATCACAATTTTCCTATCTTCCAGGAAAGGATATTTTTTAAAAAAACTCACTAGATTTACCAATCAAAAGCAATAGATACCTGGACATTTCCATTGTTACCCACTGTATGTTGCCATGGAGTTATAGATAGTATATTCTGAAAATGCAGGATAAATTATAAATAAGAAACAGCTAGATTGTTTAGAAGATGACCAAATATAGAAAAAACAAAGTATTAGCCAATGTGATTGTACCATCTGTAACTCTTAAAAATAATTATTAAAACTTGTCTATATGTGTGTTCAGAATCTCACCCTAGGAATGTCATCTCACATATCCTTGGGTGCTTGAGTAGGCTTAGCAGACTCTTAATAAAGTATTTGGTGAATCTACTATATTGTGTCCTTGGTTGACTAAATGAGATGAACACTGCCGCTGACAAGATGGTTGACAAAGGAAAGAGTACACACATTTTTAATGTATACCCAATTCTTGCTGATCCTATTCCCCCTTCATAAATATGAATTATTTCTTGGGATTCTACATTATTTTTCAAAATGTTTTTAGGAATCCTGAACAATTTACGATATTCTTTCAGAATCTATACTATAAAGCTTTTAAACCTGAAGCAATATGAAATGCTAGCGTGATAAAGAAAGCATGGGAGAAAATCGAAGCCTTTTATTGTGCTAGCATGGTTATGTTTTGTAGTGCCACAAATATTTCACTTTATAAACGTAAATTAGTTAAATTATAATATTAAAAACATAACAACTATATAAAATAGAAAATACTGTAGATTGATCTTTGCTTGTGCTGTACAGGAAGCAGCAGCTATGGCTTTCTAAAAGTATTCCTTGAAACTATCCGTTCACAGTCAATCAGAAGCAGATTCTTGAATACATCAGACTGCCTATGTCAATGACAAAAGCCACTTAATTTTCTCCTCTGAACGTCCCTTTGAAAGAACCATGTCTCTCATGTAAACAAGGCAGACTCACAGTTTAGCTTATTGGCAAAGGCTCAGAGAGCACTCATTAAGATGGCTCCACACTGTTATGGGCTTCTCCCAGATGGATGACAGCTTAATTACAAATAAAGAGATTAATGCTATGGATAGTTAAAGATTAAAGATTAAAACCACCACACTGCTTTTTAAAGTCTAATTTATATGGCTTTTTGTATAATCATACATCCTGGATTTTATTTCTTGGCTATTATGTGTAGCAAATAGCCATTAAATAGTTTTGATAAATATCTAGCAAATGGGATTCTTAAAAGAAAAGAAAAAGTGAAAAATTAAATCTCAGTCAGGCAGAAAGGAATGTATCAAATCCTGGAGTTTAAGAAGAAATATTAAGGTGGGGGGGAGGGAAGTATGGCAGGGGGAGAGAAAAGAAAGAATTCAGCCTTATAAAGTTGAATTAGTGGCCCTCAAAAAAATATTTTCAACAGTGGTTGATTTTGTCAGGACACCAAAACCAGCAAGATTTCATTGTGAATAAAGTGGACTGAAGGATGCTAGCTGCTAAATCACAAAAGAAACCCATCCCAATAAACCAAGAGGAATCTGGTGAAATTCTATGAAGCTCATTAAGTTAATTATATCAAGTTCTTTCGGTATTTGAAATACAAGTAGAGTTGGTTCTCAGCCAATCACAACAGCTTTTTTTAATATTTTTTTTTACTTTGCCTCATTTCTTTTGGCAACCTCTTTTGGCAAATGCCTGCCTGCCCCCCACTCTCTCTCTCATATTCTCTCTCCCTCCCTCCCTCCCTCATCTTTCTGTCTCTCTGTCTCTCTCTTTCGCTCTCTGTCTCATCTCTCATCTGTCTGTCTATCTATCTATCTATCTATCTATCTATCTATCTATCTATCTATCTATCTATCTATCTATCTATCTATCTATATATCATCTATCTTCTTAACCTACCTTCTCCCTCAGAGCAAGATACATTGCAAAAAAAAGGAGGTTGGGGGTTACAGGAATTTTGCAATTGGATTATTTCCTATTTAGAATGATTGCATCTCCATTTACATTAGAGTAGAGTCCTTTTTATTTCATCAGTGGTGAAATCCACTTACCTTCCCTACTGGTTTGGAAACGGGAGTTTGCAGGAGTGCTTGTATGCTAGGTGGGAGCGTGCCTCTTCTGCACATATGTAGAACCTTCTGCACATGTGCAGACAGTAAAAAACCGGGATGTAATGATGTCCTGGAGGATGGGTGGAGCCTCCCGCAGCTGGCACTACCAGTTTGGCAAGCCAGATAGAACTGGGAGGATTTCACCACTGATCTATCTATCTAATTTCTATAGCTGCCTATCTCAGACAAATGGCTCTAGCACTGGATTCTATATCAAAAGCACATCAAACAACTGGAAAAATTTGATCATGCATACTTTTTGCTCTATCCTCAGCAATCGTGACTCCAAACTGGAATTATTGGATCATCCAGAATCCACCAGCATTGACTCCTTCATTATCAGAATCCAGATGAGATGGATGGGATACATTGTCACAATGGACAAGCACTGTATGTCTCAACAGTTGGGGTGTAACATACTGTAGTCTGGAAAGAGATTTCTGTGTTGACCAAACAAGCACTACAAAAGGTACTGTGAAATAAACTGTATACCATTGTGGCATCCATCCAAGGGAATTAGAAGCTGCAGCTGCTGACAGAACCTGCCGGTGAGCCCTATGCTATGAAGCTTCCACCAGCTTTGAAGATAGGCAGTGCCAAAAACTAATAGCAAAACTGATACCTGTGTCCCAATTGTGCTACACTCTATGCTCCCAGATTGGGACTGCAGAGACACCTGTATATCCAGAGATGAATTGCACACTAAGACTACCATATATATAATCTTGTTATACAGACCCAGACATAATCAGAAGTACAGCTAGAGGCACAAGTGTCAGCTTTCCAGAAAACCCCCCAACTCCAAGTAAAAACTCTGAAGCAAGCATTTTTCAAAGTTCCATTTACTAGAATAGGTAAACTGGCACATCTGGGAAAACCCGAATCTGAGAGGTCTGGGTTTTTCTTCAGTAAATCAAAACCACCAAAACCATCCCTTCAACTCCTCAGTCAATCACATGCTCCAATCACCATCAGTCCCATCTCGAGACAGCACTCCGACCACTTCTCCTCCAGATGCAGCATCGGCTTGACCTTGACCGACAGGAAGAATGCTATTATGTCTAAAGACAACCTCTCTACTAAATCCCCCCTCCTACTTTCCCACACATGAGAAGGTGGCAGCATGGAAGCTTCCGGCCTAATATGGCTTCCAAATTGAGAACAAGTAGATTCTAAAAATACAATAACTTCTTTGAAGTTTCCATTGCAGATAAATATGCTCTGCCATGTTAGATTGCCCTTATTTGGGATGGATGGCTGACATGTGGACCCATCAAAATAAACACTAGACTCCTACTCAACAACAGTAATCATCATGAACCGTGGTGGTTAGAGTGCAATATTACAGTCTACTTCTGCTGATCACCGGCTGCCAGTAGTTTGGCAGATCGAATCACACCAGGCTCAAGGTTGACTCAGCCTTCCATCCCTCTGAGGTTGGTAAAATGAGGACCCAGATTGTTGGGGGCAATACGCTGACTCTGTATATAAGTCTAAGTGCTATTGCACATAGTCCTCACAGCTTTATTTCACCTTCTATTACATTTTTCAGTAATTTTGGGAATGGTTGTGATTTAGAGTTTCAATCTACTTATTTATTGGGACCAGAATAATACCAAATTTGATTCCACAGTTTGCAAGATGCATAGTCTGCATAAACTTAAACTTCCAACAAGAAACCATCCTTTCTTGTTTCCTCATATGAATTCTTAATTCACAAAAACACATGCAGGCAACATCATTATCCATTATGTTGCCTTCCGTGACTTAAAGTAAGCCCATGTCTCTATTCCATGTAACTGCTCTGGGCTCATTTTGCAGACATGCAGCAATCCTTTCACTGTCTCAAGTTAGCCTTAGGACATGTGTCTGGGCCTTGGCAGATTTTGTTAGGAAGAAATGCACATAAATAACGACTATAAAACTAAACATACTATATGGTATTCTCAAAAGACTTAAGTGCCAAAAACATCAGTGGTGCAATGATAATAATCAAACTAACACGCTCTAGTTAATTCTGTCTGACAACTACCATTATAATACAAGACAAATTTTTCAACTGACTTGAGGTTCCTCCCACAAATTCCTCCCACCAGTTTCTGTTGCCTTTAGGTTAAGGGAAAACTGGAGCAAAAATCCACCACTGGATTTACAATGGAGTATGGCAGATGCATCTAGGGGATATTAGTTATTGTAATGAGTAGATTCTATACCAGAACATGCTTGTTCCTGCTGAATATTCAATGTCACAGCTACTATGCATTGCATTCCTTTTTGCCTATCCTGTTTGTCACAGTAGTACTGGAGGCTGGTATCAGAAAATCCCTTTGGTAGAAAGAGCCTGTCTTCATGATTCAAGTAATTCTGACATTCATAGTCAGATTTTTTTTTCATCGTTTCTTCTAAGACACTATACAGTACACTCTGCTCTTTGATATCTTTCAATGAGTGTTATGTTTTCATTGCATTTTATTATTTGTTTAATTTATTTATTTATTTATTTATTTTGTTGGGTACATATTAGATAGCATATATATATAGTATAAGCATGAACTGAAATTATAAACTGAATACAATTAAAGGGAACATTATGTTTTAATTTTTTTTATTTAGCCTACTGCTCATTGACAATATTTGCTATTAAATAAATAAATAGGAAGATGAAACATAGATTTGCTCTCCCTCACTAATTATGGCTGAACGATCAATCTTATTCATAGATTCAGATTCACATAAAACACCATTCATTAATTTCAGAGAGTGATGAGGCAGATGATCTGTAGCAAGTTAAATCTCATGGGAATTTACAACCATATTCACAGGAAAAGGGGATGCAGATATTGAACTGTATTTTATACCCCTTATGGAAATTTAAATAGAAGGAAATACTGTTTAGATCAGGGATCTCCAACCTCGGCAACTTTAAAATTTGTGGACTTAAGACTCCCAGAAGCTTTGCTGGCTAAGGAATTCTTGGAGTTGAAGTCCACAAGTCTTAAAGTTGCCAAGGTTGGAGACCCCTGGTTTAGATTGTACTAAGTTCCTTAATATTCAGAGGTTGGTAACATTTCTTCAAAGGAACAGAACATTTTGTCAAGCTCTGGACCAACTGCATTAATGTGGAATCCTTACACATTTAGACTCACCCAGTGCCTTACCCAAAGCCTCTGGTGGCTCAACAGACTAAGCAGCTGCTTGCAATTACTGCAAGTTCAAGCCCCACCAGGCCCAAGGTTGACTCAGCCTTCCATCCTTTATAAGGTAGGTAAAATGAGGACCCAGATTGTTGGGGGCAATAAAAGTTGACTTTGTATATAATATACAAATGGATGAAGACTATTGCTTAACAAGATGTAAGCTGCCCTGAGTCTTCGAAGAAGGGCGGGATATAAATTCAAAAAAAAAAAAAGCCAGGTCTATTTGGTGTTATTCCTTTCTCATTTCATGTTATGGATTGCTTATATTCTAGCTCTCTGCACAAGCAGACAGACATTTTATTATGTCAGCAGAAACTGATGTGATTTTCTTTAACATCTTTAACTTTTGAGTTCAAGCCAGGATTTGCAATAGAAACAATAGTTATTATAGTGCAGGAATCCCCAACCCCTGGGCTGTGGCCCACCACCGGAACTTGAGCTGTTTGGAACTGGGCTACGTAAGTGGTGAGGAAGTGCACATGCATAAGCGAGCATCTGAGCACTCCATTTGAGGCTCAGCCATTCTCCCCCGTGCTGGTCTGCAAAACCAGAAACATTGGGGAACTCTGTTCTTAAGTGTACTTAAGAAGTAAGAACAGTAAGTGTACTTACTGCAGGGGTGAAATCCAGCAGGTTCTGACAGGTTCTGGAAAGCCAGTAACGGAAATTTTGAGTAGTTCAGAGAACCAAAAATACCACCTCTGGCTGGCCCCAGAGTGGGATGGGAATGGAGATTTTGCAATATCCTTCCCTGGAGTGGGGTGGGAATGGAGATTTTGCAGTATCCTTCCTCTGCCATGCCCAACAAACCATCCCACCAAGCCACGCCCACCAGCCACGCCCACAGAACCAGTAGTAAAAAAAATTGGATTTTACCACTGACTTTTTAGTAGTCATTTGTTTTAACCCAAATGAATACAGTTCGTCAATATCTCACCATCCTCCTTACCTGGCAATGACCCATAAGAGATTGTTTCTTGCTTTATATGAAAAACAATACTTCTTAAAATTCACAGCTAAGTCAATATAATGCAAATTGTGTCAGAAACTGTTAGAGAATCCTTGTAGTATTTTTTGAGAACGACACAATTTTCTGTTATCTCTATTTTGTTTCAAAATAGTTATAAGTATGGGTATAGATAAATTTTAGATGGTAAAGACCAGGGATCTTCAAACTTGGCAACTTTAAAACTTGTGGACTTCAACTCCCAGAATTCCTCAATCAGCTTTGTTTGCTGAAGAATTGTGGGAGTTGAAGTCCACATGTCTTAAAGTTGCCAAGATTGGAGACCCCTGGTGAAGACTGTTGTTTGGGATTTTCTGAACTTGAAAGGGCCGTAATAGTTCAGGCTGTTAGAGCCTGTTATTAGAACACAGTAGCCTGCAATTACTGCAGGTTCAAGCCCGGCCCAAGGTTGACTCAGCCTTCCATCCTTTATAAGGTAGGTAAAATGAGGACCCAGATTGTTGGGGGGGCAATAAGTTGACTTTGTAAAAAAAAATATACAAATAGAATGAGACTATTGCCTTATACACTGTAAGCCGCCCTGAGTCTTCGGAGAAGGGCGGGATATAAATGTAAACAAAAAAAAAAAAATTAAGCACAGTTGCATCTGACTATCACTTGCATGGGTGATTCAAGATGTAGCAGGTTTATAAACAAGAATGGCAAGACTCTGGAAAAAATTCTGGAAAAAGGACATATTGATAACAAAGTAACTGCAGTATATGGATATTTTATGCATTAGCTAATATTTCATATATAGTACCCATTATATTTCATTTTATCAATTACCATGTTGGAAGAAGCTGAAGCAATCTGTCATTCAAATTTAGATGGCCAGAGTTTACTTATTAATTCAGCTGCTTTGATTTTATGAATTACTGCTCTCTAATAGTTTAATCCCAGATCAAAATTGGGATTTGTTACTGTTACTATTTTTTACTATTCATGTAGTACAATATGCCATCTTGGTAGAGTGTAAAAAAATCCTTCAGCTGTATTGATTATGTGTCTGTTTTTGTTCTCTACCTGAACTTGATTTTCCTATCTGCTCCATCTATTATCCATAACTATATTCAATAGTAATAACAATAATACAAAAAAGCCTCATGTTTTACATCTGCTATAGGATGTAAACAAGAAGCACTAAAGCAGGGGTGTCAAACTCATGACGACACATTTTCGTCAAGTGATGTATCACAACTTTTTTCCCATTTGCTAAACTGGGGGTGTGTGTCGAAGCATCTGGTGGGCTTCTCATGAAGGCTGCTAACGAACGACAGACTCATGGACTTCTCGGGGTGAGAGCCTAGAGAAAGTCTGGGATGAGAAGGCCCAGAGCAAATTCCAGAGCCCCCTTTTATTGTGTTTAGGTAAAAATGGGTGGTTACAAAAGGTAAGCAGGGGAGGTTACATATTAGCATATATTCAACATGTGAACACGTGACTACAAGCACATCCACAAGCCTATGATTTTGGAAGAAAGCTCGTGATTCTTGGGAGGATTTTCCATGAGGTGGCTCTTTGTTCTCCGCCATGAGGTGGCTGCTCTTTGTTCTCTGCTTATTGCCTATGTGGTACAGCTGCATAGCAACCTACACGGGCTACAAGGACATCACTCCCACACGTGTCTAAGGCGTTCTACAGTTACACTATTCATGCTACACGTAGCAAACAGAAATACATCTTGAAACATGCTGACTCTGCATGTTAACAAATCTCATATAATTGTATGTATGATAAACTTCTAAGAAGCTTTGTGAAAGGAGCCTTATCAGAAAAGGAATGTCCTGTGGCTATCACAAAAGTGTTGATACATTTAGAGGCAAACATCTTTGCAACCTTGGCATCAAACAGATTTCTGCTTACATGATAAAATTAGCCAGACTTACTTATGCTGATCTTTGCACATAAGCAATCTCTCAAAAGTTACTTATGCTGATTTTTGCACATAAGCAATTTCTCAAAGGGGTTCATATGGCTTAATATTGCAACAGGTGTGCGTGGCCAGCAAATGACACATCCAGCCTGTAGGCCATGAGTTTGACACCTCTACACTAAAGTATAATTAATTTGAATTCTAATAGTAATGTTGTGTCAACTGAAAAAAGATGATACCACAACATATAGAATCTTCATAAAATATAAATAATGAGTGAGAGAAAAATCTGTTAAAGTTTTCCAAATATATGTGTTTGTTTTTGAATGGAGATGTATTTACCAAGAATCCTGCTTTCAGCTCATATTGGAGACACTTCCTGACTGGCACAACATTAACAATTAAATTCAATTCTCAGCCAAAAATTTCTATGAGGTCTAGAGTGTTAAGTGTTGGAAATATGTATTCTATGCTTACTTAGTTGCACCTTAGAGATCTCTTAGCAGTTAGAAATGGAGAATTGTGGCTAGATAAAGATTATGATCATTAGATAAGGCCATTTTTCACTGAATGTAATGTAATGTTCCTGATCTTTTATGCAGGCATTGTGGCTTGAGGGTGACATAATAATGTGGCTAAAGTTGAAACTAATCTTTTTATATAAAGAGGCACAAGCTGCATGATTACCAGAAAAGCTCGCAAATTTCTTTGCTCACAGCTTGACCTAAGTGGATGATGTGATTTGTACTCCATGCCTGAATTAGTGCTATAAGATAGAGTTATTCAGTAAAATAGTTTCTGCCTGCCATTTCTTCTCCCTCTGCTTTTTCCTCTTTGTTTTGCTTCTTTTTCTCTTTCACCTTTCACAATTATCACAAGTTATTTAGAAATAATAACACAGGTTTTCTAAACTTTTTCAACTTTCAGGAATGATTCTAAATACATGAAAAGTAAAATTATGGCATGACAGGAATTTGTGAATAGCTGAAATCAGGCAAAACAATAGTCTGCTTTGACATTGGGAACCTATCAAGAAAAGATGAAATCTGAAACCTGGGTCCTCTGATGGGATTATAATTAAAACTCTGCTTTAAAAATAGTCAATGTTTCCTACAAGAATATTTTAATTTCAGTCTGAAGTCAAATTAAAAGCTTTGCAATCAAACAGATAATATTTTAGGACTAGGCTTGGTAGATTAAAACTGATAATTGATCATGCAATAGTCATAAATTTCACTAAGACCCAGTCATCTGTTGCTGTTTCTGTCTATCCAACCATATTTTCTTCTATAGTACAGCCAGTGTGGACTGGGTAGGAACCCCCAAGGATGTGATTGAGTAAAGAAGATATCATGTTGCATGCTAATACTCCTTTTCTTTATCCAGTCATATTTTGCCTTGATTCCATTGCTATACACATTTCTGAAATCCTAATCAGTTAAAGCAGGCTGGAAAGAAGAACTGCAAAAGTAATGGTTAAGAGAAGCAGGATTTCTTGTTTCATAAACATTAAAGGCTCAGAGATGGATCTTATTATTTATAACTTTCTTTATGGCCTGTCTGCCGTTTTGCATGTATGATAAAATATGATTTCAGTCTCCATTCTGCTTTGTCAGTGATCCTAGTAATCTGCAGTTTTCAACATGTATATGCTCTTCATTGGCATGATAATTCTTCCAAAATGAAAATGAACAACAAAGTAGAGTGCAAAAGTAGAAGATGTGAGTTGGATAAGCTACAGTGTCCTTACTTCTACTTTCCCCCCTCCCCCCTTGTACGAGTGTGCAGCATGGCTGACCTTTCATTTATTTTCTGGAGCAGTAGAAGCTCCTCTCTGTGGGCAAGCGTGCTGTCACCCCAGTTCAGCCAGCTAGTTGTCGGGTTTCCGACACATGCATGTGCACCAGTCAGCTGATCGTCAGGTTTCTGAGGCACGCATTTGATCTGGCCAGCTGGTTGTCGGGTTTCCAAGGCATGCATGTGTGCCAGCCAACTGATCATTTGGTTTCTTGTGTTGTGGCATACGCGTGCCTTCCAATTTGGGCATTCTGTGTCTAAAAGGTTTGCCAGCACTGCCCTAGGCTCAAGTCTTATTACACATGATTGTGTTACATTGTGAATGCAATTTCTCAGAATAACAAGAATCTCCCATATGTATGATATGTCTGTATATATATTTATATGTCTGTGTCTATATACATGAATGACTGATCCATATGTCAATTCTATATTTTTTTAAAATATTTCATATGTTTTTCAACAGATGGTACAATGATTCCTTCCATTCAGAAAATTGAAACAGTATGTTAAGGAAGATTTAGGACTGCTGAATATAGAATATATATTCTAAATACCTCCTACTGCTTCTACATAAATAAATTGAGTCCTGTGCCATTTGAATCATTCTTTCAATATGTATATCAGTATTTTCTTTCAATATGTACATCACTATATCTACTGTAGATGCATCTTCATGAGAGACACCCTGTTTAAGGTAAATGCTATTTATGTGCCATACATTTATGTGCATTTATCATTGAGTCCATAGAACCCTGTATGAAAAGGATTTTCACCTGCTTTTCAAAAGAACTTGGAAATTGAAACTGAATTAAACATAGGATATCCTTTTATTGTATTCCCCCTGTATACGCAATCATGTTGAAAAAACATTTTGGGAGATTGTGCACATACCTGGTCAGCACACCTCGAAAAGCTGAAAGAGGTACAAATCAGGGGTGAAATCTAAAAATTTTCCCTACTGGTTCTGTGGGTGTGGCTTAGTTGGTGGGCGTGGCTTGGTGATCAGATGACTGGGTGCGCGTGGCCAATAACAATAAATAATAAAAATAATAAACAAAGTATAAAAAACAATAAGAGGTATCAAAAACCAATTTTCACACTTTGCACACACACAACACAACACAGCACAACTGACTCACACACAATGTAAAAGCAGCTGCACTTCACACTTCACACAGCCACAAAAAGCTCAAAAACCAATTTTCACACTTTACACACACACACACACACACACACACACACACACCCCAAATGCCACATACAGCATTCTGAGATTTTGTGTATTTGTGTAGTTAGAGTGAAACACTATAGAAACACACCAAATCTCAGAAAGCTGCACAAATATTTTATTATTATTATTTATTTTATTTTATTGTGGACTTCAAATCCCAGAGTTCCTCAGCCAGCAAAGCAGGAAGTCAAAGCAAGCTTTTTTTTTCTTCAGTAGCTGAAGAAAGCATGGCGTTGCCAGCCCAAAAGAGCAGTAATTATAGGTAAGTGAGGAGGGGGCATTGGCTGGGAACGGGTGGGGGCTTTTGTAAGTGGGGGCTGTTAAAAAGTGAGTTTAAAAGCCTGTGAGGATCAGGAAACTCCTCTGGGATCGCCAGAGAAGGCTTTTAAAACCTCTTTTTTTTCTTTTTTTTCCCCCCCTTCGGCTGAAGAGGGTTTTTTAAAAAAACTTTTAAAGGGTTTTGATGATCTCTGCTCAGCCCTGGGATCATCAGAGGGTGTTTTTGTTTTGTTTTTTACTTTTAAAGGCATGTTTCGGCTGAAGAAAAACTTTTAAAAGTAAAAAAAAAAACCTCTGCTGATGGTGCGGCTCAGCAGAGGGGGTGGGGGCAGGGATTTTTGCTACCGGTCCTCCGAACCAGCAGCTACCATTGCTACCTAATCGGGCAAGCCAGTGCGAACCAGGAGCATTTCACCCCTGGTACAAATGTATAAATTCAAAAAGGGCAACCCTCTGAGGAAATATTTGATACACTGTCATAATGAAAGGTATGATAGAGTGATATATAATCATGAAGGCTTTAGAAAAAGATGGTAAGGGGAAGTTATTTTTCCTCCTTTCACCATGTTAGTCATAATTCAATTTTTTTTAAAAAAGGGGAAATCAGATTTTTCTTACACAGACAGTAATTAAATGCAGATGCATTTAATGCATTTGTTGCCTTGAGTGTGAAGATAGCCATCAATTTAGATTATTTAAAAAGAAATTGACAAATTCATAAAGGCTTTTAGTCTTGATATCTATTTATTTCTTTCAGATCATAAGCAGGATGCTTAGATGCCAGCTCCTAAGAAATGTCTATGAAAGGGAGCTATCAACATGTTTGTGAGCTTCTTGAATGCATTTGATGGGCCAGTATGTGACAGAAAATGCCAAACTAAATAGATCCTCTCCTAATCCAGCTGTCATTTTCTTATGTTCTTTTTCTTCCAGAAAATATAATCACTCATGTATTGGAGTGATCTAGGTTCAAGCACACTTACAGACATCAAAACTCACTGGGTAATTTTGGCCAAACCAACCCATCTCACAGGCTGATAATAAATGAAGATTTTGGTGAAAAGGAAAGATATAAATCTGTCAAGTTAAATTAAAAACCTCATATTTTCATTTGAAGCATATACTTCCAATTAATATATAAGCATTTGTATCATTCAAAATAAATTATCCATTCAAGCACAAAATAGAGCATACCATTTGGATTCAGTGCTGTGAGATAATTTAAAAGAACGATTCTATTTGAAGCTACATTGCTCCCGTATGAACTTTACTCTAAATGCCTACAAACAATTCACAATGCCTCTTGAAGCATGTGGAACATCTTCAAAAGATCCTATAAGTCAGGGCTGTCAAACTCCCAATCTATGGACCGGATGTGTCACATGCAGGCCATGTCCACATCTAGTTTAGAGAAGGGGGAAAAAGTCCCGATATGTCACTTAACACCACCATGACGATGTGAGTTTGACACCCCTGCTATAAGTAATAACTATTTGCAGCTTTTTGTTAACTAATTTTAACAGCCTCATAAAATTGGTTTATTTTCAGAATGGAATCAAATATAAATATTTAATTAAATATTTAATTTTAGATCAAGATCAGCACCTTGCATTATATGCTTTTATATCTATATTTTTCTATTGTTCTCTACATTTTAATTTCCATATATGTTTTATCTATTTGAGAATGTTGTCTTGTTTTCTAATGTATCCAAAGAGACACAAGTGTTCAAGAATAAACATGTTTTTATCTTTCAGGATTTGACTGCAATTAAATTTAAACATGGGGTTTAAAAAGGTTTGATTGGAGCAATCAATAAAAGTGCTTACGGCCCGGATGACCTTTCTGATGCCACACAGAATTTGCAGCAGATATTTTCTCTTTGCACCATAGGAGAAAAAAATCTACTGCTACCTAGGATTGAACTCTCAACCTTCCAAGTGGAAGGAGAGCATCTTCACCAGTCAACCATCCTACCTCTCATTTTATTTAAAAGGAATACTAATTAAGGAAAGATCTCATCATTTGAAATTGAAGCTATCTACCATTCTGTTTTCTGAAAACTTCTTTTAAGGCTGTTAAAATCTTTTAACTCATCAATTAACGTCTGCATATCATAATTCATGCTTTCTTTCAAATCTTTTTTTTTTCATTCTCTTCTCTTTCACTATCCATAATATTTAAGCTACATGCCAATACAGGGATTTTTCTATTAGTCAAGTGCAATTTAAGCCTATGTGTGATCTTCATCCTTGGTGGAAAAACTAAGCACAGAAAACAACAGGGATGCATTTCAAAAACTACATATGTTAATTGATTCAAGGTTCCAATACAATTGCCCCTTTAATATATTTCACAGTTCCTGCACATGCTACTGAGAAATAATTACAGCTGATCAACATGGCTTTCATATCAAGTCAAACAGAGATGATTTATCTATTAGTTAACAAGACAGAAAGATGTCTTGTTATTCTTTAATCTCAAATGCATTTGTATGCTCAGATCAGCAGAAAAAGGGTAAATGGGAGAGATGAAGTGAAAGAAAGAAAAATCAAATGGTATAAAAAACAAAACAGGACAGAATTAAAGAGAACTGAACAAAGAACTGAATTAGATATACTTTTTATTGCTTCCTGAATTAGATATGCTTTTTTATTTTATTCCTTATTTTATTTAATACTAGCCAGGAAAGCCATGTGTTCATTCCTGTTTAGCACTATTCAATTAGTCCATATTTGAATATTATTACAATTTTATTCCTTTTTTGGAAATAATATTCTGGGACTAAATGGTTTTCTTCTGCTGCCATTTGATTATTTCGTTCATGTCCTAGTTATTTATTTATTTATTTATTTTTATTTATTTATTTTGTCAATCATATATAAGATAACAGGTAAACGTATAAACATAATTTGGATACATGAAAAGAGTAAGTAAAAAGGAATATTAGGATAGGGATGGTAGGCACGTTGGTGCATTTATGCATGCACCTTACAAACATCAAAGGAATGGGGTGAGGTCAACAGTAGGCAGTTTAAGCTTAAAGGTTTGGGAGTTTGGAAAAGAAAGTACAGAGTAACCATTTCATGAACATCTTTGCTTCAACATCATTGGTTGGAATGTCTTGTTGTACATTTTGTGTTAACCTAATAATGAGTCCTATAGGAAGAATCATAAGGATATCCACAAAATGGAAAATATTTTTTTATTTAGCACTTAGAACAAAATAAGCCAACTGTCAATAAATTTCAAGATGGCTGTGTTTAAATATTTGAAGAGTATTGAATGTTTATTGTTCAGACAGTACAACACTGGAAATATTTATAATATCCTGGCTATAGGTGTAGGGAGGAGAAAATTGAAATCATTGTCAGGCACAAATAATTAGGAACATGAATTTAGTTCAAAGCAGTTCAAGTTTATTACATGCTACCTATATACCAGAATCTGTTCTACTTACAGTCAAGGCAAATTGGTGCTAGATAAGAGCCAAGAGCCAACATAATTCAAGAGGAAAATAGACTTAGCGCTCTCTCTCTCTCTCTCTCTCTCTCTCTCTCTTGTGGGAGCAAAGCAACGCCAAGCTGATGACATATTTGACCTTTCCTCAAGCATAGCCTGGTCATCTCCTACTGATGTATTGATTAGATTAGATATATTGATTAGAAGCAATTTTCAGAGCTCTCCCTCATTCTCACATATGAATTCTAAATTCTAAATTCTGTATCTTTTTTTTTAAATCAGTAGAATAGCAAGTGTGTGATTGAGAACTGTATTTTTCTGTCTGACCATAAGTGTAGTTGAAGTTTTCCCATTTGACCCCATCCAGTCTAAATCATAGCCTCAGGAACATGACTGCTCTCTAATTCTACTGACTAAGCTAAAAAATAATTGAAAAAAGCAAACAAATCACAAGCCATAAAACATCAGACCAAACACAACACTAGGATTAGTCAGAACATTTGAAGCAATGCATATAAAACAACCAAGTTTTGTTTCAAGGTCAAAACAAAATTCTCAATGCACCCATGTTTTGTTTCAAGCTCAAAGTACTTAAAGCACTTTGCAATCTTGTGTAACACAAAAACTATCAAATTTATGCTAGGACAGTTGTTCATAACTAGATTTTATTTTGTTAGTTGCTTGACATTATTATTATAAATTAACATGGAAATGTTAGATAGGAAAGAAGCAGGTTTTTTATAATACTTTTAAGATTTTTTTATTGTTCAGACAGTACAACACTGGAAATATTTATAATATCCTGGCTATAGGTGTAGGGAGGAGAAAATTGAAATCATTGTCAGGCACAAATAATTAGGAACATGAATTTAGTTCAAAGCAGTTCAAGTTTATTACATGCTACCTATATACCAGAATCTGTTCTACTTACCGTCAAGGCAAATTGGTGCTAGATAAGAGCCAAAAGCCAACACAATTCAAGAGGAAAATAGACTTAGCGCTCTCTCTCTCTCTCTCTCTCTTGTGGGAGCAAAGCAACGCCAAGCTGATGACATATTTGACCTTTCCTCAAGCATAGCCTGGTCATCTCCTACTGATGTATTGATTAGATTAGATATATTGATTAGAAGCAATTTTCAGAGCTCTCCCTCATTCTCACATATGAATTCTAAATTCTAAATTCTGTACCTTTTTTTTTTAAATCAGTAGAATAGCAAGTGTGTGATTGAGAACTGTATTTTTCTGTCTGACCATAAGTGTAGTTGAAGTTTTCCCATTTGACCCCATCCAGTCTAAATCATAGCCTCAGGAACATGACTGCTCTCTAATTCTACTGACTAAGCTAAAAAATAATTGAAAAAAGCAAACAAATCACAAGCCATAAAACATCAGACCAAACACAACACTAGGATTAGTCAGAACATTTGAAGCAATGCATATAAAACAACCAAGTTTTGTTTCAAGGTCAAAACAAAATTCTCAATGCACCCATGTTTTGTTTCAAGCTCAAAGTACTTAAAGCACTTTGCAATCTTGTGTAACACAAAAACTATCAAATTTATGCTAGGACAGTTGTTCATAACTAGATTTTATTTTGTTAGTTGCTTGACATTATTATTATAAATTAACATGGAAATGTTAGATAGGAAAGAAGCAGGTTTTTTATATACTTTTAAGATTTTTTTTTACTATTCATACTATTTGCTTATAACTTTTTTGCCATATATGCGATTGATAACAAATAGAAAAATCAGTTAATTAACCAAGTTAGGTTCTTTCTGTTTGAATCACTCGAGGCTATAATGTGGTGACAACTTTGATTTCATATAAAAATATTACCTTAAGATTTTAACTAGAAATATTTTCCATCCTTCATTTATTTTCTCTATTACCTGCCCATATATTTGGTAAAATTATCCTCTCGGTTCTAAATTTTCTCAATATTTTAAAGTAACCTCTTTACATTTAATTAACATGCTTTGTAATATTTCTCTTAGATCATTAATCACTATAAAGAAAATAGGATCAAGTATAGATCCCTCCCTGCAGCAATAGCTGTCAAACCATAGAATTATCAATGTTGGTAGTGTCACTTTGTTTTCCGTTTTTGCTTTACTGAAATTATAAACAATGGAGAGCTTATATTGAAATAACAATATAGAGTTTTTAATCTGTTAAAAGGTAGTGGGAATATAACTTTGTTCACAGGAAAGAAGATCAAAATAATCACTGTATTATAGGTCAGTAACTTGAATGTTCTTAATAGCAATGTTTGAGGAACTGATGTCACACCATAATCTTGATCCCTTCTGTATTTGCAAAGAATTAGCTTATCGAGATGCATATTTTATAATTCCCACCCTTCTTTCTCTCCTAAGACTCCCATTTGGATCAAAGGCAAAAACAAAATTCCCAACACAATCCTATACTGTTTGTTTTTATAACTCAGTCTAATACTCAGATAAGACCATCCTATAATAATTGTATTGTATTGGTCATAGCTTTCTGACACAAGCCTCTACGGGAAAAAATATGATGCTGCTGGAGCATGGAAAGCTGATGAACTAGCTTACATTTAGTGCATAACAATGATGGACTAAGTTCCTTATTCTTTTCTTTCACGTGTGAACAGTTAAATTGGTAGAAATACAGATATCAAGATACAGAGAGTGTTTATAATATGTACGTATTTTTCGCACTATAAGACACACCACGCAAAAAGACACACATTAGCTTTAGAGGAGAAAAACAAGAAGAAAAAAACCTGCCTCTGCCTCCCAGCATCCATTCGGTATTCTAGCTAGCATCCTTGCAGCAAACAGCAAAAAGTCTGGTCAGCTTCAACACTTTATTGCAGCCTCAGCACATGACTCGTCAGGGCTCCATTCCGATGCACCCACCACCACCAGTCAACTGAGCTGAGCTTCTGCTGCTGCCAGGGAATGCTGGATGATTGGCAGTTGGCTCAGCCTTCCGGAATACCACCAATCAGCTGTTCTAGTCAGTGGGGATTGCCGCCTTCACCAATCCCAGCCGCCACCTAGAAACACCACCTGGATCTGCAGTGGACTGGCCTCCCAGAATACCACTGATCAGCTGCTTGGCAGCAAAGGCTCCAGTGTTTCCTGCCAGTGGTGAACAGTGGCAGCAGTGACAGTCGCAGCAACCCTCTCTCCCCACCGCAATATTCATTCTATAAGACACACAGACATTTCCACTGACTTTTTTTGGGGGGAGTGCATCTTATAGTGTAAAAAATATGGCAATACTTCTATAAAGAGGAATGAAAATATAATAACATAGTAAGTGATTTTCAATACTATAGACCTTGGTAAATCATTTGGAATGAAATTGTAAAATAAAAATTAAATAGTAATATAAGTAAATGTTGAATTGGATTTCTCAGACTAATGCCTCTTGCAGTCATGAATGTTGGAACTTTATTCTTAGCCATCATAGCCAGAAGCAAACATTGTTTGGGAAAATAAAGCAAATGCTGGCTACGACAATTTCTAGAAGTTTTTCTATTACTCTAAATAGTTTTATTTCGGTAAAAATGTTCCTGTCTTGGTAGATAATTTTCTCCCCTCAAATCTATGTTAATCAACCTTTAGACTATGAATATTTTGGATGTTAATCTAATTGCTATAGTTATAGTTATATAATAACTATAATTGCTATAAATCTAAGTGCACCTAATTGCTATAGATAAATGATATGTATGTTTTAGAAGAATGTGGTAGAAAAAAACTTAATAAGTAAAATATATTAAAATGTATTTTCCGTATGTGCTACCTAAGAATGTACGCTTTGCTTCATGATAATTTTAACATGGATCCTTAGGTTTGATTCCAGCTGTGCATGGGGAATAGAGAACAATTTCAGTATACCTACTAGGCCAAATGGAAAATGATTTTACTGATCAGTGTTCATAGTTACATTGTAATATGCAGAGATTAGTAAGCGTAGTTCCAATAAGAACATTTCCAAGGTCTTTACAATTTTTATTGCTATTTTTATAATGTTGTTTATAAGATATATTAAGCATTTAAACCTAATTTGCATTTCTACCTTCATTTTATGAAATCTTTTATTATGATTTGTTTTTGCATAAACAAAATAATAAAAAAGTTCAGCTTGCATAAACAAAATTTGACAAGTAGGCCTTGATTTATGAACAGAATTGGGACCGTAATCTCAGTTGTTAAAGTGAAATAGTGATTAAGCAAAACATCCATATGACTGCTGCTCTCATTGAGTGTAATCACGGTTCTCCTAGTTGTGGTTGGTAATGAGCTTGTGGGTGTTTAAGTGGATGGAGTGGATGGGTAAGCAGCAAAGGGTGCCTGGATGGTGGGGTGGATGGTTAAGACCTTGGGAGATTCCATTCAGAAGCTGAAATTCCTCCCTGCTGAAATCCAAGCATTATTTTCAGTCCCTAAAAATGGCCGTTGTTATGCTTTCCAGGGCTTCCTCACCCACCTTTCGGACTCCCAATGCTTTTTTCCTTACTGCACTGTCCTTCTAAGTAGTTGAAAATCTTCTCTGAAAAAAGCCAAACACAATTTTGGATCCTTGAACAAAGAGACACATGCAGGACCCACAGGGCTTCTCCTTGCTTAGATTTCAGTTTCTTCTTATCTATTGGACTGGCTGAAAGAACTGCCAACTAAAGGAATTCAGATTTGATGTATGAATGGAAGGAAACTGAACTCCTTCAGCAGGGTACTGGAATGCAGCTGAAATGTTTTTCAGATTTTGACTCTGTTTCTCCACCCTGCTGAAGGCGTTCAGTTGTCCTCTGTGCCCAAAAGAGAACTACCAACTACCAAAAACAGATCGTCAGGATTTCAGCTAGATTTGTGTAGCCCACCAAGGAAGCAACAACTTACAACTTTATTTTTGGGAAGTGCTTTACAGGATGTAAAGCTCTGTTTCATAACTCTATAGTTAAATGAACAGGAGTAAGTTGAGCACCACCTCTATGTCATATTATGTGCTCCCTACTATTCTCTCACCAGTTATGAGACATACAGCACAGTAGGAAAGACAGATTAAAAAAAATAATACTAGAGAATTACTTGGCATTCCTTTGGTGTATTAAGTTAAATTTGGGGTTTCTATAGGAATCTTTCATTTTCTATAAAACCCACATCAAGGCATATGCAAATTTCTGCAGATATTCTGATTTCCCTCACATTAACTAGAAATTGCAAAAGCATCATAATAACTACAAACGATGGTGCACAAACTGCTATTTGAGAATGTTATCTATAATTGGTGTAGTTATATAGACAGACAGGGAGATTCTGGAAAATCAACCAAGCATTATAATCATAGACCAGAAGATAGCAGTGATGATAGACATAGAAATGCTAAGTGATAGCAGGGGGTAGACAGAGTATGAGAAACTGGAGAAATAGTAGCACCTCAAGGAAAAACTAGAGAGGATGTTGAAAGTAAACTTCAAAATGGTCCCAGTAGTGATAGAAGTACTCAGGACAGTGATACCTAAGCTGGAAGAGTGGCTCCAACAGATCCCAGGAACCACATCAGAACTCTGTCAGAAGATTAGAGTTAGGAACAACTAAGATACTATGCTAAACCCTTAAAGTCCCAGGCCTCTGATAAAGGACCTGAGATTGAAGAAGACACTCAAAGGAATCAGATTTTTTTAATGTATATACATATACTGTACACACACACACAAATAAGTACTAAAAAATAATAATAATAAATCTAATAAAATAGTAAAAATATAATAAAAAATAGTAATAAAAAAATCTGTAAGGGGCGTGCATAAGAGCACCAACGTGCCTACCGTTCCTATCCTAATGTTCCATTTGATTGTATCCAATTTCATATAGTTATTACATACTTATGATTATATTTATACTTATATATCGTATAGTTATTTCATGCTTATGCTTATATATACTGTTGTGACAAATAAATAAATAAATAAATAATCATGATTAAGACATATTCTCAATTAAGGCATATTGATTAAGACATATTCTTAATTCAAATTTTAATTCCCAACTCTATTGTACCCAGTTTTTCTTAGTTTGAAGATGGATTATCACTTATTTCAGAATGAATTCATTAAAGTGAACTGGAAGTTTTGAAATTATTTAAATCTATAGAACTTGTTTTTTAGTTAAACTAAAGCACTTTTCTGCACTTCTACACCTTTAAAGATCTAAAGAAGAGCTTTCTTTTCTCAAGTTATAAAAGCAGCTCTGATCTAGAAGTCAGTTGAAGGTGAGTTCCGGAAATTCCCTTTGGGAGCCTTAAAGACAGAAGGAGGAAGAAAAGACATTCATGTGGAGAATATTACAAGTTCTTTTTAGCTTTCTGTTTCATTTCCAGAATGATTTTTTAAAAAAGTAAATGTCCCTATCATTAAACTCAAGAAAACATATCAAATAAATATAAATTCAACAGTTGTCATCTCTGCTGATGCAATAATGAAGTTATAAAACTGCAGAAACCGAAATCCTCTAAAAACAACTTTTCAACTTTTTTTTAGATAATTGCAAGAAATATTTTCAGTTGGATGAACTGTCCATATATTCATATAACTTAGACCAGTGATGGGAACCTTTTCGGCACCGAGTGCCAAAAAGGGAGCGTGCGTGCGTCTGGGTTGCAACCTGGAAGAGCTGCCCAGGGCGCATGCATGCCCCGAAAATAAATTTCTGGTTTCAGCAAATAAACTTCCAGTGTCAGCCAGCTACTCTTCCGGATTTCTGGCATGCATACGCACCCGACGATCAGCTGGCCGGTGCACATGCTCACACAGGAAAACAGAAGACCAGCTATTCCAGTTTCCGGCACTGCCAATGCAAAAAGGCCAGCTGATCATTGTGCATGCATGTGTGCCAGAAACCCGGAAGAGTAATGGGTGATGCTGGGTGTGCCAGGCATCATGGCTCCGCATGCCACTTCAGGCACACATGACGTAGGTTCGCCATCATGGACTTAGACCAATATCTGCATCTGTAACCTCCATACAAAAACCATACTTCATAGTATATTCTACTACAGGTAGTCCTCAATTTATAACCACAAATGATAACCACTTATAACCCAAATTTATGTTGCTAAGTGAAACATTTGTTAAATGCATTTTGTCCCATTTTATGACCTTTCATGCCACAGTTGTGAAGTGAATCACTGCAATTGCTAAGTTAGTAACACAGTTATTAAGTGAATCTGGCTTCCCCCATTGACTTGGCTTGTAAGAAGTTCACAAAAATGATCACATGACAACAGGACATTGCAACTGTCATAAATATGAGTCAGTTGCCAAGTATCCGAATTCTGATCACATGACTATGGGGATACTGCAACAGTTGTATGTGTGAAAAATGGTCATAAGTCCCTTTTTCAGTGCTGTTGTAAATCTGAATATTCACTAAATGATCTGTTGTAAATTGAAGACTTCCTGTATTCTCATGAATAGGTTTTTGGGAGATGCCTAAAAAATACAGCAAGAAAGGCAAGGAGCAAAGTCTTTCTTATATTTTGCTCTCTTTATGGACCGAAACCAAAATAATATTAAAGATTTTTTTAAGTTTAGTATTACATTGGTTTTGGTCCACAAAGAGAGCAAAATATAAAGAAAGATATCCCACTTTGCCTTTCTTGTTGCTTTCTTGCTGCTCATGAGAATAGAAGAATATTCTATGGAGTGTGGTTACAGAGGCAGGGAATAGTGTACATTATATGAACTGAGAATATGTTCTTGCAGTTATCTAAAAAAAAAGATTGAAAAGCTGTTTTCAGAACATTTCAGTTTCTGCAGTCTCATAATTTCATCATCGTATCATCAGAGATTTTGTGCTAAGGCTAGAGGAAGAGATGCCATTGCTTCTTAAGGAAATTGCTTACAGGAACTTTTTCCATTCATCCTTTTTATCAGTTCTGTGAGTACTGATGAAGACATATTGACCTTTGCATAGATAATGGTAAGTCTCCATTTAGTCATTCTCAAAATGAAAAGCTAATTAACAGTTTCTTCTTGCAACAAAAGTTAGTTCAGATTCTTTTTAAGACTAGCACTGTTAGCGATCAGCATCAACTAGGTTATTAGCATTGGAATCAGAAATGCTTGTGATAAGAAAAAAAGATGGCAAATTAAGCATTCATATTTTATCTTGGTTCTAAAATATATGTTCTTAAGACTACTTTGAAATACATGATTAAATTCTCTGAAGTGTTTTTTTATATGATCTTGATTGCCAAAGTTTTCTGTCATTGCTAAATGCTTATATTATATATGTTTTTCTTTATCTTTGAAAACAACATCTAAACTGCTATGAATAAATGTAAATACATTGCCTATTTCTCAATCATTAAATATATGCTTTAACAGCAAAGTTATTGTTAGAGCTATATTAAAAAGTCTGCTATGGATTCGTATGGGAATGAATGTAAGATATCCACCTTCTTTCTGGCTCAGCTTGCTAATATCATAGAAACACCTCTCTACAGTGAAATATTTGTTTGTCTGATGCCAGCCAAGCTGATCCTGAATAAAGCTGGATCCAGGATCAGGTTTAGAATAATGCTGAGTAGACACAAGTTTAGGGGTGCCAAATTTTAGGGGTTGCCAAAATTGAAAAGACTCCCGAAACAATTAAAAAATAAAAAGCAATAACAACACACTGTGTGAGTTAGAATATAACCTATGCTTTATAATAATTGAAACTGTAAGTCACAAAATAATTTTTAATTCAAAAAGTCCACAAGGATTTCCAGTCATTGATGAATATCAGTAATGACCTTTCTCTAATCCAACAAGTCAGTTTGGCTATCTCAGCAAGTTCTGTGAATTTCACCAACCATTCCTCCATGATGGGTCATGCCAAATCTTTCCATATTTGGGCATGTAATAGTCTCCCAGTATAAAGACTCTGAATCCTGATAGAACCAGAGCTTTGCAATTAATTATGCAACAAGATGCTATTTCCACAAGCCAACTGGATGCCTCTTCATTGGCACCAGCTGCAAGAGGCAAGCTGCAGTTGTTTATGCTTTGCAGGGAAGAAATTTAAACTGCAGAAGCTGCCATCCAGTTGCTGGAAACAAGTTTGGCATTCAGATTCATGCTCCATATTTTATATTTTTTCCTGATTCCTGTTACATTCTTGAAGATAACTCCAGAAATGACCATGGAGAAAATACACAATAGCAAATAGAAAATCATGATTTAAGTCCATAAAAGGAGAAGCATTAGAAACAAACTGACATTATTTACAAAAGTAATGGAACCTATAGACAGGTTTACCATAACCTTTATCAACATAGTTCTAGGCATTCTTGTGGACTCTGTTCCCTAATATAGTCTAACTGGAAAGGCTGACAATTCTTGACCAAATTTCTGGACTTTACAGGACTTCATTTGTTTCTCCAGCAACTAATTGACTGACCAGGCTCTGAGTCTCCTCCTCAGTTTCCAGTACACTCATTGTGTACAATCACACTTTTCTGTGTTTAACTATTTATTCAGAAACCACAAGTGCGTGGGGGAGAGCGGGAGATGGGTGAAGATAGAGGAGGGAAAGAGAGATATGATTTATTATTATTATTATTATTATTATTATTATTATTATTATTATTATTATTATTATTATTATTATTATTATTATTATCTTTATTCATTAAGCATGAAACTCAGTCAACTGAACATTCAAAAAGGCATCACAAATACCACTGACTGGTGCTAATGGTTGATACGGGTTGCTGTCAGCATCCTAGGTATCAACCAAGTACTTTCTAAGATGTACAATGTTCCAAGTAGCGCAGTTTTTTGCAGTTGATGTAGCTTATAAAATTCTTGGACATGGTACCAAGTGCCCCGATGACAATGGGTATCACTGTTACATGTTTCATCCATAGCCGTGTAGTTTTGATGGCCAGGTCGCAATATTTCATTATATTTTCCAGTTCTTTTTCTTTCACTCTGGCATCTCCTGGTACCACGATGTCAATAAATTGTAGGTTTCGGTTTTTGACAACTGTGATATCTGGTGTGTTGTGTTCCAAGTGACGATCCATCGCTATTCAAAAGTCCCACAAGATCTTCACCTTCTCATTTTCTATAACTTTTTCCACTTTATGTTCCCGTGACTTTTCAGATACAGGCAGGTCATATTTTTTACATAATGACCAGTGGATTAATTTAGCAACTCGATCATGTCTAGCTTTGTAATCAGTTTGTGCGATTTTGCTACATTCACATATTAAATGAGAAACAGTTTTGACTTTGTTGTTGCAAAGTCGGCAGTTTGGATTGTCGGTGGATTTTGTATCTTTGCTTTTATTGCATTAGTTTGTAGTGCTTGTTCTTGAGAAATGAGGATTAAATCTTTATTATTATTATTATTATTATTATTATTATTATTATTATTATTATTATTATTATTATTATATAAAATAATTTTTATTAAACAGTTTGAGAAAGAGTTTTTTAATCTGCAGCAATCATATAATCAGAGATGAGAGTGCATAAAAACTGGTTACGTCTTTCAGACAGTCAAAAATGAATGTGAATTACATATAGTATAGCCTTTATTATCATTGTACATCATGTATACAATGAAATTGGTTGTATACATGATAGAGATATGTAGAGTAATTCACATCCATTAAATTTCATGCAAATTAAGTTTTATATATAGTGTATAAGTAAGCTTACAGTGTATACATACATGTTCAGTGAATTTGGATAGTGTATATGAAGGTTGTATGCAGGGGTAGACTGCTGGGGGTTCACAGGGGTTCAGGAGAACCTCTAGCTAAGATTCTGTGCAGTTTGGAGAACCCCAAATCCCACTTCTGGCTGGCCCTGCCCGCTCCGCCCCTCCCAGGAATCCCCATGAAACCCATTTTGGATGCAGGTAAGTGTAAGGTGCATTCAGAGGCTTGGGGAGGGCAAAAAATGGGCCTACCGGAAGTTTGGGAAGGCTGGAAATGAACCCATCCATAGGGCCTCTGGAGCCTGAGGAGGCTGTTTTCACCCTTCCGGAGGCTTGAGAAAAACCTCCGGAGCCTAGGAAAGGTAAAAACGCCGCCCCCCACCATAGTGCTGGAGGCCGACTAGGCCACACCACTATGACCATGCCCACCCAGCAACGGAGCAGAGAACCCCTTGCTAAAATTTTTGAAGCCCACCCCTGGTTGTATGTATACATGCTATTCATAGTATTAATACTCAATAGAGTATTCTTTGGTAGTTTGTCCCTGCAAAATATATGATCTGGAATACCTTTTTAGTGCAATTTAAATACCTAGTTTCTCAAATAAATTTCAGAATATGATGAATGATGATTTGGGAGGAGAGGATTTGAGCTGCTGAAAAGGTCAAGCAGTGCACTGTCCTCCTAAGTTGTTGAACATTTTTTTCTGAATGAGAAAATTTAATACTGGTGTGAGTACCCAACTGCATCAAACTACAGTGCATAGAATATATTTCTTAGTTTCAAGGCTTCAGATTTTTGGGGGTTTTTTTTCTTCATTTTTTTTTTCAGACTCTGTGAAGGAGAATGAATAGAAACATGACCCTGTAGAAATTTTATAGTAGTAGAATGTTTATTTTATGAACAATATGCCCATGTTCAGCAGTGCACTGTAATCTATCACTTACAGCCGACTCAATATGAAAACAATGTAATTCAGAAACATAGTTTTTTCAGAGTGGCATGTGTGATTCACCTGAAACTTTTTGAAGTATGTGGAAGAATATATACAGCATATATTATAATACTGTATCAGAATCTACTTATTCTTCACCAGTATCCTTTGATAAATGTTCTAATGTGTTGCCATTCCCTTTATTAATTAAGGACTACACATATTGAAAAATGAATGAAAAGGATACAGTTAATTTTCCTTCACTCTGAGATAAACAATTCCAGTTTGACTCTTTTAACATTGCAATCTTTTAACCCAAAAACTACACACTAGAGGAAAATCAGGATTTTGCTAAAGGAAAACATTATGTACTTTAAAAAACAATGGTTGCATACCATTTTCATTGTTTACATGTTTATTGTTATGCAGACTCTCTCTCTTTTGCATATTTTTTTTCCATTGCTTTTATGCTGTGAGCTGCCCAAACTGGAGTCAAATAGTGTCTAATTCAAATAAATATTTTTCTTCCCTTAGAGCACTTAAACAATTCAAGAAAATGCTACCCAAGCAATGTTAATGTTATCACCTCAAAAATATTTAATGAGTAGATCCACAGTTTTCTGGCCATATGTATTTTCAACCCAAAGACAAAAAAAAGCCCACCCCAACCACCCTCACTTACGAGATGGAGAAATGGTAAATCATTTTAAAAACTAAGACTAATGCTATAGAAATCTTAGCGTTTTCTTGTTCTTGCAGAATAAGTTTATCTTTAAGGCATAGTATACTGCAGGATGCTTTAGGCAGGGGTATCCAACTTTGGCAATTTGAAAACTTGTGAATTCTGGAAGTTCTAAACAACAGGTCTTAAAGTTGCTAAGGTTGGACATCCCTGCTCTACAGTAGGTCTGTGAGGCAGGTAAGATAGCACTACTGAAATTCCAACACTCCAGCTGAGCTTAAAGTCTGAAGATAATATACCCTTTGTCAGCACTATAAGGGCAGTGGGATGAGCTGGTATGATTTGCAAGCGTAACTCTTGACATCCCATGTTATAGCACAGAGTGTGACTTGCACATGCATCCCTAAAGTTGTAATCTTCAACAAAATAAAAAGGCAATTAGTTGATCCATTTTAATATTATTTCTTTTTAAAGCAATCCTTAGTTCTGTTCTAGTTCCATATACCAACCTTTGTCTTTTGATCCAAAGCAATAAAAATATCCCTTATGTAAACAAACAAACAAACAAAAAAAGAAATAATTGTATATTTTATGTCCGATTCATCAAAACCAATTTTTTTTTTATTTGAATTTATATCCCGCCCTTCTCCGAAGACTCAGGGTGGCTTACATTGTGTAAGGCAATAGTCTCATTCTATTTGTATATTTATATACAAAGTCAACTTATTGCCCCCGCCCCCAACAATCTGGGTCCTCATTTTACCTACCTTATAAAGGATGGAAGGCTGAGTCAACCTTGGGCCTGGTGGGACTCGAGCCTGCAGTAATTGTAATTGCAGGCAGCTGTGTGTTAATAACAGGCTGCATTATCCTGGTGAGCCACTTCCCAGCCCTTAATTGATGCAAATTTATCAATGTGCCTATTTTCAATACCACACATTTTAATACATAATTCAGCATTTCCTGAATTATACAATATTTTGAAATTTAAAATGTATTTAAAATGGTGAGCAATAAACTGCAATATTAAAAGAAGTATAATAATCACCAGTTAGTAAAGTATAATATTTTGTTTTTAATGTGTGGAAATTGATAACTTTTCTGCTTTAGAGAATGGAAATTATTTCTATCAATGTCTGTAAAACATCTTAAGATTAGTAGACTCAAGGGAATGCATTTTTCCCGCTTTCTGTATCTTTGAACATCAGCAACTAAAGTATTCTTCTGAATTGCCTGGCTAAGTCAGAGAGTTGGCTCTCGTCCTACCTGGCAGATTGATTTCAAAAATGCAACATCTGTTCCATCCTGTGAGCTTTGATTTGGAACTCCTACATCACTCTTATGTCACCAGTGTTTGGAATGTACATTGGTCTCCTGTAGTTAATAATCCTATGGCACTTAGAATTCTTGAATAGTTTCTTAGAAGCAGATGAAATTCAATTAATATGAAGGCAATATATTTTCTTTTAAAATATCATGGCAGATGCATGCAGAGTTGTTAAGATATTAGGATATTCCTATTTTCAAATAGTTTAATACATTTTTATTTCATAATTTATGAAAGTTAAACTTTTCCAATGGCCAAATTGTAATAATAGCACAGCAAAGTTCCTTAATAGTTCTTTGAAAACTTTTTCTGGATGCAGTAGAGCAGGGGTCTCCAACCTTGGCAACTTTAAGACTTGTGGACTTCAACTCCCAGAATTCCTCAGACCCCTGCAGTAGAGCATTTGAGCATTTGAATTTTGAGTAGCAAAATTACAGAAACTTCTGGAATAATTTATAATGTAGCCTTCCCAAGCCCTGTGGCATTCCAGATGTTCTCAATCACAATTTAGTCCCTATCATTAGGCTATATTATTTAGAATGAGGAAGTTATAGTCTAAAACATTTGAGGATCAAAAGGTAAGGCTGTTCTAAAGTAATATAAACAGAAACTGTATTTTGGGTGGGGAAGGGAACAGAAAGGACAGGAAGTATAATATAAAAGAAAAAAATATTAATGTGTGTCTGTGACACTCTTTACATTATGATAGGATGGTACAATCTGTTTTCAACAATGAACGATGCCTTGATGCTTAATGGCAGTGATGCCCAAAATATTCATAGATGAAAGTTTGGTATATTGGTATTCAGATGTCAGCTGAAATTGCTTAAAATATTGATAAAAGGACTTTGATTAAAGCAGTGCTGTGATTAAAGGCTGACAGAATCTAGAAAAGTTCTACTTGTGAAGAAAGGAGCCACTGGTGCAAAAAAAAAAAAAAAGTGAAAAATAGCTATGTGAACTGAAAAATAGCTATGTGAAATGAGAAGAATCAAATATATGGTTATGATCATAAATCCACAGCATTTTAGGAAATATATATGTAGCGATTTCTCATACTAATTATACAATTGTTAAGGGCATTTAATGTAGGGATAATATCTCTTTGTGTATTTTGAAAAAAAACATACAAGAAAGTAATAGGAATCTAAACACATAGAAAAGATATTCTGGTAACATGCTCTAAGTCAGTGGTTCTCAACCTTTATAGTGTTGTGACCCCTTTAATACAACTCCCCACGATGTGGCGACCCCAACCATAAAATTATTTTCGTTTTGAATTTATAGCGCCCGAAGCCATATTGGCTAGCGATCTAAACTGCTTGCGATTGCCTTGAGGACGGAGGCATTAAAGCGGAGACTCCTCCCCTATTAAGTTTATCGCGCCTGAAGCTAGATTAGGCTAGCGATTGGGAGTAATTGCAGCTGGCTTGTGAGGGTGACATCAGAGCAAAGATTTCTCTTTTTTAATTCACCATGCCTGAAGCTGAATTCGGCTAGCGATTTGAAGAGCCTGCAGCTGCCTTGTGAAGTCAATCATTGGAGCGCGATTCTTTGACTCGCAAGTATACTTCCCATATTTCTGATGGTCTTAGGCGACCCCTGGCAAATTGTCATTTGACCCCCAATGGGGTCGCGACCCACATGTTGAGAACCGCTGCTCTAAGTCATACATTTAGACTTTCCTAAACTGAACAGGAAATTCTGAAAAGGCAGGATAATTTCTACATGGATGGATATTCTGCTTTATGGATGCCCTGACTGGAAATAAAAAATGTACTCATAGGGAATATAGAAATATTGTAGCATGAATACTTATGAATGTATATTGGTCTGCCTGTATAACAGCACTTATGCAAATATCACAAATTTCAATAAAATTTCTGGCAATTGAAAACAGTGTCCAATTAAAGTTAGCATTACAGAATTATAGAATGTTTCTAACATTTTAGATTTTAACAACAGTCCACCATTCTACTACTTTTTTCTCTGCTCTGTCTTCCTCTCCATATATCTTGATTATTTTCTGAATCAATTCATATAAAAACTTAGCAATTTTTTTTTTACTAGAGTCTATTCTGTGATCCTTTGGAAATACAGTACATGTTTACTACAAGCCCCTCTGAATTTACACACACAAAAAGTTTTCTACCTTACATATTGCATATCTGTACCTTGTTGTGTGGTCAACTGACAGATAAGCAGATGAGACACATGTATCATCACTTTTGAATTCAATAACTGGAATATTTTCATATATTGTTACAGCAAAAACAATTTTACCAATATTCATCCTTAATGCTATGTGATAACCTGCTATAGACCAATTATTCAGTTTTTAAAATGCTGAAGTGGCTAAAGCAAATTTAGGATAAAACAAAATTAATACTTGGAATCTGCTTCTTTCAAAAGTGTTTAGTATCTATGTTCCACTGAATATAATTCTAAAAAAGAAAAAAAGAAAATCATAACTAGATAGTGTAACAATCGTAATAATATGAAAGAACCAGCTATATGTGATCCAATATGCCAGATGCTAATGACAGATTGAAGGAAAGGAATGGGAAGCCAAGGCAGATAAAGATACATTGAATGTCTATTGTTGAGTTAATTATGTGTATGTAATAAAATTAAAAACTTTGAATGCTTTATTTTAATCTTAATTAAAATTGGTGAAAGAACAACAGATAAATAGTGTCGATCCTTACATTGTTAATGTTTATATTTCTGCAGTTATAAAAAATAAATAGAGAAGGTTATAGAATAGAATAGAATAGAATTTTTTATTGGCCAAGTGTGATGGACACACAAGGAATTTGTCTTGGTGCATATGCTCTGAGTGTACATAAAAGAAAAGATATGTTCGTCAAGGTACAACATTTACAACACAATTGATGTTCAATATATCAATATAAATCATAAGGATTGCCAGCAACAAAATTACAGTCATACAGTCATAAGTGGAAAGAGATTGGTAATGGGAACGATGAGAAGATTAATAGTAGTGCAGATTTAGTAAATAGTTTGACAGTGTTGAGAGAATTAGAGTATACAGGTCCTCAATGGAAGGCAGGTTGGTAGCAATTATTTTTTCTTCAGTTCTAATTATCCTCTGAAGTCTGTGTCTTTCTTGTTGGGTTGCAGAACCGAACCAGACAGTTATAGAGGTGCAAATGACAGATTCAATCATTCCACTATAGAACTGAATCAGCAGCTCCTTGGGCAGTTTGCACTTACTGAGTTGGCGCAGAAAGAACATTCTTTGTTGTACTTTTTTGATGATGTTTTTGATGTTAGCTGTCCATTTTAGATCTTGCGATATGATGGAACCTAGAAATTTAAAGGTTTTTACTGTTGATACTGTGTTGTCTAGTATTGTGAGAGGTGGAAGTATGGAAGGGTTTCTCCTAAAGTCTACCACCATTTTTATGGTTTTGAGTGTGTTCAGTTCCAGACTGTTTTGGTTGCACCATAAGGCTAGTCATTCGACCTCTCATCTATATGCAGATTCGTCATTGTCTCGAATGAGACTAATCACTGTTGTGTCATCTGCAAACTTCAGTAGCTTAACAGATGGATCATTGGAGATGCAGTCATTGGTATACAGAGAGAAGAGAAGTGGGGAGAGCACACAGCCTTGGGGGGGCCCTGTGCTAATTGTACAAGTATTTGATGTGATCTTGCTTAGCTTCACCTGCTGCTTCCTGTTTGTTAGAAAGCTTGTGATCCACTTACAAGTCTGTTCAGGTACCTGTAGCTGGTTTAGCTCAGTTAGAAGTGTGTCTGGAATGATGGTATTGAATGCTGAACTAAAGTCTACAAAGAGGACCCTTGCATAGGTCTTTGGAGAGTCAAGATGCTGTAGGATGTAGTGCAGAGCCATATTAACAGCATCATCTGTTGATCTATTTGCTCGGTATGCAAATTGCAAGGGGTCTAACAGCGGATCCATGATGGTTTTCAAGTAGGAAAGCACTAGCCTTTCAAAGGTTTTCATGACTACAGATGTTAAAGCAACTGGTTTGTAGTCATTCAGTTCCTTGATGGTGGGCTTCTTCGGCACTGGGATGATGGTAGAGCGTTTAAAGCAAGAAGGAACATAGCATATCTCTAGTGATTTATTGAAAATATGGGTGAAGATGGGGGCCAATTGGTCAGCACAGACTTCTAAGCAAGAAATGAGAAATGAGAAAGTCTTGGGAGTGAAAAATAGAAGCATCTCTTTTTAAAAAAACAAAACTTTTTTTGTGGTCCAAGGAGACCACAATAATAAATAAATATTTCATAATAAATAAAAATGAGTCTTTTATTTATCTTTTCCAAACCAATCAAGACCTAATCAAATGGAACAAAATCCAAATTGAGCTCAATCACATTAGTGAAACAATAAGATAATAAAGCTATTTTATGAAAAGCCAGTTTGTTCAACCATATGCCAGCCTTTTGGGATAGGCCAGGTCTTAGAACAGACAATGCAGGGCTACTGGAATTCTACAGCATAATCGTCAAAACCCAGCAGAGCTTCCTTCAGCTCTGTCTTATGCAAACAGAGTCAAGGTAGGGTTACTTTGAGTTTCTTTCCTACACTTTCTCATTTCCCAGGTCTTTTACTTAACAGTTCTTGCACTATATCACATCTCTCCACACCCTAAGAACTTAATTTAATATTCTTACATAAGAATAGTTTAATTCTGACATCCCATCTACAAAAGCAAGTACCATATTAATATTTCAAATCATTTTTTAATTGACAGTTACTAAGTATATAAGCCCACAAATCTTTATTCAGAAAAATATACTGAATTATAAATCTGTGCATCATATTCTTTTAAAAAATGCATGCCTTAGTTAAGCATGATTACCAATTTTCTTTATTTACATACATGGTACCAATCAGAGATTAATTCTTTTACATCTTCTTTGACATTGCCCTTCTCATCTGTACTGAAAAAAGAACATAAACCTTGGAATGTACTTAACTATTGCAAATTATTTGTCTAATATACAATTTGTTGCTGTTTTTGCTTGCCTGCATAACTATCACTTTTGCAGTGTTTTGGCTGTAAATTCTACATTTTAAATGTAGGACCGGGTAAAAGCAACTTGGGAATGAATAGATGTCATACCTTACAGTGTGATTTCCTATCTTCCTATGCAGTTTCTTATTCTTCTTTTCTTACACAGCTATATCCTTGGCAGTATGACTCATAGCAAATAACAGAAGTTGTTCACTTGATATCACGTGCTAATTTTGGAAGCAGAGCCTGAAATTCATTTTCTCAGATGGGCTGTAAGGTCTTCTGTTTTTCTGCTGCCATTAATTTATTTAGCTTACTGTTATTTTGATCCAGAAATTTTTTAATTACATTAATAAAGATGTTTTACTAAGACAAAGTGTAATGTATTTTGAACTTTGAGAGGGAATTTTGGGCGGGAAATTTGCACATTGCTGATTGGTCCATTTAAAAAGGGCGTGAAGTTAAACCAGACCACTGTGAGAGTGGGCCACACATCGACACGACTAGAGAAGAAAATATTTACCCAAGTCTACATTGAAGGGGTGCAGTGCCCCATGGAAGTAGACACTGGGTCGTCAATCACAATTATGTCCTGGGACACCATCGTGAGAGACTTGCCAGCGATCACTAAACATCAGCTACAAACCCAGAAGCTGAGAGTGCAGGACTACCAGGGGAATCGGATCCCTGTTCGAGGAGCCACATCCGTCCAAGTCAAATATGGACAATTCACAAAGACCCTGCCGATCACCATAGTAAACGGAACTCTACCGAGTTTGCTAGGGTTGGACTGGTTCCGAGCTTTGGGCATGGGAGTGACCAGCGTCCACAGGAGCGACGTCATCCTCAGAGATGAACTACTGAAGGAGTTCGAGGACGTATTCAAGGATTGCCTGGGCAAGTACGTGGGGACCCCTATTTCTTTCAACCTTCACCCCCAGGTCGCCCCCATCCGGTTAAAGGCTAGGAGGGTTCCATTTGCCCTAAAGCCTAAAATTGACCGAGAATTGGACAAGCTAGTAAGCCAGGGAATATTAGTCCCCGTCAACCATGCAAAATGGGAGACACCCATAGTAACCCCAGTCAAACCGGACGGTTCGGTCCGAATTTGCGCTGACTACAAAGCAACGCTTAACAAAGCATTGCAGAAAAGTGCATACCCCGTTCCAGTGGTGCAACATTTGCTACACTCATTAGGGCAAGGGCAGGTCTTCGCCAAACTCGATTTGGCCTAAGCCTACCTGCAGCTACCTGTAGATAGCAGCACAGCTGAGGCGCAGACAATTGTCACGCACCGTGGGGCTTTCAAATGTACGCGACTCCAGTTCGGAGTTAGCATGGCCCCAGGGCTCTTCCAGAACCTAATGGAGCGATTATTACAGGGCCTGCCAGGAGTGGTACCATACTTCGACGATGTATTGGTATCAGCTGAAAACTTAGAGGAACTCGGGGTAAAACTAAGGAAGGTGTTGGGCATTTTTAGGTCTGCGGGGCTTAAAGTTAAGCTCAACAAATGCCATATTGGGGTGAAATCTGTAGAATTCCTAGGATACAGAATAGACAGGGAAGGGATCCACCCCACGGAGAGCAAGGTACGGGCCATTAGAAAGGCCCCAGCCCCCAAAAATAAAACAGAATTACAGGCATTCTTGGGGCTTGTTAATTTCTATGCGGTATTCTTGAAGAATTAAGCAACAGTAGCCAAGCCGCTACATAAGTTGCTAGCAAAGAAAGCTGTGTGGTCCTGGGGCAGAGAAGAGGCTAGGGCATTTGAGGGGGTTAAAAACCTTTTGTCCAGCGATAGCCTCCTCATCCAGTACAATGGCACGTTGCCACTAGTGCTAGTTTGCGACGCTTCACCATATGGGGTGGGGGCGGTGCTCAGCCATAGGTTACCGAATGGAACAGAAGCCCCTATAGCGTATTATTCCTGGACAATGTCCTCTGCGGAAAGGAACTACAGCCAGTTAGATAGAGAAGCGTTGGCCATAGTCTCCGGGGTTAAGAAATTTCACGAATACTTGTTCGGGCGAGATTTCGAGATAGTCACGGACCACAGACCCCTTCTAGGGCTTTTAGCGGGTGACCGCCCAACACCCGTGGCACTTTCTCCCAGGCTGACCCGATGGACTATTTTCCTAGCGGCATACTCCTACAAATTGCTCTACCGCCCAGGAAAAGACTTAGGGCATGCGGATGCTCTGAGCAGATGCCCTCTACCAGAGACAATTGAGGACCCCACCCCAGGGACACCCATCTTACTAATTGACTCTTTGGACTCTGGCCCAGTCACATCCAAGCAGGTGGCTAGGGCATCGTATAGAGACATTACAATTCAGACTGTGATCGGTTGGGTGCAAAGTGGTTGGCCCGCTGCGCCGGGCGAGCGTTTCAAAGACTTTGCGAAAAAAAAATCAGAACTGTCTGTTCAAGGGGGGTGTCTGTTATGGGGCGATAGGGTAGTTATCCCAGACAAATTACGCGAAAATGTGTTGGAACTGTTGCATGTGGGCCACCCAGGGATTGTGCGGATGAAGAGTTTAGCAAGGAGTTATGTATGGTGGCCCTTAATGGATAAGGACATCAGCGACAGGGTAGGGAAATGCCAATCCTGCCAAGAGTCGAGGTCGCTACCCCATACAGCCCCAGTTAGAGAGTGGGAGAAACCCCAGGGGCCTTGGTCCAGGATTCACATAGATTTTGCGGGGCCGTTCCATGGGCAGACCTTTTTAATTGTGGTAGATGCCTACTCAAAATGGTTAGAAATAATCCTCATGAAAAGCACAATGGCCGAAGCAGTAATCACAGTCCTAAGGGATCTATTCGTAACACACGGCCTGCCCGACACCCTAGTCTCTGACAACGGCCCGCAATTCACGGCAAATCAGTTTGAGGGGTATTTAGCAGGAGAGGGCATCAGACATGTCCTCTCAGCGCCTTTCCACCCGGCGACGAACGGACTTGCAGAACGTTTCGTTCAGAGCACCAAGGAAGCGTTATCTAGGATAAGTCCAGGCGACTGGCAAATGAAAATAGACACTTTCCTGGCCGTCCAACATAGGACCCCTTGTGTAACAACTGGCCGCAGCCCAGCAGAACTTTTAATGGGCAGGAAACTCAGGTGCCCGCTAGACCGACTAAACCCAACTTATACCCCAGACGGGTACAAGGGTATTCAAGGAAAAACCAGGGAAATGACAGTGGGTGACCTAGTAGGGGCACACAACTATAGCGAGGGCCCAACATGGTTAAAGGGGGAAATTCTGGGCATAACCGGACCCAAATCATACGTAGTAGACATGGAGGACGGCCGGGTATGGAAACACCACATAGACCAGTTAAGAAAACGTATACCAAACAAACTAGAAACCAAACAACCAAGCCCTGACTACCAATTGTTTGAATCTGCAGCTGACTCAAACCCGAGGCGAGCGGAGGACTTATCTGATTCCGATGAAGTCCAGCGACGCCAACCGGTTCCTCCTGAAGGCAACAGGAACGATTCAGCCAATAATCCAGGGCCGGACGGCCTAGAGGAGGAGCTGGGAGGAACAAACAGTCCCTCCGACCAGCTCGACTCTCTCCCAGAGAATGAACTGCGCAGGTCAGAAAGAGTTAGGAGACGCCCTGTCTACCTGCGTGACTACGTAGAGAGATAGCATGTAAATATTATGTAAATAGAGGTACAAAGCATTCTGGGAGGGAAGGAGTGTAATGTATTTTGAACTTTGAGAGGGAATTTTGGGCGGGAAATTTGCACGTTGCTGATTGGTTGAAGCCTCAACCAAAAGAGTATTTAAAGAGGGGTTTTTGCCGGTTGTGCTTTGCTGGGTCACAATAAACTAAGGAGCTGTTTCCACTCATTGGTCTCCTGCCTCTTCATTGCCCGAACTTAACACAAAGCCAGATGGGTGACTTGGGCCAGTCACTTTCTCTCATCCCTAGGAAGGAGGCAATGGCAAACCACTTCTGAAAAAACTTACCAGGTAAACTTCAGGGTTTAGTTCAGATCAAAAAATGACCTGAAGGCATAGAACAATAGAAAACACCCCTGGTATAGAGGGTGATTTCTATCATGAATTGTGTGCTTTATTTAGCTACTCTGTCACAAGCCTCTATATTTTTCGGTGACAATGTATATTCTTATTCCTCAAAGATATCTGCCTTACACACTGTAAGCCGCTCTGAGTCTTTGGAGAAGGGCGGGAATCTTCAAAAAAAATCTGATCCTGGACGTATGAAAAGAAATTTTAATCCATGAAAGTGGAAAAAAAGTTTAATAAAGCAGTATTTAGGAGGATAATATGCTCCCTCATTAGTGCAAGTATAACTTCACAGATACCTCATCTAATTGGTATTTATTTTGATTGGCAGCTATATAAATGTACTTTATTTCTGTTTCTTTAGGGTATGCATAATATTTCTGTTCAACACTGATTTATCAAGAGTCAGACAGTTATGTGTCTCTCTACGTGTGTGTGTGTGTGTGTGTGTGTGTGTGTGTGTGTTATAAATTCAACTTAAACAGTCTGTTGATAAAATTATTATCCTCACTCCTAGAATAATCGGTTTCAAAGCATCCAATTTTCATGTGATATTTGTTTCAAAGTGTTAATCCTTTTATATGCTTGGCAATGAATCTTATTTCTACTGAAGAATTATCTTTTTTTATAGTTGACTAGCCATAATTCTGCAGTTTGAAATTATGACTGAGAGCCCTTGTTTGGCTACTTTTAAGTTTAATGTTATTAATTTCAAAAGATGCATGACAGAAATATAGCTAAGGCATATTTGATTTGACTGAGATTTATACCAACTGTTGTAATCTCACAAGACAAATAAGAGAACCCGTATGTTCCAAACAGACTGAAGATTACTGATTATGTAGGCCTACTTGTTTTGATTTTTATTATACCTTAATTTTTCTCTATGTAATCATATTTTAAAACTACAAGCTATTTAAGGGCTCTCAAGTAGCATGTAATATATTTTATAAATAACGTGAGCAACACTGCTTGCAAGTGGTGCTTGTGAATGAGTAAATGAATGGCCCATTTCAAAAGAAAGACTGGTTATATTAGATGTCTTATATTTCCTTGCTAATTTGCTAATTTGAATTTCCTTCACTGTATTAAAAATATTGAGTTGAATCCAGAATTAATTACATTCAGAGCTATTTCAGTGAGCAGCACAAGTTAGGAATGACTTAGTAGGCTAGTTGGGTTAAATATATATGCTGTTTCAAAATAAATGGAATGTTTTTAAATCAATACCTTGGTCAAAGTAACTTTTTACAAAGGAGTAGGCAATCTAGGTGCTGGGAACACAATTCGTTTTATTTATTTATTTATTTATTTATTTATTTATTTACTTACTTACTTACTTACTTACTTACTTATTTATTTATTTATTTATTTATATTGCCATCTATTCGCCCATGGCAACTCAAGGCGGCTTACAAAATATAAAAAAACCCACATTTAAAAAACAGTAAAACTCATAAAAAATCAAATACATTAATGTAACAAAATCATCCCTGACCCCCACCTCCCACCCCTGACCCCCACCTCCCGCCCAGTGACAGCGACAGCCAATCACACGAGCCATTTAATGGGCTCCATCCTGATCAGGGTCCCTAGGCCTGCTGGCAGAACCAGGTCTTTAGCACCTTCCGGAAGAGAACAAGGGTGGGAGCTGTTCTAATCTCTGGGGGAATGATATTCCAGAGAGAGGGAGCCACCAAGGAGAAGACCCTTCTTCTGGGTCCCACCAGGTGTATCTCCCTCAGGGATGGGACCCGCAGCAATCCCTGTCTCCCCGCTCTAATGGGTCAGGTAGATGTGACTGGCAAGAGACAGTCCTTTAGATAACCTGGTCCCAAGCTATGAAGGGCTTTAAAAGTGACAACCAACACCTTGAATTGCACCCAGAAGCAAATTGATAGCCAATGCAGCTCCTGCAGGAGACGTGATATATGTGCACATCGGGGTCTGCACAAAACCATGCGGGCCGCTGCATTTTGCACCAACTGTAGCTTTCAAGGGCAGCCCATGTAGAGTGCATTGCAATAGTCAAGACGGGAAGTGACTAAGGCATAAGTGACTGTGAGTAGGAATTGCCGGTCCAGGAAAGGGAGTAATTGGTGCACAACTCACAGTTGCACAAAGGCCCCCCTGGCCACAACCATCACTTGCTCTTTGAGCAGGAGTCATGGGTCCAGGAGACCCTCCAGATTACACACATACAAGACCAAAGATGGCAATTCTCCCTGAGCCAACGAACCCCAAACCCAGATCCACTTGGTCTTGCCAGGATTTAGTTTCAACCCATTGCTCCCCATCCAACCCCTAACAGCTTCCAGGCACTGTGAGAGGGAGGACAGTGGTATCACTGAGACGTACAGCTGAGTATCATCAGCATATTGGTATCAGCATATTTCTAATTCATAGAAATTAATTTATGGCTTTGCAGCCCTACAGTATTTTTTAAAAAATAATGATTGTTGTTTATTATGGTCTAAATCAGCGGTCACCAACTGGTGGTCCATGGACCACTAGTGGTCCTTGAGAAAATTTTGGTGGTCCCCAGAAAAATTATTTGCATTTTTTATATTGTACTAAATCAGGGGTCCTCACACTAGGACCCCTGGACTGGATACATGCAACGAACGCTTGTGTTGCTGCAGAGAGTCTTCCCCTTCAGGGTCTTTTTATATGGGTTGGGGTCTGTTTCAGCCTCCTGGTGTGGGGCTTTGGGTGAAGGCTGGAGGGAAGTGCTGCTGGTGGTGAAGAGCCGGAAGGCCTTGTTCCAGTGGGATTGCATCATGGCCTGGAACTGGCTGACCATCTCAGCCCGCTGAGCCTCTAGGCGCCAGTACCTGGCCTTGCACTCCTGCAAGTCTTCCCTCTGCTTGGAAAGCCTATGCTCCTAGTCCTGAATGAGGTGCTTCTGCTGATCCTCCTTCTCAGTCAGATCCAATTTGAACTGAGCCAGCTGTTTTGCCAACTCTTTCTCATAGTGGCTGCTTAGCTCCAACAACTGCTTCCTGTTGGGGCCCTAAGGGGGGGAGTAGTGGGTAGGAGGGGAGGGGTGAGTAGAGGCCAGCAAGGTGCCCTCAACGGTGAGGTGTCCGTTGAGTGACATCAAGTTGGTCATGGCCACACAGTCACATGACTTCCTAGCCACACCCACCCAGCTGGTCATTAAGCAGATCATATTAGTGGTCCACAGGATTTAAAATTATGAATTTAGTGGTCCCTGACGTCCGAAAGGTTGAGGATCCCTGGACTAAATATATAATAAAACAAATGGAAAAGTGTGAAGACCATGTAAAGTATTTAAAACATGTTACTCAATTAAAGCCTAAAATCAAACTAAACATTGTTAATTGTCATGATATATTCTTCAAACACTATAAATCTTCTGTCTTTTAATTAAAAATATTTTAAAAAATGATATGTGAGATAGGAAGTTTTGTAGATAGCAAAGAAGTTGTAGAAGTGCGCTGAGATCCACCGACACTACCATATGCAGTCTATTTCATTTTCAGTGTAAGAAGACTATTGCTATATCCAGCCATTAGTCATTCTACTTTAGTCTATTGTTTTCCCACAACATAACAACATGATGTGACATACAGCTGACCTATCCCAAGACCCATCCCAAGACTCTTACCTGACATGACCTCCCCGCCACAAGACCCAATGATCACATGCAGCCATTACAAGCAGAAGAACACCAACACTAAGATTCCCTAAATTCTGCTGAAGAGGTTACCTAGCCTGGTAATGTAACATTTGGAAATGAAGCCACAAGTATGGAGAACGAATCTCTACCCTCATGTAAGAAATATTTTACTTAAAACGTAGAATTTCAGTGGCATACCTGATTCTTCTTGGTATTGAACCCAAGCTGGTTAGTATGTGGTTGAAAGACCACCAAGGAATCTTAAGATTGAAAACTAAATTAGAAAGTTATGTGGGGGAGGGAAATAATATGGCATCCATATTATTGCCATGAAAATTACATGCATGTGTCTATGTAGTCACTGAGAATCAATGTACACTGAGAGCATATGCACCAAGACAAATTCCTTGTGTGTCCAATCACACTTGGCCAATACAAACTTCTTCTCTTCTCTTCTCTTCTCTTCTCTTCTCTTCTCTTCTCTTCTCTTCTCTTCTCTTCTCTTCTCTTCTCTTCTCTTCTATTCTATTCTATTCTATTCTCTTCTATTCAAGCTTAGCTCAAATCAAGCTTCAAGTTTCTCTCTCCATCATGTCATGTTAGCTATGAACATGTTATTTTGGAAGCTGAAAATTGCATATAAATATTCAAGAATTTTTATTTGAACCTTTTTAAAAAGCATCTCTGCTCAGGACCATTCCATATCTTACAGCAGAAAATTCAATAATATTTAATTACATTCTTTTAATTTCAATTAATTGTTAAAAGGATTAATTTTCTATTTCCGATGGTTTAAAGAAGGTTTAACATAATAGGAAAAGAATCATATTATCGTCTTCTCTAAATGAAGAGGGGAATTGCCTGTTCAAGTGACAGAGCTAAACAAAGGAAATGCCTATCACATTTTGTATTCCAAGTGCCCGGGGGCAACGTCTCTCCTGATTTTTTTTTCAGATTTCTTTTCTTTTTCTTTCCTTTTTCTTTCTTTCTTTTCTTTTCTTTTTTTTTTTTTTTGGCCTTCAATGCTATGCCAGCATGATCTTTGCCCAAAAGCTATGTGCAAATTATTTGAGGTGCTATAAAGTTGTAAACCTACATATTTGAATGTGCTGACATTTCTTAAACAATTTCAAACAAGGTACATAGCTTTTGGCTATTATAACTGACAATGGAATAATTACCCACAACTAAATTCATTTAGTGATCCAAGAACTTTGTTTGAACTTTCTACTTGTAAAACATCAATTCAAAATATGTATTACAAACTTCAAGCCTTTTTAAATATGATGGGTAAATGGGATTTTATATTTAAATTGTCAAATTGTACTGATTAACTTTATTCTAAAAACTCAGATTTCAAAGCCTTTGTAGGTACACACATATAAAATTAAAACCAGCTTTTTAAATATATTTCTTTTCAGAATAACAGAGTTGGAAGGGACTTTGGAAATCTTCTAGTCCAACCCTTTCTCAAGCAGCAGACCCTATACCATTTCAGACAAATGGCAGTCCAGTCTCTTTTTAAAATCCTCCAGTAATAGAGCAGCTACAACTTTTTTTAAAAAAAAAAATTTTTATTGAGCAATTTTCTTCATTTTATATCACAATTTTTATCTTTACAACACTTCAGTATCAGTATACTCTTGTGTACGTACAGATTATTTCCATTTTTCTTATATACATACCTATTTCTTTATAGTTAGTAAATGAAAATTAGCAACATACATTGATCTATACATTGTGTGTTTGTTATAGTTCCATAAATATATATATTACATTTTCATCACATCTTATCTTACTTTAATATCATTAATCTTTACTTCTATTCTCTAACCAGTTGTACCATAAAGTCCAAAAGAAATAATAGTCAGTTTCTCCTCTATCTTTTATTTCCATTGTCACCCTATCCATCTGAGCACATTCTAGCACTTTCCTATCATCATTTCATCAGGAGGTATACTTTCATTTTTCCAGTTTTGCTCGAAAACAATCCTTGCCACTGTTGTTAGGATCATCTATTACAATGTCCTTCCTGTCGAAGACTACTTCAGCTTCAATTGCAACAATACATGAGCACACAACAGATTTAAGCTTAATGTTAACCGTTCCACTCTTGACTGCAGAAAATATGACTTCAGTAACAGAGTTGTTAATGCTTGGAATACACTACCTGACTCTGTGACCTCTTCCCAAAATCCCCAAAGCTTCATCCAAAAACTGTCTACTATTGACCTCACCCGATTTCTAAGAGGTCTGTAAGGGGCGTGCATAAGAGCACAAGCATGCCTACCATTCCTGTCCTATTGTTTCCTTTCTATATATCCAATTAATATAGTCATTACATACTTATACTTATATAAATGTTTATATATTGTATAGTTATTTCATGCTTATGCTTATATATACTGTGTGACAAAATAAATAAATAAATTAATTAATTAAAAAAAATTATTATATGTAGCATTATGTACTGGATTTTTTTTGTTGTAATTCCCTATTAATATTTGTATTTTAATTGTCAAATTGTCCTGGATTAACTTTAGTCTCAAAACTCAGATTTCAAAGCCTTTGCAGGGTACACACGTATAGAATTAAAACCAGCTTTTTAATATATTTCTTTTCAGAATAACAGAGTTGGAAGGGACTTCGGAAATTTTCTAGTCCAACCCCTTCTCAAGCAGGAATCCCTATACCATTTCAGACAAATGGCAGTTCGGTCTCTTTTTAAAATCCTCCAGCAATAGAGCAGCTACAACTTCTGAAGTCATGCAATTCCTCTGGTTTATTGTTCTCACTATCAAAAAAAATCTATCCTTGGTTCTAGGTTACTTCTCTCCTTAATTAGTTTCTATCCATTGCTTCTTCCTGCCTTCTGGTGCTTTGGGAAATAAGTTGACCCCCTCTTCTTTATGGCAGCCCCTTGAATATTGAAATACTGCTGCTCCAATTCTAGATGTTGCATCTAATTCTAGACAACCTAAATTCCTGCAACCATTCTTCATATGTTCCAGCTCTCTAAATTCCATTATTTAAAAGAATTGCTATTAATATTATTGCATTGCAATTCATTAATTCTGATTTTATGTTAACAGCATATCCCATTGAATAATGTTTTTATAACTGCATAGAAAACCATCCACATCTTTTTGACCAATGATTTTATTTCTAATTGCATGATTACTCCTTTAAATAAGAGTAAAAAATTCCCACACTTGCTTGATACGGGCGGCTATCTGCTATGGGTCTCTTTTTATTCAGTGTCATATAACGAAAGAAAGAACATTTTAAAAGATTTTCAGTTTATTTGTCTCTTTTAATAGGCTGTGAATGAAGATGGGAGGATTAAAGAGAGAAAATGTTACAATATTTTATTTTTTCTAAAGCAATATATATATATGTGTGTGTGTGTGTGTGTCTGTGTCTGTGTCTGTGTGTGTGTCTGTGTGTGTAGTCTTTGGTTGTTCGGGTTTTCTCCCGTGTAAAATTGGAAGTGTCTTGGCGATGTTTCGACGAAGTCTCATTCGTCATCTTCAGGCTTCAGCTTCGTGCTTCTGGGAGCAATGTGTGATTGCAGCTGTTTCTTCCTTTTTAACTGCTAGTGGGGGTTTGAACTGATTGGGTGGGAGCTTGGCTGTGCTCTGATTGGATGGGGCTTTTTTGTGCTCTGATTGGCTGGGGGGGTGTCCTGTGTTGGTGGGGGCTTGGTTGTGCTCAGATTAGTCTGAGTTGCAGGGGATTTGAGCTGGTGAGCTGCATTGCTGTTGTTTGGCTTCGTGTTTGTGGTTGTGCTACGTCTTCATAGTGGGTGTCTGTCTGCTGCATGTATGGATTGGAGGGGTTTGAAATGGCTAATGTTGCAGCTGCAGTCTGGCTTCTGGTCCTTGGTCGTGCTTCATGATTAGTGTGGGTTTGGGTCTGCTTTCTGGGTGGATATGTGTTGGTGACATCCTGTGTGGACCTCGTGAGTGTGGGTCTGGTGTCATTCCTCGTGTTAGGGACTCGTTTGTCAATAAGGGAGGGTTTCCAAATGGCTGGTAGGCGGGAGGTATCATCTCGTTTGTTCATGCTGTGTGGGTGTTTTTCTATCTCGATGGCTTCTCTGATTATTCTGTTGTTAAAGTGTTCAGTTTTGGTGATAGTTCTGGTCTTTTTAAAGTCAATATCGTGTCCTGTGGCTTTAAGGTGTTGGACCAGGGAAGAAGTTGGTTCCTCTTTTTTGACTGAGTTCTTGTGTTCTTCAATGCGTGCACTTATTCTTCTGTTGGTTTGTCCGATGTATGTGGTGGGGCAGGCGGTGCATGGGATTTCATATACTCCTTGATTTTCTAACTCAATTTTGTCTTTGGGGTTTCTTAGGATGGTGGATATTTTTCTGTTGTGCAGAATGCTGTCTTGATGTTGTGTTTGTGGAGGATCTTGCTGATTCTGTCTGTGGTGCCTTTTATATATGGGAGGAGGGCTGTGCCGTTTTCTTGTTCTCTGTCTTGGATTTTAGTGGGGGGTTCTTTTTGGATTATTATTATTATTATTATTATTATTATTATTATTATTATTATTATTATTATTATTATTATTATTATTATTATTATTTGTATACCGCCCTATCTCCCGAAGGACTCAGGGCGGTTCACAGGCAAGTAAAAAACATATATATACAAATTAAGAAAACCATTAAAAAACTTATTCTAAAAGCCAAATTATTAAAAATAGTATAAATATTAAAACCAATTTAAAACCCCTATAAAATTTAAAAACTAGTCCAGTCCTGCGCAAATGAATAGGTGTGTTTTAAGCTCGCGACGGAAGTTCCTCAGCCGTGCCGTGAGCCAGACTCTCAGGAAATGGCCCAAGCTCCGTCCGGAACCTCTCCGGGTCCATCAGGCGCCTGGGACGGAACCAACGTATCGGCTCCGTCTCCCTGTGGTGTTGAATGGCGGTCAGAAAGTCCAGGCGAAGGAGAGAGTGATCTGACCATGACAAAGGTTCAATGACTATTTCCTTCAAGTCCAGATCTCTCAACCACTGACCAGAGACAAAAATCAAATCCAGAGTGTATCCAAACATATATATATATGTTTTCTGAGGTTTTCGCGGGTGTTTGTATGTAGGTCTTTGGTTATTCGGGTTTTCTCCCGCGTAAAATTGGAAGTATCTTGGCGACGTTTCGACAAAGTCTCATTCATCATCTTCAGGCTTCAGCTTCGTGCTTCTGGGAGCAATGTGTGATTGCAGCTGTTTCTTCCTTTTTAACTGCTAGTGGGGGTTTGAACTGATTGGGTGGGAGCTGCTCTGATTGGATGGGGTTTTTTTGTGCTCTGATTGGATGGGGGTGTGTCCTGTTTGGGTGGGGGCTTGGTTGTGCTCAGATTAGTCTGAGTTGCAGGGGGATTTGAGCTGGTGAGCTGCACTGCTGCTGTTTGGCTTCGTGGTCGTGGTCGTGCTACATCTTTGTAGTGAGTGTCAGTCTGCTGCATGTATGGATTGGAGGGGTTTGAAATGGCTAATGTTGCAGCTTAGTCAAAAAAGAGGAACCAACTTCTTCCCTGGTCCAACACCTTAAAGCCACAGGACACGATATTGACTTTAAAAAGACCAGAACTATCGCCAAAACTGAACACTTTAACAAGTGTTAATAATCAGAGAAGCCATCGAGATAGAAAAACGCCCACACAGCATGAACAAACGAGATGATACCTCCCACCTACCAGCCATTTGGAAACCCGCCCTTATTGACAAACGAGTCCTTAACACGAGGAATGACACCAGACCCACACTCACGAGGTCCACACAGGATGTCACCAACACACATCCACCCAGAAAGCAGACCCAAACCCACACTGATCAGGAAGCACGACCAAGGACCAGAAGCCAGACCGCAGCTGCAACATTAGCCATTTCAAACCCCTCCAATCCATACATGCAGCAGACTGACACCCACTACGAAGATGTAGCACGACCACGAACACGAAGCTAAACAACAGCAATGCAGCTCACCAGCTCAAATCCCACTGCAACTCAGACTAATCTGAGCACAACCAAGCCCCCACCCAAACAGGACACACCCCCAGCCAATCAGAGCACAAAAAAAAACCCAGCCAATCAGAGCACAGCCAAGCTCCCACCCAATCAGTTCAAACCCCCACTAGCAGTTAAAAAGGAAGAAACAGCTGTAATCATACATTGCTCCCAGAAGCACGAAGCTGAAGCCTGAAGATGACGAATGAGACTTCGTCGAAACGCCGCCAAGACACTTCCAATTTTACGCGGGAGAAAACCCGAATAACCAAAGACCTACATATATATATATATGTCTCTAGTTGTTTGATGGCTAGACACGTGGCTGAACTCATGACAGAAGCAACTGATCTGCAGAGTAAGAGTAACTGAAGGAAAAAGCTAGGCAGCTCCCGTACGATGCATATCGCTCATGTGAGGAATATTGCCCAAACAAGTTTTATCAAGTGACCCACTTTATTAGCCATGGGTAACTGTTTTGATTTTAGTGCTGTTAAATTGCAATGATACCGGATGATAGGATGAAAGAGTTCCCTGGTAAACAGTATCTGACCCACTAAAGTTCAAATGCAACAATACTGGCTCTATCCTTCAAAGTCCAACTTTTGTTTCCATAGAATTGCTATCAGTCTGATCTTTACAGGTCTCTAAACACATCATGACAACTGAATATCCAATATTCATACCCTACAAAGTGCTAGTCTGTAGCATATTTTTTGTTTTACGGTTCTTTTATTGATGACAGTCAATTTTAAAAGGCAGAAGCTATTCACCCCTTCAGCATCCTTGCTGTCAGTATTAATGCTTTACTTATTGTCATTAGTTTAGTATTAAGTTTTTTCTTGCGTTCTTTCTATTTCCTTACTAGATATTAAAATCATTCATGCTTTCAACCATCATATTAATATTGCTTCCTACTGTACTTTCTACCCATGCAATTTTCTTTGTAAAAGATAAGATTATTTTACCATTGCCTTCTCTTGTGCAACATGAAATGGTTCTTCTTCCTTTGTCAGTAAAATTATCATCCATCTTCACCCATATCTTCAATAAATCACTAGAGTTGTGCTATGTTCCTTCTTGCTTCAAATACTCTATCATCTCAGTGCCCAAGAAGACCACCATCAAGGAACTGAATGACTACAGACCAGTTGCTTTAACATCTGTAGTCATCAAAACCTTTGAAAGGCTAGTGCTGAAAACCATCACAGATCCGCTGTTAGACCCCTTGCAATTTGCATACCGAGCAAATAGATCGACAGATGATGCTGTTAATATGGCTCTGCACTACATTCTACAACATCTTGAATCTCCAAAGACCTACGCAAGGGTCCTCTTTGTAGACTTTAGTTCAGCATTCAATACCTTCATTCCAGACACTCTTCTAACTAAGCTAAACCAGCTACAGGTACCTGAACAGACTTGTAAGTGGATCACAAGCTTTCTAACAAACAGGAAGCAGCAGGTGAAGCTAAGCAAGATCACATCAAATACCTGTACAATTAGCCCAGGCCCCCCCCCCAAGGCTGTGTGCTCTCTCCAATTCTCTCTGTATACCAATGACTGCATCTCCAACAATCCATCTGTTAAACTACTGAAGTTCGCAGATGACACAACAGTGATTGGTCTCATTTGAGACAATGATGAATCCGCATACAGATGGGAGGTTGAATAACTAGCCTCGTGGTGTGACCGGAACGATCTGGAACGGAACACACTCAAAACCGTAGAAATGGTGGTAGACTTTAGGAGAAACCCTTCCATACTTCCACATCTTACAATACTAGACAACACAGTATCAACAATTGAGACTTTCAAATTTCTAGGTTCTACCATATCACAAGATCTAAAAGGGACACCCAACATCAAAAATGTCATCAAAAAAGCACAACAAAGAATGTTTTTTCTGCGCCAATTCAGAAAGCTCAAACTGCCCAAGGAACTGCTGATACAGTTCTACAGAGGAATTATTGAGTCTGTCATCTGTACCTTTATAACTGTCTGGTTCGGTTCTGCAACCCAATAAGACAGACACAGATTTCAGAGGATAATTAAAACTAAAGAAAAAACAATTGCTACCAACCTGCCTTCCATTGAGGATCTGCATACTGCACAAGTCAAAAAGAGGGTTGTGAAAATATTTACAGATCTCTCGTATCCTGGACATAGGATACAGATCTCTCGTATCCTGGACATAGGATACAGATCTCTCGTATCCTGTTTCCTCAAAACTCCTCCTACCCTCAAAATGATGCTTCAGAGCACTGCACATCAGAACAACTAGACACAAGAACAGTTTTTCCCCAAACACCATCACTTTGCTAAACAAATAATTCCCTCAACACTGTCAAACTATTACTAAATCTGCACTACTATTAATCTTCTCATTGTTCCCATCACCCAACTCCTTCCGCTTATGACTGTATGATTGTAACTTTGTTGCTTGTATCCTTACGATTTATATTGATATTGATTGTTTCCTGATTGCTTATTTGTACCCTATGACTATCATTTAGTGTTGTACCTTAGAAGTCTTGATGAACATATTTTTTCTTTTATGTACACTGAGAGCATATGCACCAAGACAAATTCCTTGTATGTCCAATCACACTTGGCCAATAAAAAATTCTATTCTTTTTTTTAAATTTTATTTATAACACAACACAACATAACAAGCACAAAACACAAAATGTATATTTCCTTTTTACAACTGTTTCGTAGCGGTAATCTCCTAATGTTTATATTTTCTCCCAATTCCCTTTATAATCTTTATATCCTTCTTGTCCCATTATCCCTTATTACTCTATAATCCCTTTCACTTATAATATTAAATTTATACATTTTTATACATCATCTTAAGATAGTAAATAAAAAAATTATGTTCTATGCCTGGTTGTTTTAAGTGGCCAGTTGGTCTAGCCTTTACATCTTGGGTGATCCTGCTAGAACTATATAGTCTTGGTGTACAGTCTTGGTATTCCTCACTCATCGCTCCCAGGAACACAGTCCTACCAAGACGAAGCAGCATAGCAGCATTTGAGAGAGATAGAGTCATGAGAGACGTATAAAATCCATAGTTCCTCTGCTGAGTTTTTTTTTTAACTTAACATCACCCATCTATCCCTAAATAGCATAATACTGTTGGAAGAAATGTCCATCTGGGTTCAGTTCCAAGTGGAAAGAAAGACACTGGAAACATGGAGACTACTTGAAAAGATGGTTTAATGGTGGACAGGACCACATGGTTTGGTTGTCAGACTCCCATGGGGCCATGCAGGGATAACTTTATTGTATCTTCAATCCCAAGCTTGGTTGAATCTTGCTGGGTGATGTAATCTTCCCTAGGTGCCATGTGGTGAGTTCTGTTGCAAGATGGGTAGAGGGCTAATCCTGTCCTGAGGTCCATGTCTTAATCCCATCACCCTGGACCTGAAGTGGGGGCAGGGGATGCAGGGAGCTGCTTTGTCCTTAAAACATGTTTCTCCTTTTCTCATCCAGGGAATTATAATATTCTGCCTTTTTAATATTTCCTAAAAAATTTCATTCTTTTAGGAGAGGGATTGGTGTTAACTTCCTCCAGTACCAAATACACAATTTCAATTATTGTTTTAAAATAAAATTAATTGAATATATTTTCTCTTCCCCACCCCCCACTTTCCCTTTCCTCTCCTTCCTTTGTCACTAAATCTTGAGATGTATCACTATTAGTGCTTGGTATGAAGGGAATAGTAAAGTAAATGGGATAGTCATAACAGCATCCTTATTTTTTTAAAAAAAAAAATTAATAGTGAGGGTTTATTTAAAAAACAACAACACAGCAATTAGGTGTTAATTTTGAGGTTTATAGGGGATTTAAAATTGTTATAAGGCTTCTGCTATTGTATATACATACATTCATACCAGGATAAAATTCTAAGCCAAATTTCTTAAGAAAAATGACCTGACATCTGATAATATTTGCATTTTATTTTTACTAATGACCTCATTTTTCAATGCCAAAGATAAGCTTGAGGACAGCCTCATCCCTGCGATTCATCAAGGCAGGCCTGCTTTATCACGCAGCTGTATTTAAAAGAGGAGGGGAAGTTTTGTAATGCTTCATAGCTTAGTGATTTCAGGAGATCAGCATTCATCATTTTGTATCTTTCTAGGCAAGATTTCTCTTAGAGAACCTTGGGATTGAATTGATCTTTTGAATTTATTAAACCATTTCTATAGTGCTTCAGTGTTATTGGTCATTCTTCCCTTGTTCTGTGTTTGCAGTTGTAAGTTTTATTGCCATTATACACATAGAGTGACTGTGAAACAAAACAAGTTGCGGTCACTTTGGAGAGCAACAAAAACCTCCATTTAGGGGTGCTATATAACATTTGTCAACAGCTATATGTCTTGCTCTTTTTTCTTTTTTTTTTTTGGATTGGTACATTTAGTGGGAGTTTAATTGTTGGATTCCAATTATCTTTTTACTAATGAGGACATAAACCAAATCAACTGTTCTAATATTAAGTGATATTTAATATTTATCAGCTGATCATTATTCTCCACTTTTCAAAAATCCATGTTGATAAATTGCAGGCTTCTCCTTGCCATTTTTTAGTGATGTTCCAAAACAAAAGTAAGAGAGTTAGACCAAAATAGGGAAGTTTCTAAAAAGTCTTTCTTCCCTGAATAATCTTTTTCAAAAAGAAAGAACATTCACTGCAGAACCAGAAACTCTCCACTGCTTTGTATTTAGAGGAAACCTTGGTGATAGTTACTGCTAAATAATTTTGAATAAATAAAGCATTTACCTTTGAGAATACCCTTTCCTATGTATTAAAATTGAAGTTTCATATCACAGCATGTTTAACATCTTTCTATTAATCTCAATCAATGTGGATTTATACCAAAGAGATGAACTATGCTTATAAAATAAGTTAGTGTTATTTAATCAATACACAAGCTAATACCCAAGATTCCTGTTACATTATCAAAGTGGACCGCTTGGCACTTGAATTTTTAGGAGCCATAAAAAGGTGTCTCAGAAGGACAATGAAGGAATGGAAAATAGTGTTTTGCTGCAACTGAAATGAATGCAAATGACATCTCCCATTCATTTGATTTGCAGCAATCTGTCACCTTTTCATTTCGCTCTCACACAAAAACCTGGGGATAAAATAGGAAATAGTAATGGTGAAATGGACAAAATCTGACCATTAAAATGTTTACCATTCCAGCGTGGTGCCTGCAAATGCTACAAAATTGAAATTGGAAAGGTGTTAGAATTGCTGCCGGTTTCTATTCATTTGAATGGCAGCAACCTAGATATCTGCTTTATGGTTTCATGTAGAGGGTCAATCCATTATTTATCAAACTCTTTTTCTTCCTCCTGCCTTTCCCTCCCCCTACGCCTTAGAGATTAAATGATATTTTTGCTAAAACAATGTCCCCGGACTACACTGACATATAACCAAAATAAAAAGTCCTGAATAATTAATATATTCTAGAATTAACTTTTGCAAATATTTTGTAAATTACAAAAATGGTCCTTAGAAATATTACATGAATTTTTAAATTTTTAGCTTAGTATCCAAATATGATTGTGTCAGTTCTTATTAAGCCCAATCTCTGCTTTTACATGCAAATTTGACTGCTGTGCAACAGTCAGACTTTTAACTAAAAAATATTTTGTGTGCATTGATAAGCAGTTTCTAATATATAGAGAGCGACCTTGATGAACTTGGTGCTATTCAGATATCTTGCTATAAATATCCAACACTTATGCTGGTTGAGCAATTAGAAAATATACCCAACTAGTTCTAACTAATAACATGAAAAAATAAAATCTATACAATTAATCTTTAATTGCTTTTCCATAATTTTTCCTGCAAAGGAAAATGAGTTAGATAGATTCAGAAATAAATATTAGGGTGATATGGAATCGTTTTCATTTAGATTTGTTTGGGTTCGTCAGTCAGAACCTTGACAATTAATTTTAAAGTGTTACTATTATTTATTTATTTCTTACTGAGGATATATTATTAATGAAATTGTTTTGTTTTTCAAAAAAAAATATGGCCATGCCCATTGCAAGGAAAAAAAATGAAAGGTATCTCAGTGACTGTGTGGTGGTGTCTGTGTGAATGTATAGGATTCAAATCTCAAGAGTTTCTTTATTCAGGAAGGTTATAGCAATTATGCTTATAATTAAGGGGGAAGGCACACAGGAGAAAGAGGTTGAATCATCATCATTTCATACTTGATAAAGAATGCAGATGTACTCTCCAGAGAGCTAACGTATCATCAGCATCAATGAGAATATATAAAACTATTATGTTCAGTAAACAAGATAAGATACAATCGTTCTTGTTCTGGACAGCTTTAATATTACACTCCACTGAAGACCACTTTGATTTATCCTCTTTTTTTCCAAAGAATATCTTACTGCTCTAGTATCTAGAGAAGAAAAATACACAACAAAAGACAATCTTCCCCCAAAAAAGAAAGGGGAAACGTAAAAAGCACATTATTGTTAACCACTTTCCATTATCCAATAGTTTTACATCTCTGGAGTTAGTAATCGAAAACTGATTTTGGTATAATTCAATAAATAGTTTCATATATAGTAGCTTTGATTTTGGCACATGGTCTGTTTGGAAGATTTTCAGAATGATTTTAGTGGATGTATTTTTCAACATTGATAAAGTGCATCCTTCCCCCAAGATCTTGTCATTCATATTTTTTTATTTTGTTGCTTTTTAGCTAAATTAAAGTTGTATGGATAACAATAGGGTACCTATTATAAAGTTTCTAGATATAGAATTTAATTTGCCACAAAGGAAAGAAATCGGAAAAACAAAAGCAAGTACCTCGTCTTTCCATTATGTAGCAATCATATATCAACAATGTAATATAGTAGATTTGGGGTGTCACAATCTTTTATACATATACAGGCACACAGACACAGACACAAACACACAGACACAAAAATACATACAGACACAGACACACATGTATGTGTATGTTTACATTACTATGTGTGTGTGTGTGTACATTGCTATGAAGATATATATATATATATATATATATATATATATATATATATATATATATATATATATATATATATATATATATATATATATATGTAGGTCTTTGGTTATTCGGGTTTTCTCCCCGTAAAATTGGAAGTGTCTTGGCGGCGTTTTGAAGTCTCATTCGTCATCTTCAGGCTTCAACCGTGCTTCTGGGAGCAATGTGTGATTGCAGCTGTTTCTTCCTTTTAACTGCTAGTGGGGTTTGAACTGATTGGGTGGGAGCTTGGCTGTGCTCTGATTGGATGGGGTTTTTGTGCTCTGATTGGCTGGGGTGTGTCCTGTTTGGGTGGGGGCTTGGTTGTGCTCAAATTAGTCTGAGTTGCAGGGGATTTGAGCTGGTGAGCTGCACTGCTGCTGTTTGGCTTCGTGTTCGTGGTCGCTACATCTTCGTAGTGGGTGTCAGTCTGCTGCATGTATGGATTGGAGGGGTTTGAAATGGCTAATGTTGCAGCTGCGGTCTGGCTTCTGGTCCTTGGTCGTGCTTCCTGATCAGTGTGGGTTTGGGTGTGCTTTCTGGGTGGATGTGTGGTGGTGACATCCTGTGTGGACCTCGTGAGTGTGGGTCTGGTGTCATTCCTCGTGTTAGGGACACGTTTGTCAATAAGGGCAGGTTTCCAAATGGCTGGTAGGCGGAGGTATCATCTCGTTTGTTCATGCTGTGTGGGCGTTTTCTATCTCGATGGCTTCTCTGATTATTCTGTTGTTAAAGTGTTCAGTTTTGGCGATAGTTCTGGTCTTTTAAAGTCAATATCGTGTCCTGTGACTTTAAAGTGTTGGACCAGGGAAGAAGTTGGTTCCTCTTTTTTGAATGAGTTCTTGTGTTCTTCAATGCGTGCACTTATTCTTCTGTTGGTTTGTCCAATGTATGTGGTGGGGCAGGCGGTGCATGGGATTTCATATACTCCTTGATTTTCTAACTCAATTTTGTCTTTGGGGTTTCTTAGGATGGTGGATATTTTTGGTTTGTGCAGAATGCTGTCTTGATGTTATGTTTGTGGAGGATCTTGCTGATTCTGTCTGTGGTGCCTTTTATATATGGGAGGAGGGCTGTGCCATTTTCTTGCTCTCTGTCTTGGGTTTTAGTGGGGGTTCTTTTGGATTAGTTTGGTATTCTTTTTTCTCTGGAATCCATTGGATGTTAGTACGTTTGTGAGAGTGTGTAGTTCGGTTTTAGGTGTTGTTCATCAGCTAAGCATTTTGTTCTAGAGATGAGTGTCTTGGCTACGGAGTTGATCTGTGCTGGGTGGTGGTGTGAGAGTGCATGCAGATAGCGGTTTGTGTGTGTTTTCTTCTGGTAGATGGTGTGTCCTAGGGAGCCATTGGGTTTCTTGTAGACTAAGACATCTAGGAAGGAAGTTGGTTGTTAACTTCTGTTTCCATGGTGAACTGTATTTTGGGGTGTAGGCTATTGAGGTGTGTGAGGAAGTTTTCAAGTTTTCTTTCCGTGTGGCCAGATTATGAAGGTGTCGTCTACGTATCTGAGCCAGAGTTTGGGTTTGTGATCAGATTTTTCTAGTGCTTGGGTTTCAAAGTGTTCCATGTAGAGGTTGGCAATGACAGGTGAGAGGGTGATCCCATGGGTGCCTTCTATTTGTTTGTATTTTTGTCCGTTATAGATGAAGTATGTGTTGGATAGGCAGTGGTTGGTCAGATCTAGGATGTGCTTGGGGGTTATATTTGTTTTGGATAGCTGTCAAGGCTTCTTTGATTGGCACTTGGGTGAAGAGGATATGACATCAAAGCTCACGAGTAGGTCGCTGGGCTGTAAGTTTTGTTTCTTTATGATCTCTATGAACTGGAATGAGTTTTTTTTCGTGTGATGGATTCTGCATAGGGCTGTAGTTGTTTGGCGAGAAATTTGGCTAGGTTTTGTAGAGGTGAGCCTATGGAGCTGACTATGTCTGAGTGGGGTTCCTTCTTTGTGTATCTTGGGAGGTATAGAGCTTAGGGCATCTGGATGATTTCTCTCTGGGAATGATTCTTTGTTGGATTTCTTCGCTGATGGGGAGGCTTTTATTTTGGATCTAGTGGTTTTCTAGGTAGGTGGTGGGGTCTGTTTTAGGGGCTTGTATGCAGGGTCATGGAGTAGGTTGGTTAATTTGGTTTGGTAGTCAGATGTGTTCATAACCACCGTGGCGTTCCCCTTGTCTGCTGGTAGGATTATTATGTTGGTGTCTTTTTTCAGGTTAAGTAGTGCTGTCTGTTCCTCTTGGGTAAGTTGCTTTTGGGTGGCTTGCTGCTGCAGAGGATGTTGGTGATTTCGAGTCTGATTTTGTTAGCGTCATCGGGGTTGATTTTGGTCAGGCTGGATTCAGAAATAAATATTAGGGTGATATGGAATTGTTTTCATTTCGCTCTCACACAAAAACCTGGGGATAAAATAGGAAATAGTAATGGTGAAATGGACAAAATCTGACCATTAAAATGTTTACCATTCCAGCATGGTGCCTGCAAATGCTACAAAATTGAAATTGGAAAGGTGTTAGAATTGCTGCCGGTTTCTATTCATTTGAATGGCAGCAACCTAGATATCTGCTTTATGGTTTCATGTAGAGGGTCAATCCATTATTTATCAAACTCTTTTTCTTCCTCCTACCTTTCCCTCCCCCTACGCCTTAGAGATTAAATGATATTTTTGCTAAAACAATGTCCCCGGACTACACTGACATATAACCAAAATAAAAAGTCCTGAATAATTAATATATTCTAGAATTAACTTTTGCAAATATTTTGTAAATTACAAAAATGGTCCTTAGAAATATTACATGAATTTTTAAATTTTTAGCTTAGTATCCAAATATGATTGTGTCAGTTCTTATTAAGCCCAATCTCTGCTTTTACATGCAAATTTGACTGCTGTGCAACAGTCAGACTTTTAACTAAAAAATATTTTGTGGCACGCATTGGTAAGCAGTTTCTAATATATAGAGAGCGACCTTGATGAACTTGGTGCTATTCAGATATCTTGCTATAAATATCCAACACTTATGCTGGTTGAGCAATTAGAAAATATACCCAACTAGTTCTAACTAATAACATGAAAAAATAAAATCTATACAATTAATCTTTAATTGCTTTTCCATAATTTTTCCTGCAAAGGAAAATGAGTTAGATAGATTCAGAAATAAATATTAGGGTGATATGGAATTGTTTTCATTTAGATTTGTTTGGGTTCGTCAGTCAGAACCTTGACAATTAATTTTAAAGTGTTACTATTATTTATTTATTTCTTACTGAGGATATATTATTAATGAAATTGTTTTGTTTTTCAAAAAAAAAATATGACCATGCCCATTGCAAGGAAAAAAATGAAAGGTATCTCAGTGACTGTGTGGGTGGGTGTATGTGTGAATGTATAGGATTCAAATCTCAAGAGTTTCTTTATTCAGGAAGGTTATAGCAATTATGCTTATAATTAAGGGGGAAGGCACACAGGAGAAAGAGGTTGAATCATCATCATTTCATACTTGATAAAGAATGCAGATGTAATCTCCAGAGAGCTAACGTATCATCAGCATCAATGAGAATATATAAAACTATTATGTTCAGTAAACAAGATAAGATACAATCGTTCTTGTTCTGGACAGCTTTAATATTACACTCCACTGAAGACCACTTTGATTTATCCTCTTTTTTTCCAAAGAATATCTTACTGCTCTAGTATCTAGAGAAGAAAAATACACAACAAAAGACAATCTTCCCCAAAAAAAGAAAGGGGAAACGTAAAAAGCACATTATTGTTAACCACTTTCCATTATCCAATAGTTTTACATCTCTGGAGTTAGTAATCGAAAACTGATTTTGGTATAATTCAATAAATAGTTTCATATATAGTAGCTTTGATTTTGGCACATAGTCTGTTTGGAAGATTTTCAGAATGATTTTAGTGGATGTATTTTTCAACATTGATAAAGTGCATCCTTCCCCCAAGATCTTGTCATTCATGTTTTTTTATTTTGCTGCTTTTTAGCTAAATTAAAGTTGTATGGATAACAATAGGGTACCTATTATAAAGTTTCTAGATATAGAATTTAATTTGCCACAAAGGAAAGAAATCGGAAAAACAAAAGCAAGTACCTCGTCTTTCCATTATGTAGCAATCATATATCAACAATGTAATATAGTAGATTTGGGGTGTCACAATCTTTTATACATATACAGGCACACAGACACAGACACAAACACACAGTTTCTTCCCAGAAAGCAGACCCAAACCCACACTGATTATGAAGCACGACCAAGGACCAGAAGCCAGACCGCAGCTGCAACATTAGCCATTTCAAACCCCTCCAATCCATACATGCAGCAGACTGACACCCACTATGAAGATGTAGCACGACCACAAAGCCAAACAACAGCTATGCCGCTCACCAGCTCAAATCCCCCTGCAACACAGACTAAACTGAGCACAACCAAGCCCCCACCAACACAGGACACACCCGCAGCCAATCAGAGCACAAAAAAACCCCCATCCAATCAGAGCACAGCCAAGCTCCCACCCAATCAGTTCAAACCCCCACTAGCAGTTAAAAGGAAGAAACAACTGCGATCACATTGCTCCCAGAAGCACGAAGCTGAAGCCTGAAGATGACGAATGAGACTTCGTCGAAACGTGTAAGACACTTCCAATTTTACACGGAGAAAACCGAATAACCAAAGACCTACATACGAACACCCGTGAAAACCTCACAAAACACACACACACACACACACACACACACACACACACACACACACACACACACACACACATATATATATATATATATATATATATATATATATATATATATATTTCATATTTGATATATTTAAATTTGAAGACATACAGCGGAAGATCACATTCACATTTTTATAGCTTATTCACTAAAACAAAATCAAGAAACCTATGAATATTAAGTCAAACATGACTAATATATCTATCCAGGGGTGGGCTTCAAAAATTTTAGCAAGGCATTCTCTGCCTGGTTGCTAGGTGGGTGTGGCCATGGTGAGCGTGGCCTAGTAGGCCTCCTGCACCACAGTGGGGGGCATTTTTGCCCTCCCCAGGCTTGGGAGGCTTTCCTTGAGCTTCCAGAAGGGTGAAAACGGCTCCCCAGGCTCTGGAGGCCCTCTGAAGGCTGGAGACGGCCTTCCAGTAGGCCTGTTTTTCATCCTCCCTGAGCCTCCATGCACGTCCTGCATCCAAACAGGCCATGTGAGGAGGGCAGGGTGGGGTGGGTGGGGCCAACCAGGACTGGGATTTGGGGGTTCTCCAAACTGCACAGAATCTTAGCTAGAGGTTCTCCTGAACCCCTGAGAACCCTCAGCAGTCTACCCCGAATCTATCTCACATATGTGATATAACATAATATATGTGTATTGGGGTGAGGTTGTAGAGATCCAGCTTCAAATTCACACTCAGCCACAAAAATTCTGAATTTAGTTTCAGGTTTTACTATTGATTTTCAACTACTCTGTGACCTAAGAAAAATATATTTGAAAGAAACACTTCCATTTGTGTTCCTTTCTGAGGGTTAAAATCTATTACTGTTAGGCCTAAAAACCAAGAAAGACATGTGGTGATTCTTCCAAACAGAATTCTTTATTGTTCAAATCTATAAAAAGAATCTTGCCAAACTGAAGCACTTTACTACCTGCATCTAACATATATTTTTTATAACTTTTAGGGAGGGACTGTCTTCACTCTCTTTCTCTCACACGAAATACCTGGGCTGAGGTGCCCCTTATTTTTCTGGAATGCATCCCCTGTTGCTGGGAATCTGAACTATTACATTCCAACACAATTGCTCTGGTTCTTTGAGTGGCCCATACAGAAGAATGCAACAAATAAGCTATCAGACAGTTTCTCTATAATGACTCACATTATATGAAATAACATATCTGGAGAATCTGTTGATGAAACAGATCCTTTTTCTTCTGAGCTGGGAAAAAGAAGAAGGCAGGCAATCAAAACACAAGGTGAGCTGCTTAGAAAGGAGTTTTTATTTCCCAAAAACAATAACAGCATTCATTCTTGGGCCAGTTGGCTGATACATCAGTGAAATTTTGTATAGAATTTGAGCCCTTTGTGCTTGTTTGTGAAGCAAATGCAGAGTGTGGTGTATATTTTATGACCGGAAGAAATATCTTGTTTGTTATATCCCTTATCAATAGGATTTTTTTTCTTCGTAGGCCATATGGTTTTTGTATTTGTTCTCCATGGGCATAGGAAGTAAGGGCATAGGTATTAAATCTCATGCCCTTTAATTTGTTTGGCTCTGGTGATCAATCCCTGTCTGCCTTTAGTTCTTTGTATTGTTGTCTCTAGTTCTCTGCATTGCCGCTTTGAGTTATTGCTGTCTCTAGTTTCGAAGATCACCTGCTACATTGTATCTCCACCTAATTTATGAATGAAATCCTGTATCTTATGAATGGAGACAAGGTTTCTTGCACTAAAGCCAGCAATAAGCAATACAGGCAGTTGGCAATAAGCAGTTTTCTTTTATTTTGACGAGGGATTTCTACTGACTCTAAAGGGAATTTTCCACTGAGGGGTCTCCTTTTTAAGTTTAGGAGAGGTCTTTAATAACACTGGACACTGTTTAACATATTGCTGACTATTTTAGGCACTAATTTAACTTGATGATCTTGGGTCTATTATTCTTTCTAATACCTTAATAGAAGACAGTGGCAAATCACTTCTGAAAATGTTGCCAAGAAAACTATAGGAACTTGTGTGTATACCTAAGGTATACATATATAGGGTTTTCTTTAAGAATACACTTGTTATATTTATTTATTTATTTATTTATTTATTTATTTATTTATTTATTTTGTCACACAGTATATATAAGCATAAGTATGAAATAACTATACAATATATAAGCATATATATGAGTATGAGTATGTAATAACTATATTAATTGGATATAACAAAAGGAAACAATAGGGCAGGAACGGTAGGCACTTTTGTGCTCTTATGCACGCCCCTTACAGACCTCTTAGGAATGGGGTGAGGTCAACAGTAGATAGTTTTTGGTTGAAGCTTTGGGGATTTTAGGAAGAGACCAGAGTCAGGTAGTTTATTCCAGGCATTAACAACTCTGTTACTGAAGTCATATTTTCTGCAATCAAGATTGGAGCGGTTAACATTAAGCTTAAATCTATTGTGTGCTCGTGTATTGTTGCAATTGAAGCTGAAGTAGTCTTCAACAGGAAGAACTTTGTAATAGATGATTCTATGAGTTAAACTCAGGTCATGTCGAAGGGGGCGGAGTTCTAAATTTTCTAAACCCAGGATTTCAAGTCTGGTGGCATAAGGTATTTTGTCGTATTCAGAGGAGTGGAGAACTCTTCTTGTAAAATAATGTTACTTCTTGGAGTTCTCCATTTTACATTTGTATATTGTTGTTATAAAGCATTTATTAAATGTTCATTGCCCACACAAAAAAGCTTAAAATTAAATTGCATTGTCTACAGTATTATAGTGAATTTTATACCCTTGACTGTGGTACTACTTTTATAGTGAATTTCTTAACCTTAGTCATATATTCCTGCAGATGAAAGACATGGAGATTTCCTCTGATATTATAAGAGAGGATTTTACAAGCTGAATTTTTCAACTTTGTGAAATAGAACTATAGTGAAACTTACATTTAATTCAAATCCCTTAAAATGACTTAAAGGAGAAGAATGAATCTATGGTACAGTATTCCAGCATTGCTCAATATTTTAATTGGTCTGTGTGGAGCATCTAGCTATTCCTAAATTGGTTGCTTTGTGGAATTTTGTTTTGCTTAGAAATAATCCCATTGAACATTTCATTGAGCAATTGGTCTGTAGTGATTTCTTTATCAGCATAAGCTGTCAGAAAAGATTTAAAGGTATTACTAGCTTTAGAAAGAAGGCTAGTCTCATGAAGGTTAGTTGATGATCATCAACATAAATTCACAATTTTGGCAACTTGAGCTCCATAGAGATCTCTTAAATGTGTTTGTTCTGCTCTATTAGCTTAGGAAAGAATTTCCTGTCAGCTAAGGATGGTTAAACATTAGTATCTAAGTAACTATTAACTAATGACAGCCTCATACAACTTTTGATGTAGACAGAAGTGGTGATTAGCTTACCCAGTAACTTCTTGAAAGCTTGTATGGGTTACTTATTGATTTAGTGATTCATTCCTTTCTCCCTGGTATATTAAAATAGAATTGTTTCTTTTTAAAAAACAACAACAACACTGATTTTGAATTCCACTTCCAAATTGATCAGATTTTCATATTTGATTTTCTTTTGAAAATGCTACTCTGACAGTGATAGTCCAACAAAGCTGATGATAATGTCCACACATTCTAACTCCTTCATTGGGAGCCACCCAGAGTTGGCTGAAAGATGAGTTGTTTATGAACAAAACACTGCATTTTATGAATGGAGACAAGGTTTCTTAGGCTAACTAAATTATTTATATTATTTACTTGTTTTTAATAAATAAACTTTTTGCTTATTTATTTATTATTTAACAACCATATTAGTCAAGAGAGATGTCCACAGAGTAATCTACCTATGAAAGAAAACAATGATTTGGAACTAGAGACAATCACTTATCCATTGTTCTCCTCTCCCTTCTGCCCAGCTTTCAACTTCAGAACTAGCTGTTTATTAGTTTTTTTTAAGCTATATGGGTTTTTTTGTTTTGTTTTGTTCTAATCTTACCTTACTAGTCTCTGTGATGAGAGTCCTGATGAATAAATTTCTTGGCCCATCATCCTGAGAATGAAGGGTGATCTCTTTTATCTCCTGACTGTTTTGTGGGGTCAACTGTAGTGTGGGCACATATTCTCAAGATATTCAGAATGAGAGAGAACCGGAAACATCGCGGCAACACTGGCTGGAAAATAGCAGGCTCTGATGAGCCTTGCGAAAATCCAGCCAGAGAAACTGCTGTTGGGGAGGTGGGTGTCTTTGGACTGGATCCATCAGAAGGAGAGACACCTTGGATGACCAAAAGGAACAGGCAAGTTCCTCAGAGGTCGGAGGAAACGCTTTGATCCAGAGGCGGGGGCATCAGCCATTATGACTGTCATGAAGCTGGGACAACTGGAATAAGATTTGTGCAGGTGCAATGTTTTGGATGAAGTATTGGTACTGGGTAAGTGATTGGCCAACTCACAGGTAAAAAATAAGTATTTTAAAAATTTCAAAAGAACTCCCAGTAAGGAAATAGCAGCTAATTGGCATTGAGGAATGTTAATGGAGGGAGAAGAACAAAACAGAAGTTAGGGCACTAAAGCCCAGAACGGAGCTTGATATTCGGATTGGAAATCGGATTTGGAGATATTAAAATTATTATAAGAACAAGAAACCCGAAAGAAAATAGTTTCTGAACAGGATTAGACATAATCTTAAAAGTTTTGAACTTTGAAGGAAGAACAAAGAAAAATTTAAATTAGAAAAGCTTTGTAAAGGAAATTTTTCAATTGGATTTGAAATTGGATTTTAAACTGGAATTTGGGATATATAAAATTAAGACGAGAAAGAAGAAACTCTAAAAACATTTGATAAGCAGATTTAATAATAATAATGATGATGATGATGATGATGATGATGATGATGATGATGATGATGATGTTTTAATTTGTATACCGCCCTTCTCCCGAACGACTCAGGGCGGTGGACAGGCAAATAAAATACAAACAAACATACACAATAATTAAAACAACCCTTAAAAAACTGATTCAAATTTGCCAAAAAATTTAAAATAACATTACACCCGGTAGTTGTCGAAGCCCGAGGGGAAGTTCATTCCACAGGGTAGGAGCCCCCACAGAGAAGGCCCTCCCCCTGGGGGCCGCCAGTCGACACTGTTTGGCTGACGGCACCCTGAGGAGTCCCTCTCTGTGGGAACGCACCAGACGCTGGGAGATAGAGGCCAGTAGTAGACGGTCCCGTAGGTAGCCCGGTCCTAAGACATGGAGCGCTTTAAAGGTGGTAACCAATACCTTGAAGCGCACCCAGAAAACAACAGGTAGCCAGTGCAGTCTGCACAGGATAGGTGTTACGTGGGAGCTCCGAACCGCTCCCTCAATAACCTGCGCAGCCGCATTCTGGACTAGCTGAAGTCTCCGGGTGCTCTTCAAGGGGAGCCCCATGTAGAGAGCATTGCAGTAGTCCAGGCGAGAGGTAACGAGAGCATGAGTGACCGTGCATAGGGCATCCCGGTCCAGGAAGGGATGCAACTGGCGGATCAGGCGAACCTGATAAAAAGCTCTCCTGGAGACGGTCGCCAAATGATCTTCAAAAGACAACCGACCATCCAGGAGAACGCCCAAGTTGCGTACCTTCTCCATCGGGGCCAATGACTCGCCCCCGAAGACAGCCGCATCTGCAGCTGACTGTACCGAGGTGCCGGCATCCACAGCCACTCCGTCTTGGAGGGATTAAGTTTGAGTCTGTTCCAGACCCGTACGGCTTCCAAACACCGGGACAGCACTTCGACAGCTTCACTGGGGTGGCCCGGGGTGGAAAAGTACAGCTGAGTGTCATCAGCGTACAGTTGGTATCTCACCCCAAAGCCACTGATGATCTCACCCAGCGGCTTCATATAGATGTTGAACAGGAGGGATGAGAGAATCGATCCCTTTGGCACCCCACACATGAGGCACCTCGGAGTCGATCTCTGCCCCCCTGTCAACACCGTCTGCGTCCGGTCAGAGAGGTAGGAGGAGAACCACCGATAAACGGTGCCTCCCACCCCCAGCCCCTCCAACCGGTGCAGCAGGATACCATGGTTGATGGTATCAAAAGCCGTTGAGAGATCTAATAGGACCAGGGCAGAGGAGTAACCCTTATCCCTGGCCCTCCAGAGATCATCCACCAGCGCGACCAAAGCTGTCTCCATACTGTATCTGGGCCGGAAGCCGGACTGGAACAGGTCTAGATAGACAGCTTCATCCATGTACTGGGGTAGCTGACATGCCACCGCACTCTCTACAACCTTCGCCGTGAAGCGAAGATTGGAGACTGGCCGGTAATTCCCTAAAACAGCTGGATCCAGGGAAGGCTTCTTGAGGAGAGGTCTCACCACCGCCTCTTTCAAGGCAGCGGGAAAGACCCCCTCCCACAACGAAGCATTTGTAATCCACCGGAGCCAGCCTCGTGTCACCTCCTGAGTAGCCAGTACTAACCAGGAGGGGCATGGATCCAGTAAACATGTGGTGGCATTCAGCCTACCCAGCAACCTGTCCATGTCCTCGGGAGTCACAGGATCAAAATCATCCCAAACCACCTCAACAAGACGGGTCTCGGAACTCTCGCCTGGATCTACCCAATTTTGATCCAATCCGTCCCGAAGCTGAACGATTTTATCGTATAGATAACCGTTAAACTCCTCGGCACGCCCTTGTAGGGGGTCCTCCCGCCCCTCCTGTTGAACGAGAGAGCGGGTCACCCGAAACAGGGCGGCCGGGCAGTTATCTGCCGATGCAATGAGGGAGGAAACATAGGAACGTTTCGCATCCCTCAATGCCACTAGGTAGGTCCTGCTATAGGACCTAACTAGTGTCCGGTCAGCCTCAGAACCGCTGGATCTCCAGATACTCTCTAGGCATCTTCTCCGGCGTTTCATCTCCCTCAGCTCCTCAGAGAACCAAGGAGCTGGTTGAGACCAACGCCGGGTCAGAGGCCGCAAAGGCACAACATGGTCCAAAGCTCCAGCTGCGGCGTGTTCCCAGGCCGCAATTAGTTCTTCAGTCGTGTCGTGGGCCAGGTGCTCGGGAAACAGTCCAAGCTCCATCAGGAACCTCTCCGGGTCCATCAGGCTCCTGGGACGGAACCAACGCATTGGTTCCGTCTCCCTGCAGTGGTGGGTAGCGGTCAGAAAGTCTAGACAAAGGAGAAAATGATCTGACCATGACAAAGGTTCGACAACTAAATCATTTAAAACCAGATCATTCAACCACTGGCCAGAGATAAAAATCAAGTTTAGGGTGCCTCCCCCGACGTGGGTAGGGCTGTCAATTAATTGAATCAGGTCCATGGCCATCATGGAAGCCATGAACTCCCGAGCCGCCAAGGATGCCACGCCAGTTGATGGCAAATTGAAATCCCCCATGACCAACAGTCTAGGGGTTTCAACTGCCAACCTGGCCAGCAACTCCAACAGCTCAAGCAGGGCTGTTGTCACGCAGCAAGGAGCCAGGTACATGATCAGCAAGCCCACCTGAGTACTACGACCCCACTTCACGTAGAGGGATTCACACCCAGCTATCTGAGGCACAGTGGTCTCCCTCGGCTCAAGACTCTCCTTAATAATAACTGCCACCCCGCCACCCCTACCCTGGGCCCTTGGCTGATGGAATGCTCAGAAACCTTGTGGGCACATCTCCACTAGGGGAACCCCCCCTTCGGTGCCCAACCAGGTTTCCATAATGCCCATAACGTCCGCGGTCCCTTCCTGAATTAGATCTGAAATCAGGGGGGCTTTATTAACCGCAGACCTGGCATTACATAACATCAGCCGAAGGTCCAAGTCCCAAGTACTCTGGCCACTCGGGTCACGGGAGAATCCTGGGGGGCCGGAGCACGCAATCGCTCGTAAACAGCGAGAGCGGACCCCCAAAACCTGTTGTGCCCCCTCCTTCCATCATATCTGCCTCTCCCACTTACCGTATTAATAGCTCAACCCTGACAAACTGGAATGACACCCCTCTCCACAACCTTCGGACCTATTAAGTTATCGCCGTGAACACATGGTGGACCTAGGACCCTCCCTGACGGGTTTCCCCCCCACCCATCCACCCCCCCAACCCAAACCCGTCAGTTTCCCTCCCCCCCTTAAAATTCCCATTAAAAATCCCCGGTAAAAAACGATTAAAACAGTTCATTAAAAATCCCCTAAGCCTCCTAGATTTCGCATGCCAACTCTCGGGGTTCCAAAACCCGTCCTCAAGATGTGCCCTCGATAGTGTGGAGGGCCAAACCTGTGAGAGAGGGGAATCTCGCAGGGCAAGAAGGTCCGCAGTTGAAAATCTTCGCATAAATAAAAAGTACAGTATGGTTAGCAGTCCATCCAAGCCGGTCAAGATGTCATTACAGCAAGACTAGGCTCCCTGGCTGGCGAGATGGACCATGGACTTCCAGGATTCCATGAGGCCGTTATTCTACCCCCAAACCCAAACGGCCCCACTTGCCCCAGGTCCAGATGACCAGCCATTCTCCTCCAAGCCAGTCCAATTCGGCCTTGGTGTTAAAGTCGATATGGGCCTTGATGTCAGGGACTCCATACCCGGTTGCTCCGGCTCTTCAGGCCTGACCTTCGTGAGGGCCTCGACCCTTCAGAATGAACCCAACAGACGAAAAGGCCGTCGTGCCGCCAACGGCCGGAACTCCAGGCCGCCACCGCCACCGCCATCTTGGGCAGTCCTAGGTCGAACTGCAGAGGGTCTAAAGGAGGGCCAGCCTCGCCTCCAACTCCTCCTTCGACGGGCCGAACCCTCCAGATGACTCATCCGACCCTCTGCCACTACCTCTCAGTGACCGATCTTCTCCTCTCTCCTCCTCTCTGGCATTGATGGAAGAAACTCTCATACGTTGATAAGCCCCTGGGAGTCGGGGGAGACTGCCCGCCGTCGCTGCCACCGCCGGAACCCGGAAGCCAAGCGCGACCGCCGCGGCCATCACCCCGGCCAAAGGCCCAACAGAAGGCCCAACAGGAGGCCGAAGGAAACGCTGAGGGAGGCGCCAAGCACCGAGGGAAAGAAGTCCGGCCAGGCCCCTTCTGACATCGATGGAAAAAGCCCTCAGTCCCTGGGGGAGGCCTCCACCGCTGCCGCCGCCAGACCTGAAAGTCATGCAGCGCCCGCCGCGGCTGCGACCGCCGCCCCAAGCAGGCCGAGGGAGATGCCGAGGAGACGCAGAGCCGCCGAGGGAACCACAGAGCTGCCGCAGAGCCACCACAGAGCCGCCGAGCTGCCGAGCCTACCGCCGAGCGACCGCCGCCCCAGGCAGGCCGAGGAAGATGCCGAGGGAGCCGCCAAGCCGCCGAGCCTACCGCCGAGTGACCGCCGTCCCAGGCAGGCCAAGGAAGATGCCGAGGGAGCCGCCAAGCTGCCGAGCCTACCGCAGAGCGACCGCCGCCCCAAGCAGGCTGAAGGAGACGCCGAGGAAGCTGCTGAGCCTACCGCCGAACCTATCACCTGTCCCGAGCCTATCACCTGTCGACTCGGCTGGCCTCATCTCAAACACCATATCCGATGTTCCCCCGGCAGGGTCTGGGACCAGGAGGGCAAAAAACAAACCCAGACCCCAGGAAAGGCCGCTAACCGCTCTGCCGAAGATCTTCACCACGCCATCTTGGCGCATATGCAGTATCTCAGTATTTGGATAATTTGCGACTTTGTTGATTTGAAACTTGTGGATTGCAGAGAGACATCTGCTCGTGGTAAAAAAGCACTACAATGAACAATTTGAAATCTGGAAAAAATTACAGTGACCTTGAGCTACAAGAGCCATGAGAAGTTTGCATTTTTGAGATTTTTGTATTTAAATCTCTTTTCCTTCCACCTCCATTTCCCTTTCAATAAATCTTGTTGAAGAAACTTTCTATCATCAAGAATGTGATGATTCTCTTTACATTTTACTTTACATTTTAAGGGCTGTACACTGCAAGCAATCAAGAGCCAGCATTTTAATAAGACAAAAGAGATGTGGCGACACATTAGAAAATGCTGGCAGAGACATTGGGAGATACAAGTGGAAAAGAATGAGAGTGTGTCAGAGAAGAATAAGAAGAGCTGAGATTTCCCTGAGCCTGGAAGATATTTCGAAGCAGAAGAATGGAACAGGAGTTAGGGCATGACAGGTGATGCTGGTCAGTGTAGTAGGGTTCAGTTCAGTGAAACAAATATGGGAAGAGACATAATAGGCAGCATTGCTGAAGGCCAGGTTTGTTTGGATTTTTTTGTTTGGATATATGGAAAAAACCTGGAAAAAAGACAAGGACCTGAGGACAATCCTGATTTTAGGAATTCTCTTACCTGCTATCTAAGTCTGTCATATCTCCAAATGTAATCTATAAAATAGTCTTGCTACATGACTCAGTTTGGCCAGTTGTTCCCCAAAACATTCAAAGCTGCTCATGTGTCTTGGAAGAGTTAAGCTAGTGTTCTGCTTCTTCACAAACAAAAGCGAATTCTAAACCAAGGATTGTATTTTCCACGATATTGAATTGCCTTCACTGAATTAGAAAGCATAAAATGGGAAGGTTTCTTCACAGATTTGTTCATATGCCTTAGGAGGGTTGAGCAAGTGCTCATATTCGTCACAGAAAGAAACTAACTTTAAGGAAATGCGTACATTTCTTCAGGGAATTAGGGTAAATAAAAAAAGAAATTGCCAAGCATTTGTTGTTACTATTCACATGAAGGTTTTCCCATTGCATACATCATTGCCTTGAATTCACTATAACCTTGGGAAAAGATCTGGCTTCTGATAACTAAACTGAGAGGAAGACTAAACTTTTAGATATAATCAGATAATTACAACAGGGAAGCATTGTTCAGTAACATAAAACAAACAAAATATCTCTATAACTTATAGATGTATTGCATTTGTGAGGATACAATATTTTAATTGTATAATGCATTGATTTGACATTTTGAGCACTGAGATATTCCTTGGTTTTTTTCTATGTAATTATTCAATTCTGTGAATCGACTAGGAAAGTAGAAAAGAATTGCTGATGGATGTTCACAAAATCAAAGTCCTTTCTGCACAATTCGTTAAATCACAAACAAGTCTTATTTATTTATTTAACATATTTTATGGCCACCTTTCAGAGATATTCCAACCTTTGAGTTAGAGGATGCTGGGGAAATCAGAAACTCCATTCCTTACTAGTCTGCCTCCATTAACTTCTGGCACACTTATTCTTTTTTAAAACCAGTGATGCGCTATGTGGCCAAGAGCCACGTATCATTTGTGGAAATGTGTTTTGTGTGCAACACAACTGTGTGCAACTGAGCCTAAAGCTTGCTATCTGGCAAGCTGACTAGATTCACAACTGTTAGTCTTTTCAAGAGCTTCAAGAGTTTATTACTAGTCCTTGTCTGTTTCATTGGTCTCTTACAGTAAGTGTAAAATCCCTCAAGAATGTTTTTAAAATTTAAAGAAAACTTCATAAGCAATTTATTTTCCATCAAACTGAAGATAATGGTTTAAAAATAGGCAAGAATGTTTCCACAAAATCTCACAATGTCCTGACTGAAAATCATTTCACTCTGTTGTGAAATGATCAACAAATATGAGAAAAATGGATGCCTAGATAGACATTTGAAAAAATTCCTTAGTAGGGTTGGAACAAAATGTAAATTTAACAAAATGTCTTATCCTATCACTGAATGAAAAGGTGAAAAGTCATATTTCTACATTATTATTATTTTCAAAGCTTGCTTCATTCTAAAATGGTGAAATTGACTATTCAGCTAGCTTTAATGTATATTTGGTTATTTCATATTTTATAATAAAGTTTCTTTTCCTAGGCTTTCTAATATAATTATTGGACTCATTTATGTTTTGGAAAGTAACTTGTGCATGAGTAATTTTGACTTGTGCTTAATGTGAAATGCAAAGAAAGATGAATCTGAAATAATTTAGTATGCTATTTTTAAAGGTTTTGATATGTATTTGGTTAAAATCCTGAATGTGCTATTGTAGAAAGATAACATGAAAACAGTTGATTAAAAAAGTTTAAAAAACCCATGGTAAGTAATCAAGTAATTTAAATTTACAATTACCAGTACTGAGTTTAAATAGTAGGTGATTATCACCATTTTATTAAGTTTTTCATTAGAAATGAATTTAGCACTAATGAAATATGGAAGTCACAGAGGGACAGTGCTTCAATCCAAAATCCTCTTCTGACTTAAAAAAGAATAAAAGCAGATTATTCAGAAGTTTAATCATTTTAGTTACTTCTGGATTCAGCGCTTTGTTTTGCTTTTAAGCAAATATGTACAATAGCCATTCTTATACATATATTCTATGACAGTGGTGTCAAACTCACATCATCATTGCAGCATCACAGGACATATCGTGACTTTTTCTCCCTTCGCTAAACCAGGCATGGGCATGGCCAGTGTGTGATGCATCCGGCCCATGGGCCAGAAGTTTAACAGCCCTGTTCTATGGTTGGCTACATAATACTATTCCCACATTTGGCTATTCTGTAATCAGAAGGTATTGAAAAGTGAAATAATGTTGAGTTTCTTAATAATTAAACAATAATCAAATAATCAAACCTAATACGCACTAAATCCACCCAGGCCTTCTACAATTTCATAAACAAAAAACTTAAAGACTCAAGATCCATCCCACCACTAAAAGGACCAAACGGGAAAGACTGTAATGATGAAACCGTTAAGACCAACCTCTTCAACACATTTTTCAGTTCAGCCTTTGAAAAGAGCAATGGTTCATGCCCCTCATTTCCCAATCGTACCACAACTACTCATAATGATCTACAATATTTCGATTTCACAGAAGATGCCATTGAAAAGGCACTACACAACCTAAAATCATCTCTATTTATTTATTTATATTTATTTATTTATTTTGTTAAACACAACAATATATATAAGTATAAGCATGAAATAACCAAATAAATTGAATACAACCAAAGGAAACATTAGGACAGGAACGGTAGGCACACTGGTGCTCTTATGCACGCCCCTTACCCCTATCGATTGGCCCTGATGGATTATGTGCCTACTTCCTAAAGAAGCTCTCAACCACCATAGCAGAACCACTTAGCATAATCTACGAAATATCTTTCAGAACCAGCTCCTTACCTAATTTATGATCACTAGCCACAGTCAGCCTAGTTGATAATTGCAAACCAATCTCATTATGTTGTGTCACTTGCAAAATCATTGAATCAATCATAAACCAATCCATTACCCTCTACTTAGATACTAACAACTTACTCTCTAACAAGCAACTTGGCTTTAGAAAAAAATTGTTCTGCAACCTGCAACTATTACATTGCAAAAACATATGGACTTCAAAACTCAAACAGAGTAAATCAATAGATGCAATTTGTATAGACTTTTGTAAAGCCTTTGATTCAGTGGTACACAACAGGCTATTTCTAAAACTAAAATCTTATGGCATTTCAGATTTCTGCATAAGTGGATAGCTGCATTCCTATCAAACAGGCAGCAAGTAGTCAAAATAGGGAATGCCTTATCTAACCCTGCACCTCTTAACAGCAGTGTCCCGCAAGGCAGCGTTTTAGGACCCACACACTTTAGACTTTATATAAATGACCTTTGTGATCATATTATAAGCAACTACATTCTCTTTGTGGATGATATAAAGCTATTCAATACCACTGACAATGCTGCTACACTACAAAAAGACCTCGACTATGTGTCAGAATGGTCAAACAATTGGCAATACCTTATGCCACCAGATTTGAAATTTTGGGCATCGACAACTGAGAACTTCGCCATCTTCAGTCTGATCTAAGCATAGTACATAAAATCATCTGCTACAATGTCCTACCAGCCAATGATTACTTCAGCTTCAACCAAAACAATACACAATAGATACAAACTCATGGTCAACCGATGATAAAAATGGTAAAGAATCTGGTAGTGCATGGTAAAAATGCACTACCAGACTCTGTGGTCTCATCCCAAAATCCCCAAAATTTTAACCTTAGACTGTCTACTGTAGATCTCACCCCATCCCTAAGAGATCTGTAAGGGGCATGCATAAGCACACCAGCGTGCCTACCATCCCTGCCCTAATGTTCCCTTTAATTGTATTCATTTTATGTATTCAATTCATGCTTATATTTATATATATTATCTAATATGTACTCGACAAAACAAACGAACAAACAAACAAATTTTAAAAAAGCCTTCCTTATTGTATTAACAAGTGCTAGTCTGCAGCATATTTCTTGATTTCTGATTCCCTTACATAGGTAATCAATTCTAAAAAAACCGAAGCTTTTTCAGTATCTTCATTGTAAATTCTGCCTTGTCTCACTTGTTTGCTGATCTGAATCAACCTGTTTCATCATGTTCTATCTGATTGTGGTTTTCTATCCTTCATATAGGTTTCACATGAAGTAATGAGATGCTCTTCAATTGACATTTTCCTCAGATTGATATGGCTGAAAGATTTGAAGTCCTTTCTATAATCAATGAAGCATGTATTGACTGCTTTTTTGTATACTTTGGATTCCTTAATTATATAGTATGCATAAGCAATATTATCTCTTGTTCTTTAGCCTCTTTTCTAAATCCAGCTTCAACATCTGGAATTTCGTCTTTACGTAGGATTCTAATCTTGGATAATCATCATTTTTTTATTAGAATGTGAAATTAAGTATATTGTACAATAATTTGCACACCTTTTTTTGGTTTGTCATGTACACTACCTTTTTCCAGCTTATTGGCCACTCTCTAGATTGCTGTAATAGTTTGGTTGGTAGATTCATCTTCTGTTTGTTTATTTGCAAGGAACACAGATAGGGGGTGGGGAGAATTAAGGTTTTTTTAAAAAGTATTTCAAACTATGATCTAAATTCTGTTATTCCCTTTTTTTAAAAAAGAATATTTTTATTAAACAGTTTGTCTTTAAAAACTCAAATACAATAACACGTATAAAAACAAGACATGTCCAGATATAACGTATTAAACATTACATAACATTAATGGTAATTTTACAGCATTTCAGATTGACTTATGTATTTAGCTTTTGTAGTTCTCTATTCTATCATTTCTATTTACTACTCAATAATAGGATAATCGCGTTACTCCAATATATATATATACATATATATATATATATATATATATATATATATATATATATATATATATATATATATATATATATATATATACACACACACACACACACACACACACACACACACACACACACACACACATTATAATATTCATTGTTCTTATCTATACATTTATATTCGTTTATATTTACATGTCTTTATTTAATGTTGTTCAGTTACTTTAAGTTTCATCAATATTAAGTTAAACATTTCTTGTTCTGATTTCTATTTTTGAGCCAAATGTACATTTAATTCCATATTTCATAATAATCTTAATCCTCTCTCTTTTTCAGTTCCATAGTCATTTTATCCATCTTTGCGTATTCTAAAATTTTTCCTAATTACTGTTTGGTCTGAGGGTACATTTTTGCATTTCAAATTTTTTGCGAATGCAATTCTTGCTGTGGTAAGTATGTGCAATTATAATGTATTGAAGGTTTTTGTTCATTTTCAGGTCCAGTATTCCTAATAAAAACAATTCAGGTTTCAAATCTATTTTTTGCTTTGCAATTTCTTCCAACCATTTTTGAATTTGACACCGATACTTCCTTGTGATAGGGCACGTTGTTGTGTTTTAAAAAATTCTGTTATTCCCAAAGTCCTTCCTTCATGAGATTTCTGTCTTTCTTGGCTTTGATTTCTCTTTTCTTCTTGCAAAATTCCACTGTTTATTTAGCTTACTTCTATTTGTTCCTTCATCTTTGATGTCTTTTCACATGCATCCTTAACAATGTACTTAAGTTAACTTCACAGTTCTTTTGATTCCTTACCAATGAGGTTCATCCCTTCATAATAATTCCTGAAGTTTGTAAATATACAAATAGAATGAGACTATTGCCTTACACGCTGTAAGCCGCCCTGAGTCTTCGGAGAAGGGCGGGATATAAATGTTAAAAAAAAAAAAAAAGTTCTCCAGGAAAATGATGGCTGTTTTTCAAGATTGCATCATAAAAACCATTTGTCTTTGAACTTGCAAATGAGCAAAAAAAAGTATTCAGCTCTGGCTATATGTTTGCTATTACATTTTGATTTCTGAGTATTTGATTTCTGTGTATTCTACCTGGTGATATCCATACCTACACGTGTTGTTGTGGCTGCTGGAAAAAAAAAAGGTAGTTACAGCTACTCCAATTATTCCATCTGCCTCGTTGCCTCGGCTTTGCTGGCTTTCTCCCTGGTGCCAGAATTTGAACTTGGCGTCCTGCACATCCTCCAGCCTCTCAGAGAGATTCAGCCCTCTGGATAGGCCTGGCCTCTTGGAGGGAGAGGTTTGGAGAGACCTGGCCCCCGGAATGGTTAGGAGTTATTTCTGGCCATGTCTGGAGGTGGTTGTTGGAGGACTGCGGGGAGGCGACGGAGGCATTCCTGATCTGTTCCCATGTAGCCAGTCTTTGACTGGTATAATATCATCTATGCCTCTCCCCGGCCTTTCGGGATCTTTACGGCCGTTGTTGGTCCTATTAAGACCTCTTTGGAGTAGGTAGGAGTCTTGCTTGGGGACACAGGAAGATAGAGGAAGATACTGCCAGCGACCGGAGTACCCCCCCCCATTCCAGGATGTTTTGGACTAGGCACTGGACAGATTACCATCTAGACTGTCATTTCGTTATTTTCCATTCTATGCCCGTCCTCATACTGGACTATTATAATCTATTATCATCCTGGCCATTCGGAGATGGAGCCTCTGTATCGCCGATTTTTATCTTCAGTACTATGCATTACACTTCATGTGAACTCTTGCGCCTGCGAGGTGCCCCCGCCTCGCAGGAATGGCCCTCCACATTATCAAGGGCCAGCCTCTATGACGGGTTTTGGGACCCACAGAGGTGGCATGTGAAAAAAAAGAGCTTGTGGGGTTTTTTAGAGAGGGAATTTTTAAGGGTTGGGAGGGTAAGGGCGGGTGCCGGGGGTAGCCCATCGGGGTTCCTGCGTGTGCTCGTGGCGTCCATCTCGAAGGTTATGGGGGAAGAGTGCGTTCCTTTTGGTGAGGGTGGTCCTATTTGTACGGTAAGTGGGAGGGGCAGATATGGCGGAAGCGAGGGATCGTATCGTTTTCCGGGGGCGCGCGCTCGATGTTTGAAGGCGATCGTGCGTCCCGATCCCTCAGACTTCTCCCGTTCCCCGGATGGTCGAGACCCTCAGAACCTGGGCCTTCGGCTGATGTTGTGCAACGCACGGTCCGTGGTTAATAAGGCCCCCCTAATATATGATCTTATCCAGGGGGGTTCCGTGGACCTTATGGGCGTTACAGAAACGTGGTTGGGCACAAAAGGGGGTGTGCCCCTTGTTGAAATGTGCCCACCGGGTTTCCGGCATTCCATCAGCCGAGGACCCAGGGTAGGGGTGGCAGGGTGGCGGTTGTGATTAAGGAGAGTCTAGAGCCGAGTGAGACCACTGTACCTCAGATGGCCGGGTGTGAATCCCTCTTTGTTAGGTGGGGCCATAGGTGTCCGATGGGCTTGTTTGTCACGTACCTGGCTCCTTGCTGCGTGACAGCTGCCCTGCCCAAGCTCCTGGAGGTGCTTGCTGGGGTGGCAGTTGAGACCCCCAGACTTATTGTCATGGGGGATTTCAACTTGCCATCGACCGGCATGTCGACAGCAGCTCGGGAGTTCATGGCTTCCATGACGGCCTTGGACCTGACACAGGTAGTTGATGGCCCTACTCACATTGAGGGTAGCACGCTGGATCTGATTTTTAACTCTGATCAGTGGTTGAAGGATCTGGACTTGAGGGATTTAGTCATTGAACCTTTGTCATGGTCAGATCACTCTCTCCTTCGCCTGGACTTTCTGACCACCACTCAACACCGCAGGGAGACAGAACCAATACGTTGGTTCCATCCCAGGCGCCTGATGGACCTGGAGAGGTTCCAGAGGGAGCTTGGGCCATTTCCTGAGGGCCTTGCCCATGACACGGCTGAGGAACTAGTTGCGGCCTGGGGACAGGCCGCGGCTGGGGCTTTAGACCGTGTCGTGCCTTTGCGGCTTCTGACCCGGCGCAGATCTCAACCAGCTCCTTGGTTCTCCGAGGAGCTGAGGGAGATGAAACGCCGGAGAAGACGCCTAGAGAGTTTCTGGAGGTCCAGTGGTTCAGAGGCTGATCGGACACTAGTTAGGTCCTATAGTAGGACCTACCTAGTGGCTCTGAGGGAAGCGAGACGTTGCTACGTCTCCTCTCTCATAGCGTCGGCAGATAACCACCCGGCTGCCCTGTTTCGGGTGACCTGCTCTCTCCTTCAACAGGGAGAGCGGGATGACCCGTTGCAGGGACGTGCCGAGGAGTTTAGTGGTTATCTATACGATAAAATCGTTCAGCTTCGGGACGGTCTGGATCAAAATTGGGTGGATCCATGTGAGATGTCGGAGGGCTGTCTTGTTGAGACTGTTTGGGATGAGTTTGACCCTTTGGCTCCTGAGGATATGGACAGGTTGCTGGGGAGGTTGAACACCACCACATGTTTACTGGACCCGTGCCCCTCCTGGTTGGTACTGGCCACGCAGGAGGTGACACGAGGCTGGCTCCAGGGGATTACGAATGCTTCTTTGTTAGAGGGGATCTTTCCGGCCACCTTGAAAGAGGCGGTGGTGAGACCTCTCCTCAAGAAGCCTTCCCTGGACCCAGCTGTATTAGGTAATTATCGTCCGGTCTCCAACCTTCGCTTTGCGGCGAAGGTTGTAGAGAGTGTGGTGGCATGTCAATTCCCTCAGTACCTGGATGAAACTATCTATCTAGACCCGTTCCAGTCCGGCTTCCGGCCCGGTTATAGCACTGAGACGGCTTTGGTCGCGTTGGTTGATGATCTCTGGAGGGCCAGGGACAGGGGTTATTCCTCTGCCTTGGTCCTATTAGACCTCTCAGTGGCTTTCGATACCATCGACCATGGTATCTTGCTGCACTGGTTGGAGGGATTGGGAGTGGGAGGCACCGTTTATCTGTGGTTCTCCTCCTATCTCTCTGATCGGTCGCAGACGGTGTTGACAGGAGGGCAGAGGTCAATCCCGAGGCGCCTCACTTGTGGGGTGCTGTAGGGGTCGATCCTCTCACCCGTCCTGTTCAACATCTATATGAAGCCGCTGGGTGAGATCATCAGTGGTTTTGGTGTGAGGTATCAACTGTACGCTGATGATACTCAGCTGTACTTTTCCACACCAGGCCACCCCAACGAAGCTATCGAAGTGCTGTCCCGGTGTCTGGAAGCCGTACGGGTCTGGATGGGGAGAAACAGGCTCAAGCTCAATCCCTCCAAGACAGAGTGGCTGTGGATGCCGGCATCCCGGTACAGTCAGCTGCAACCGTGGCTGACTGTTGGGGGCGAGTCATTGGCCCCAATGGAGAGGGTGTGCAACTTGGGCGTTCTCCTGGATGGTCGGCTGTCTTTTGAAGACCACTTGACGGCCGTCTCCAGGAGAGCTTTTTACCAGGTTCGCCTGGTCCATCAGTTGCGCCCCTTTCTAGACCGGGATGCCCTATGCATGGTCACTCATGCCCTTGTGACATCTCGTCTGGATTACTGCAATGCTCTCTACATGGGGCTCCCCTTGAAGAGCATCCGGAGGCTCCAGTTGGTCCAGAATGCGGTTGCGCGGGTGATAGAGGGAGCCCCTCGTGGCTCCCATGTGACACCTCTCCTGCGCAGACTGCACTGGCTACCTGTGGCCTTTCGGGTGCCCTTCAAGGTTTTGGTAATTATCTTTAAAGCGCTCCATGGCATTGGGCCGGGATATTTATGGGACCGTCTACTGCCACCGATTGCCTCCCACCGACCCGTTCGCTCTCACAGGGAGGGACTCCTCAGGGTGCCGTCAGCCAGGCAGTGCCGGCTGGCGACGCCCAGGGGAAGGGCCTTTTCTGTGTGGGCTCCCGCCCTCTGGAACGAACTTCCCCCAGGACTACGTCAACTTCCTGACCTTCGAACCTTTCACCGCGAGCTTAAGACACATCTTTTCATCTGCGCAGGACTGGATTAGGATTTTAAATTTTTAATTTGGTTTTAATGGGGTTTTTATTATTCTATTGGGATTTTAATATTCGGCTGTATGTAATAAGTTTTTTAATTGGGGTTTTAATTTGTATTAATTTGTATTATGTGGCTGTTAACCACCCTGAGTCCCTCGGGAGATAGGGCGGTATATAAATTTGATTAAATAAATAAATAAATAAGTAGTTGGCTTTGAACAATGAACAAACCGATAGAAGAGAATATATGTAATTCAGATTGTGGAATTCAACCATAGTTTCAGCTTGGAAATAGGTCTAAATTCAATAAAGCTAAGGAAGTCCTGCAAACTTGGTGTTGAGACAAATCAGCCATCAATAAGCACAGAATTAAATAGATACATTTATGCACAATTAAAAAAAGATTCAAAAAACTAAGCAGGAAACAAAAAGGCCAAATCATATCCTTTCCAGCAACTTACACTTAACCAAGCAAGGATTAACAGCAGACAAAAAAAATTAAGCAGAAAATAATACCTACTCAAGGCACTACCAAGGAGAAAACTACAGCCAACACTGGCAGGGCAAGGTACTGTATATAACCAGGGAGCAAGTCCCATACTCAATAGCATTAATGACATTGTTGGATAATGAAACTGCAAAAAAACAACCACACTTAGGGTCTCAAAATGAATGGATTGGCAAAAAATGATACTCTGTTCTCTGCTTCATTTTGTTTTCCTGGCCAACTATGATTTCCTATCTGATATTTGCAACTGTGGCATTCCAAACTCCAATCACAAACAGTGCATCTTGAAATTCATCATAAAACTTGTCAACCTCTTTTCTGCATCACTGACTGAAGCATAAGATTGGATAATATTAAAGTGTTGTCTGTGGTGCCTAGCTTGTATTATTTGGTC